>NC_044034.1:94151910-94461612 GCF_901765095.1 Microcaecilia unicolor | reverse complement strand
GATTTGAAGTGTCTACACAGTGAAGAAATGAGACATTGTGCTGTTTGAGTGTTTATTGATTTTTTCAATAAAAAAAAAAAGATTTAATATAAGCAGCTCAGTTGCATTCTAGTAAGCAGCATGAGGTTATCTGATTGGTCAATGTAGCTGTCGTTTCTGACAAAATAGCCAATATAAATCAGTCAAATTACAAGTATAAAGTAATTTTTGCTGTGATTTTTACAAGGCTAGAAAACTACTAAAAATCAAGTTGCTCAAGCACCTAAAATTCAATAGCTGGATCTTCTAGGCCAAGGGTGGGCAACCTGCGGCCTGCCATTGAATTTGATGTGGCTTTAAGTTCATGCTGACCTCCTTCCAATCTGCTCTTTTACGTGCCAAACAGGATTATCATATCCAACTGACCAACTCTCTTGGCTCTAATCCTCGACTTCTCTTCACCACATTGAACTCTCTCCTCAAGGTGCCCCCTCCCCCAACTCCCCCTTCATTATCTCCTCAGACCCTTGCTGAATTCTTTCACAACAAGGTTGAAAAGATAAACCTTGCTTTCTCTACCTCACCACCTCTCCCTCCACTAGTCCGTTCCCCTCTCTCTCCTTCCCCTCATTCCCTTTCCTCCTTTCCTGAAGTTACTATTGAGGAAACTACACTTCTCCTTTCTTCCTCAAAATGTACCACCTGTTCATCTGATCCCATTCCCACCCACCTTCTTAATGCCATCTCTCCTGCTCTTATTCCTTTTATCTGTCACATTCTCAACCTCTCACTTTCCACTGCGACTGTCCCTGCTGCCTTTAAACATGCTGTGGTCACACCTCTCCTTAAGAAGCCTTCACTCGACCCTACTTGTCCCTCTAATTACCGACCCATCTCCCTCCTTCCTTTTCTCTCCAAATTACTTGAGCGTGCTGTTCACCGCCGCTGCCTTGATTTTCTCTCCTCACATGCTATTCTTGACCCATTACAATCTGGTTTTCGCCCTCTCCACTCAACTGAAACTGCGCTTACTAAAGTCTCCAATGACCTATTACTGGCTAAATCCAGAGGTCAATATTCCATCCTCATTCTTCTTGATCTTTCCGCTGCTTTTGACACTGTCGATCACAGCATACTTCTCGATACCCTGTCCTCACTTGGATTCCAGGGCTCTGTCCTTTCCTGGTTCTCTTCCTACCTCTCCCTCCGCACCTTTAGTGTTCACTCTGGTGGATCCTCTTCTACTTCTATCCCTCTGCCTGTCAGCGTACCTCAGGGTTCTGTTCTTGGTCCCCTCCTCTTTTCTATCTACACTTCTTCCCTTGGTTCATTAATCTCAACCCATGGCTTTTCCTACCATCTCTATGCTGATGACTCCCAAATCTACCTTTCTACTCCTGATATCTCACCTTGCATCCAAACCAAAGTTTCAGCGTGCTTGTCTGACATTGCTGTCTGGATGTCTCAACGCCACCTGAAATTAAATATGACCAAAACCGAGCTTCTCATTTTCCCCCCCAAACCCACCTCCCCGCTCCCCCCGTTTTCTATTTCTGTTGATGGCTCTCTCATTCTCCCTGTCTCCTCAGCTCGAAACCTTGGGGTCATCTTTGACTCTTCTCTCTCCTTCTCTGCTCATATCCAGCAGATTGCCAAGACCTGTCGTTTCTTTCTTTACAACATCCGTAAAATCCGCCCCTTTCTTTCCGAGCACTCTACCAAAACCCTCATCCACACCCTTGTCACCTCTCGTTTAGACTACTGCAATCTGCTTTTTGCTGGCCTCCCACTTAGTCACCTCTCCCCTCTCCAGTCGGTTCAAAACTCTGCTGCCCGTCTCATCTTCCGCCAGGGTCGCTTTACTCATACTACCCCTCTCCTCAAGACCCTTCACTGGCTCCCTATCCGTTTTCGCATTCTGTTCAAACTTCTTCTACTAACCTATAAATGTACTCACTCTGCTGCTCCCCAGTATCTCTCCACACTCGTCCTTCCCTACACCCCTTCCCGTGCACTCCGCTCCATGGATAAATCCTTCTTATCTGTTCCCTTCTCCACTACTGCCAACTCCAGACTTCGCGCCTTCTGTCTCGCTGCACCCTACGCCTGGAATAAACTTCCTGAGCCCCTACGTCTTGCCCCATCCTTGGCCACCTTTAAATCTAGACTGAAAGCCCACCTCTTTAACATTGCTTTTGACTCGTAACCACTTGTAACCACTCGCCTCCACCTACCCTCCTCTCTTCCTTCCCGTTCACATTAATTGATTTGATTTGCTTACTTTATTTATTTTTTTGTCTATTAGATTGTAAGCTCTTTGAGCAGGGACTGTCTTTCTTCTATGTTTGTGCAGCGCTGCGTATGCCTTGTAGCGCTATAGAAATGCTAAATAGTAGTAGTAGTAGTAGTAATGGAAGTACACATAGAAAACATCATTAACCAGAGTTTTGGCAATTTTAAATACTGTATTTCACATATATTTTCAGAATAGCCCCTCTAGCAGTTTGTTGCCATCATTTTTAGTTAATTTTTGTTTATTTATCACAGGTGGTCCATGGAGCTCTGTTCATTTCCAGTTTCAGCATTATACTTTCATGCGGCTCTCTGTATATAAAGGTTGCCCCCCCTCCCGGTTTAGGCAAAAATGCTGCCACCATTCCTAAGTCCAGAAGAGTGACACTATCACCCTGCCAAGTTGTAAATATAGAGAATCACTCACCAGGGGAAGGCACATGGCTGGAGAGAAGCAGGAGTGGGAGAGAGACAGGAAAAAACATGGAGGGAAAAATTAAGCAGAAAGCCAGAGAAACAAAGTGGAGAGCAAAGAAACATTTTTAAAAGTAGCAAACTCCTAAATACTTTTGCCTAGCATCCAGTACTTTTCACAATATTAGTAATTACTGATTTTCTGAAGTCCTCTACATAAAGCATTAACTTTATATTAGGGCGCCCAGGCAGGAAAGACATATAGGTGCATATGTTGTACCATTTTATAAAAGGTACCATTTGCACCTATGTTTCTTTAGCAGTCTACTGAAAATTTGTGCACCAAAAGTTACATTTGCTCTGAGGGAGAAGTAACTGTGCACATATGTGCTGGTAGAAATCAGTAGATATGCATGTATTTTACAAAATAAAGACAAAAATGCCAGTTCCATTCCACCCATTCTCCTCCCCCAGGAGGTTCTGTATTTTCTACTTTTGCAAGCTTATCCCCGAGCTCCTACAGGAACCAGAAAAGAGGCACTCACACCTTCATTGGGAAAAGCGGGAGGGGGTTCGAAAACCAGCTCCTGAGACTCTACCTCCTCTGCGGAAACCGCGAAAGGACTGGAGTCCTACTAAAAAATCAAGACCTCTGAGCCTGAGCTCTGCACCCAGTATAAAATCTACGAAAATCTCTCGCCCTACCACGACCAAACAAAGAACTCCAACCAGATAGACAAGGCCTACCCTCTGGAAGGCGAAGAACCTTAGATTCTCCCAAATAATTCACCAACTTATCCAAGTCTTCTCCAAATAAAAAGGAGCCCCTAAAAGGAAATTTACTGAGCTTAGACTTGGAAACCGCATCCGCCGACCAACCTCATAACCAAAGAGATCGGCGAGCTGCGACACCCAGTGTTAAGGACTTAGAAGAAGCCCTCAGCAGATCATACAAGGTATCTGCTAGAAAAGCAGATCCCGTCTCAATCTTGGCCACCTGTACATCTATATCAGCTAGATCGTCCGTAGATCTATCCAGGACTCTCCGCCCAGCGAAAACAGGCTCTAGCCACCAAAGATCCGCAAATAGCCGTCTGCACCGCCAAAGATGAAATATCAAAACTGTTCTTAAGCAAAAAGTCCAACCTCCTGTCCTGAACATCTCAAAGAGCTGTTCCTCCATCAACAGGAACCGTGTTACGCTTGGCAACCGCCGATACCACCGCATCGACCACCGGAACCTTAAGAAGAGCTCTGTCTACTTCTGGTACTGGGTAAAGGCGGGTCATAGACCTGGCTGGGTGAAAAGCAGAATCTGGAACTTCACACTGAGCTTTAATAACATCCCAAATATCCTGATGCATGAGAAAAGTTCTACTTGAAGATCTAGTGCCTTTAACCAATAAATCAACCTTACGGACTTCAGGAGCCGAAGGATGTTCTTCAAAATGCAGAGTGGAGGAAACCAACGAGATAAGCTCTTGTAAACCCCCTTTATGAAATATCCTAGCTACAGAAGGATCTTCTTCTTGAGAAAAAGGTACTGAATCAGGATCTACATGAGCCTGATCCTCCCAAACATCCTCCGCTAGGTCTTCCTCCTCTTCTAAGAAAGCCATATCTTGATCAAAAAACAATTCTACCCGCAGCCTCTAGGATTCTTTGCAGGAGGAACAGACCCTGAGAACTCCCTAGTAACTGCTACACCTAAACCAGCCTTCTTCATCAAAAAGGCCTGGTACATCTGCAGGACAAACTCAGGGGGAAAACCCCCTTCTGAGTTCCTGCCGACTGTACCAGGGACCCCATCTCTGACTCCCTGTGTGCTCCAGAAGACTGAACAGCTGATATAGCCCATGCAGGAGAAGCTGCAGCTGCCAACAAGATGGCCACCTTTCGCGCCAAAATCGCGGAGTCGGAATCCTTAGCCGTCGCAGAGGCGTCTGAAGAAACCACAATGGGTCGAGAAGGAGGAGCAGTCAAAGCCACCGATGGAGACACCGCTGAATCCATGAGTGCCGAGCAATATTAACATGCCCTGCTAGTGCCAACTCCTCGGCGCTGGCAAACCTCACAGCGTTTGAATTTCTCTGCCATAGCAGAGCTGACCCTGAACGCCTCGGGCCTTTTTTTTTTTTTAAATAAGCCCTTCACAGGAGCAACCGGAGACAAGAAAAAAAATAACTTAAAATGCTCGTTCATACTACGGGTCAGGAATAGAGTTCTTATCTTCCTCTTTTTTTAAATAGAAACAGCTGATCTGTACTTTGAACAAAAAACCTCCACAGAGACAACGGAGCTGTCTGCTCGTTAGGCTTCTGGGGGAATAAAAGACTTATCTTTTTTTTTTTTTTTTTTTTTAATCTTTTAAAGAACAGTGGCTGCCTCTCCCAAAGGCAGAACCCTTTTAAATGAAAGAGCAGCCCTTCCCAAAATTAAAGGGAGATGGGGAGGAAGAGGGGGAGGGACCCAGGGACACCCGAGTGTGACACCCCAGAGGCAGTAGAGGAAAATAAACTCCTAACTACCAAACCTCAAAAAGATTCCCGAGCCACAGAAGAAAAAAATATAATCGTTTACAGAAACAAAAGAAGAAAAGAAAGTAAAGAAGAGAGACCAATGGGCTCACGTCCTACCTGCTGGAGACTGAGAAAATACTGAGGCTAGTGTCATATGGCCAGGGTTCTCATTGGCTCTCTAGTCTCAGAACTTTCTCAGTCTCCACCTGCTGGAAGGTGTACACAACCCATCAGTCCAATCCTGGTCCGGTCCGGAGGGATGCTAAGGAAACATGGAATCTTGGTTATAATCACATATCATTCCTAGGTATTGCTGACAGTTTTCAACTTACTAGCCAAGATGTCTTCCCCTCTCCCCTGAGCTGCACAGCACCCTCACTCGCAGCACGATACAATAAAATGATCTACAACACTGGAGTTCCCGAATTTCACCTGTCTTTTTGCCATTTGTGGGACACAGACCGTACAAGTCTGTCCGGCAACAACCTTAGTTCCCCCACGCTGGATTAGGTCAGACCAAGCAATGAATAGGAGACTAGCGAGTGGCTCAGTTTGCTTTTCTTTAAATTAGTCCTTCTCAATCCAGTCAGGTTTTCACAATATCCACAATGAATATCCATAAGATAGATCTGCATACCAAAGAGGCATTCAAATCTCTCTCATAAGCACTGTGGATATCCTGAAATCCTGACTGGCTGGGGTGTGCCCCAAGGACACAGCAATAACATTCAATTTGGCATGAAGTAGGGATATAGTATTTTGAATTTTAGTTCATGCCTTTTCAGCACTAGCTTAAGATAAGATGTATTCAGGTGTAATAGGATTTCTTGGTCGCCAGAGGACTTATAATCCAAGTTTCATACCTGAGGCAATGAAAGGTTAAGTGACTTGGCCAAGATCACAAGGAGTTTCAGTGGGATTTGAAACCTTGCTTCCCTAGTTCTCAGTCTACTGCTCTAATCATTAGGTTACTAATTCACTCCATGCTGCTACAGTTTGAGGTCCCTTAGGAAGTTTATGTCCATCTCTCTTTTATTTGGCTTGTGGTTTTCCATGGGGAAAAGAAGAGAAAAGTTCAAGACCCTCATCCAGCAGCTCCCATTATCTTGCAATATAAAGCAAACAATATTTCTACAGACTGTTCTGCACTTACTGCCTACAGTGCTGAGTGGTTCTGTTGCCAGATTTGCAGAGAGAGCAGGGACTCAGCTGAATGTAGACACAACATTGAGCCCTAAGATGCATCGGCCCCCAGTGCTCTTCTCATTCAATGTGGCTTCACCAAAGCTGACAATGCTGTGCTCCCTCAGCGTGGGGAAGCTGAAGTTGCTGCTAGATAAGCCCCAGTGGATTCCCCAACAGTTGTAGAAGCAGTTTCAGCATGTCTGCAGTCTTCTGAGGGAAAGAGCTCTGGAGTGATGATGCAAGGATCCATTGTGTCACCTGCCACTGAGGAAGATTGCCAGTGAGATGGGTACAGGGGCTACCAGATCTTCAACAATGCCGGCAGCTTTATCCAGCTTTTCTCTCAGATCCCCTTTAATCAAGCATTCCAAAATTACTTTAGATTCTATATGCACTGATGTTGCCTCAGTGGAACACATTGTTTCCACAATGACTAATTACTGCATATATCCAATTTCATGTGCAAGTACATGCTGGTTCCCTGAACTGTTGAGAAGCAAGGACTAAGAAGGTGGAACCGTCTTCAGATGAAGTAGCATCTATCTAGGCTGGACTTATTGAAGACAAGAATGCTTTCTACTGCAGAACTGAGAATGTGGAGAATAGCCTAAGATACTTAATCTTGCAGATTTTGAACTTCCCTAATATTCATCTTTCAAATCCTGTGAACTTGTTTAATACTTAATTATTTGAAGTATTAAAGGTTCCAGGGGCAGGTCTCCTCCATATTAGTAAAGCCTTCTTTATTCTATATTGGAAGGATAAAAATTAGGAGGGTTAATCTCACTGTGGACAGTTTGGACTTCCCGAGTTTATTAGAGAAATCAGACATGGGGACCGGCCATAAGGTTCCTTCACTTGTTACTTCTGTATCTTCTCAAGACAGACACTAATTCTCTTTTTTTCAATATTATGATTTCTTTAAGGGTTATAACGTTTGGTGCTTTTCAGAAGTACACAGGAGTGAAGAAAAAAGAATCTGATTATTCTCAAGGAGGTGACTGCTTTGGGAGCAACTTTTGTGGTGGGATTTCCATGTAAAGGTTGTAGAATATGAAATATTTATTTCATGATCCATTCCACTTAAAGACCTCGATTCCTGCAATTCTAATAATGTAGCTGAAGGGTCTTGGGTGTTGGGCTTATTGAAAAGGGAAAGGTTTTTTTGTGGTATTAGGAATTACTTGTCTATGATATTTATTATTTGTAAGGACCTGCTCCTGGGTTTTCTTTCCTTGAGCTCTCCATTTGTGGACTTGGGAATTAGTTATTTCTTCATTTCTTTCTTCTATTGGTTTGGTATTGTGCACTCTATTGATATGTCAAGATCTACTTGATTATTAATTTCAAATGATGAACAAAAGAATTATGAAAAAGAAGGCACAGTTTCAAATTAGAACACCATACACTCAATGCTGTCAAAGCTACCCCTCATGTTCAGAGGCAGAGCTTAATTTGTGGGGAAACAACCTGTAATGCAGTTCCACCACTTCTTTTCAGATTCTACAGCTGCACATTTGTTCTGCTCTAGCCCCACCCTTCCAGTCAGTCTGCAAGAAAAGGGAGGGAAGAGAAGGCTTGGAGGGGATGAGACTGAGTACAGCAGAGAACAGTAGCTGTGCCCCTCTTCGCCTATTGCTCCTGCTCCTGCTCCTAGCTTGACTGCCTGCTCCACCAAATATACAGTTCCACTTCCTTTTGTCTACAAATTAACTATTGGTCGTAACAAACAGGCAACTCTGATGTCAGCGTTTTCAACACTAAAATTCCCAAAACACAGGGAAACAAGTAGAATAGCTTGATTACACATCAGTGACAATTTAAGAAAAGATCTGTTGGATTTTTATTTTATTTAAATCTCTTTATTAATTTCAAATTTAAACAAAGATACATCTCTTTGAATTGATACATCCATTTCAAACATCCAAATGAAACACATAAAAATCATTATTACAATGATATTAGCCTTGAGAAATGGAATTATAGTCCACTAATAAGGATGGGAGATACAAGATGGTTTATAAGCCAAAGGAAGTTAGCGTAACAATAAGTAGTTTAAAGGAGTACTAGCAGCGGTTCCTAAATATTCTCGGGATTCAATGTTTGGATTGAAGCCTGGTTCTTCTTCTTATCAAGGAAGGACCGCAATTGTTCAGGTTCAAAGAATATATATTTTTCCTACTTGAATATCAACATGCATTTACACGGAAATCGTAGCTGGAAAACCTCCCCAATAGCAAGAGATTCCTGTTTCATGTCCAGGAATTTCTTTCGCCTCTGTTGCGTCCATCTTGCAATATCTGGGAATATAGAGACCTTGCTTCCTTTAAAATCCTGTTGTGGGGAAGTTTTTATTTCCAGGTAATGAATTTTTTGTAGTGGGGGTAAAGATTGCTCTGGGTATTTGAATACCTCTTTCAAGAATTTTGCAAACATATCCTTGGGAGTGACAAATTTAGACTTCGGAAAATTTAGCAATCTTACATTCAGGTTTCTTGATTGATTTTCAAGGTTCTCTAGTTTCCTATGGATTAATATTCGGTCCCCTGAAGTTAAGGCTTGATGTTGAGAAATTTTTCCTATTTGTCCTTCCAAGTCAGTTTGCTTTCTCAACAGCCCTTCAGTTTGACTTTTTAAAGAGTTTATCTGCGTTGCATTATTCAGGGAGACTGTAATAAATGAGGTACAAACCTTGTGAAGAGATTCCAGAGCCGTCCATATTGTCTCCAGTGAAACCTCTTGGGGTAGAACACAAGAAGTAATTTCTTCTTGTGTAGTTGTTGAAGGCGGTTCCTCCACGGTTTCCCCCACAGTTGTTCCGGGCATTCGCTGGGTTCCCTGAGCCAGCCCTAAGAGTGTATCAGGCGTCGCAATGACCCCGGGAGTGCACCACTCCTTCGACTCCGCTCTACCTTCGGCGGTCCGAACAGCGCTTCTGGGTACATGCGGTGGCGTCGGGGTCAACGGTCCCAGCGGGCTGAGCGAAAGATCGCTCTCCTGAGCAGGGCTCTTCCTTTCCCCGCTAATAGAAACGCCCGCAGTTGGAGACCAAAAATGCTGACAAAGACTGCTGCCCAGGCAAGGAAGGGATCTGCTTCGGGAGGGGTGGTCCCCTCGGCTTCCCTTTCCTTTTCGGCATGATTCCAGTGGAAAAAAGGTACTTTTCAAAGTAAACCTCGGGAGCATCTTAGTCGCACGTCCTGCTAGGTCGCCATCTTGAAAACCGATTCAAGATCTGTTGGATTTTATCGTACACTATCTTATCCTTTGGTTATAGGCAGTAAATCAAATAAATAAATTAAATGAAAATAAAGCTTTGATGTGCATGATGACTTCAGGTATTGTTAAAACTTGTGCAATGTGTTCTAGAGTAGAGAATGACGCAAGGATGAAGTTTATCCCCGTCTGCTCTGACCCCATCTGCACAAGCATTGAACACTTATTTTATATTTAAATCTTTTTATTAAAGTATAACAAGGAACAATATTCTATACAATTGTTTATAAATCACAAATAGAAAACAACAAGTAGCAACTGAAATAACCCCCCCCCCCCTTCCAACTCCAACAATTTCTGACTTCTACTACCCCAAAGAACACTAATTCACCGTTATGGGGGAGAAATATGCCTTATGAAGCACTGTGACAAGTCTTTTGCTGTTTTGGGTTTTTCAAACTCCTACACAGAATAAACTAAAAATAATTAGAAACAGCCTCTATGCCAATGTCTACTGCACAACCATTTCACAAGCATGCAAAAGCAATGACATTTAAAAATATGATTCACCATGGTGTAATGTAATAGTAAGCGCTTTAGTAGTTGCACTAATTGCATGTGCTGCCCTCTTCGTGAGTAGGGGAAGGGAAGATAGTGCTAGTAGTCTTGCTTGAGGGTGAACTTACTTGACACCTCCTGTAGTCCATCGGGATGGGTCTCACTCACACTATCCGTGTTCCTCGGGCTCGGTCGGTTGGTGCTTTTGCTCACTTATCATCGACTCAACCACACACAGTGTATGCACGCACTACTTGCCACTGTTGCCACTCAAACAAAATGATGCACCTTCACAGTACGCTATTTAACTGTGTAGCAACAGTGGCGGGAAATGAGCCAGACAATGTCATTCTCGGAGAGCAGGGACAACCATAGGCAATCATAGGCCAGCATCAAGAAGGAAGGCGATCCATTAGAATCGCATTGGGAGGAGATGCGGCCGGCAGCAGAACTGTAAGGAATGCATCAATGTGGTAAAATGTACAATAAAGTAATTTTTTTTTTACTGTGGGATTTAATTTCTGCATCCATGGTAATTATTGTAATTACCATGGGTTTACTGCAGTTACCCGCATGTCTCCACTCCCTGTATCAATCTCTAATCCAGAGCCTTAACAAGTTGTCTGTGCCTCAGAAGAAGTAAATCATGTGATGCTATTAGAGCAAGCGATTCATAAGTGGTAAACCATGATAGGGTATATATATATATTTTTTTATTAATTATTTATAAATTTGAAATAAATTTACAAGATGACTCTTGATAAAGTAATACAGGACAAAAAAGATAAAAGAAACAACTTTACAGTTTGGCTATGTATTATTAATGGATATCAACATCTTTCTGGTGTGCTGAGAGGCAGAAGACCAAAGGCCATCTCTCTCCAGCCACGTAAGAACTAGAGATATGCCACTGGAGCTGACTTCCTTATCAAAAAGTGTTGTACAGTGTTTGGCTTTAACCTGTAATACTCTACCGAGGTAATAGTACAGGGTGGAACTTTTTGCAGCTAGTTAGATTCCCTGGGATTTCTTCTACCATTTTACAATTGTTACACCAAGGTGTAGATGTAAGCACAATTTTAATTGGCCTGTAGTTGAGATCCATTCAGCTCTCCATTGTCAGCCAGTATTCCAGCTGCTGCTTCTGCTGTAGACTGAATCCCTCAGCTCTCCACTAACTGCCCATTTACTCCTTCCCAATACAGATTACAGTACTTGGGGGTGGATTTTACAGTAAAGGGCCTGTTTACTAAGTTGTGTCAGCATTCGCTAATTTTTTTTTGTTACATTTGTAACTCGCGCTTTCCCACTCATAGCAGGTTCAATGTGGCTTACATATTATATACAGGTACTTATTAGCCATATTAGCATGGCGACTGCATTGATAGCTGTTAAAGATAATACAAAAGGGGTAAAGGAATGGGTGGGGACTGTACCTTACAGGTTTATGTAACTACCTCTGCAGTACTGTTAACACTGCATATAACATGATACATTTTAATGCTACCTGAGTACATATGGTTAACTGCCCTGTGTTATCTGCTGTATAGTTAGGAGGCAATTCTATAATTGGGTGCCTCCATTTAAGTGCCCTGAGTGCTTATAGAATACTAGCATAACCTGGTGTTGGAATGCCTAATATTTAAGTGCTTATAGTTAACCAGTGACAGAGATGACAGTAACTTATAGTGCCCTGTCTAAATCCTGCGCATGCTTTTCCTATGTGTATGCCCTCTTGTGAATACGCACTATGTAAGTTTATTTATTTAAGAAAGTATTTGCAGAATAGTGCTTAGGTGCACTGCTAGCACTTACATGGGGTATACATGCATAAGTGCCAGTATACTAAACATTTAAGTGTGGGCACCTAGGCTATACAATTGCCCTGCTGATTAAATTCTGCAGCTATTCAGGCAGTTGGCACTTAACGCACAGTAACTATAAAATCTTACTGCAGTTCAGCAAATAGGGAACTACATGTATTATTTACATCCTTCTTTGAAAAATGCAGTTCACTTTGTCTTGTGATATTTGTTGCAATAGGAGGTATAAATAACTTGCATTACTGCACTGTTTGTCATGTCTCAACATGACATTCATATGTTCAACAACCTGTTGCCTGCACTTTCTCCTCGCTATATTTCTTCTTTATATATGCTTCTTTGAGTCTTAACGTTACGTACCATGTTATGATTCTCAGCATACACAATTCATTTTTTATATTACATTTTATTATCCAATTATCCAACCAGTATAATGAAAAGGAAAAAAAGCAAGAAAACAAATCAAAAAAAAGGAAAAAATAAAATAGTACAAATGCTACTAGTCCACTTAACAAGGCTGTTCCTAGTTAACTTATCCCTAGAAGAAAATAAAGTAACCCTACAATTCCAGATCAGCCTTAAGTATTAGATTTCTCTTGTAGGAAATGTTTAATTGATTAGGATAAAAAAAAAATATCTAACAAGTGCCATCCAGCGTGACCAGGTATTCACAAGAAAAGTTTACAAAGAAAACAACCCCCAGCTCCAGTACTTGAGATCTCAAAGCTAGGAAAAGCTTTGTTCATAATGGGGATTACCTGGTTCCATCTTGAAACACATTCATCTTTTGACCACAGAAAACTACATGCTTTGTATGAAAAACCAACTGAAGAGGTGACTTCCGAAACCTAAGTACATTTTTTTTCAAAAATTAGTTCATACTGGAAACAGACTGCCTTTACAGATAGCCATAGGATGTGTGAAATTTGCATTAAAAGGCATTTATAAAGTATGTCATATTCAGTGAAAAATTTTTTCTTATGTTGGATAGGATTCCTAGCAATAAAAACTAGCATTTAGCCAGAAAATAGCTTTTCGTACTAAAACGTTTTGGAGCTTGCTTCTTCAATTTCAAGATAGATCTCCTCTTATTTTCTGACTGAAAAGTAATCACAGGAGTAGCTCGCGTTTCTATAAATATCCTGTGAAGATCCCAAATAATCAAAAATATCCAAATTAGCAGGGGAGACTACTGAAACCAAATATCTCTCTGCGTCTGAAACTTGCCTAGATCCTCTTGGAACATAATATAAATTAACTAGTAAAAAAGGCCCGTTTCTGTTTTAAAGGAAACGGGCGCTAGCAAGGTTTTCCTTGGAGTGTGTATGTTTCAGAGACTGTGTGTGAGAGTGACTGTGTGAGAGAGAGTGAATGTGCGAGTGTGTGTGTGTGACAGAGAGAGAGTGAGACTGGGTGCGAGTGTGTGTGTGAGAATGAGAGTATTGCCGGGGTCCCCCCTCCCTCCCAGTTCCAGGTTGGCTGCACCCCCCCCCCCCCGGTCTGTCTCCCAGTTGTAGGGTCCCCCCCTCCGTCCCAGTTGCAGGGGGGTCCCCCTCCCTCCCTCACAGTTGCAGGGTCCCCCCTCCCCGCATCCTTCCGTCCCTCCCTCCCTCAATTTAAAAAGGACAGTGTGAAGCAGCAGCTCCTAGTTTTGCTTGTTTTTTAGTGTATACGAATGAGGACTGCGTAGGGGAGTGGAAGGTAAAATTATGTATAATCATACCTGATAATTTTCTTTCCATTAATCATAGCTGATCAATCCATAGACTGGTGGGTTGTGTCCATCTACCAGCAGGTGGAGATAGAGAGCAAACTTTTGCCTCCCTATATGTGGTCATGTGCTGCCGGAAACTCCTCAGTATGTCGATATCAAAGCTCCATCCGCAGGACTCAGCACTTAGAGAATTACACCCACGAAGGGACACTCTGCCCAGCTCACCACCGCCGAAACGGGGGAGGGGAATTAACCCAGCTCATCCCCACACAAGTGGGGGAGGGGAATCCGTCCAGCTCATCCCCGCGGAGCGGGGGAGGGACACCACACCCGCCGATGCGGGGGGATCTGGCTTATCCTGCAACCGCAACCGCGGGAGGAGCTGACTGACCCTAACACCGCCGAAGCGGGAGGGGTACAAAGCTGCCCTACAGCCGCACGAAGCGGGAGGGAGTGCCGGCAGAATTTATGTCTCAATCCAGCCCCGTAAAACGGGGGGGAGAGGAATGCAGCAGCTCACTGTAACACAAACTCGTCTCAACTCTTGAAGAATCCAAGTGAAAAAACTTGAACACGAAGTCTTTCTGAAGTAACTGAAGACTAAACTTGAACCTGAAATGCAACCAGAATAAAAACAGTACAGATATCTGGGAGGGGCTATGGATTGATCAGCTATGATTAATGGAAAGAAAATTATCAGGTATGATTATACATAATTTTACCTTCCATATCATCAAGCTGATCAATCCATAGACTGGTGGGATGTACCGAAGCAGTACTCACCCAGGGCGGGACATTGAAATCCCTGACCTCAACACTGAAGCTCCAAACCGGGCCTCCGCCCATGCAGCCACCGTCAAACGGTAATGCTTGGAGAATGTATGAGCCGAAGCCCAAGTTGCCGCCTTGCATATCTCTTCCAAGGAGACGGATCCGGCCTCTGCCATCGAGGCCGCCTGAGCTCTCATGGAGTGAGCCTTCAGCTGGATAGGCGGCACCTTCCTTGCGGCCACATAAGCCGCTGCAATGGTTTCCTTGACCCATCTTGCCACTGTAGGCTTAGCAGCCTGCAGACCCCTACGAGGACCTGCAAACAGGACAAACAGATGATCCGATTTCCGGAAATCATTGGTCACTGCCAAGTATCTGATGATGACTCGCCTCACATCCAGATATTTAAGAGCAGAGTACTCCTCTGGGTAGTCCTCCCTACGAAAGGAAGGGAGACAGAGCTGCTGATTCACATGGAAGCGAGAAACAATCTTGGGCAGAAAGGAAGGCACTGTGCGAATAGTCACTCCTGCCTCAGTGAACTGCAGAAAAGGCTCCCGACAAGAGAGCGCCTGGAGCTCGGAAACTCTTCTGGCTGAAGGGATAGCCACCAAAAAGACTGCTTCCACGTCAGGTCTTTCAGAGATGCCCTTGACAAGGGTTCAAAAGGCGGCTTCTGCAATAGTCTTAGCACCAGGTTGATATTCCACGCAGGCACCACTGAGTGCAGAGGAGGGCGCAGGTGATTAACTCCCTGAGAAAGCGCACCACATCTGGCTGCGAAGCCAAGGAAGCACCCTTCAGGCGGCCCCTGAAGCAAGCCAGAGCCGCCACCTGGACTTTAAGGGAACTGAGCGACAGGCCTTTCTCCAGACCTTCTTGCAGGAACGCCAACACTGAAGAAATTGGAGCAGTGAAGGGAGAAAGTGAGCCTGCTTCACACCACGCTGCAAAGATACGCCAAACCCTGGCGTAAGCAGTAGAAGTAGAGCGCTTCCTCGCTCTTAGCATAGTGGCGATGACCTTGTCTGAGAAGCCCTTCTTCCTCAGACGCTGTCGCTCAATAGCCAGGCCTTAAGACCAAAGGGGGAGGGATCCTCCATCACCACGGGACCCTGATGTAACAGGCCCTGCTCCACTGACAGCCGCAGAGGATCGTCGACTGAGAGCCTGATCAAGTCCGCATACCAGGGACGTCTGGGCCAATCCGGACCCACCAGGATTACCCTGCCGGGATGCTTGCCACCCGGTCTAGCACCCTGCCCAACATGGGCCAGGGCGGGAACACATAGAGGAGCTCTTGTGTCGGCCACTGTTGGAGAAGAGCATCTACTCCCAGGGATCGAGGGTCCCATCCTCTGCTGAAAAAGCGCGGCACTTGGTAACTGGCCGATGACGCCATCAGATCTAGGCTCGGCTGGCCCCAGCGCTTCGTGATGTCCAAGAACGCCTGAGCAGATAGTTGCCACTCTCCGGGCTCCAAGGTATGGCGACTGAGAAAGACCGCCTTGACATTCGTGACCCCGGCAATGTGGGCCGCTGAAAGCTGCTCCAGGTTCGCTTCCGCCCACTGGCATAGATTCATGGCCTCCTTGGCTAGAGGGGCGCTCTTGGTACCTCCCTGACGGTAGACATAGGCCACAGCCGTGGCATTGTCCGACAGGACCCGTACTGGCTTCAAGACCAGTACCGGGATGAACTCCAAAAGCGCCAACCGAATGGCTCTGAGTTCCAGGAGGTTGATAGACCACTTTGCCTCTGCAGGAGACCAGAGCCCCTGCGCTGTCCTTCCCAAACAGTGGGCTCCCCAGCCCGACAAAGAGGCGTCCGTCGTGACGACAATCCACTCTGGGGTCACCAGAGGCATTCCTGCAGACAACTTGACTGTCTGCAGCCACCAGCTCAGCGCCTTGCGCACTGCTGGGTCCAAGGGAAGGCGCACAGCATAATCCTCCGACAACGGAGTCCAGCGCTGCAGCAGAGAGAGTATAGTGGTCTCATATGAGCCCTGGCCCAGGGCACTACTTCCATCGTGGCCGGCATAGAGCCCAACAGCTGCACATAGTCCCAAGCCCGAAGAGGAGAGGCTACTAGGAACTAGTCCACCTGAGCCTGATTGTCTGGCAGGAACACTCTGCCCACTTGGGTGTCGAATCGAACTCCCAGATACTCCAGGGACTGAGTCGGGCGCAGCTGGCTCTTCTTCTTCCAGTTGATGATCCATCCCAGGGAGCTCAAAAGAGCAACTACCTGGTCCACAGCTTTGCCGCACTCTGCATAAGAGGGGCTCGGATCAACCAGTCGTCCAGATAAGGATGGACTGTACTCCTGCCTTTCGCAGGAAGGCCGCTATGACCACCATTACTTTGGAAAAGGTCCGCGGAGCAGTAGCCAACCCAAAAGGGAGGGCTCTGAACTGGAAGTGTCGTCCCAGGACTGCAAAACGCAGGATGAGGCCAGATGGGAATATGCAGGTACGCTTCCTTGATGTCCAAGGAAGCCAAGAACTCTCCTGCCTTCACTGCCGCTATAACAGAGCGGAGAGTCTCCATGCAAAAGTGCCGCACTTTCAAGGCCCGATTGACCCCTTTGAGGTCGAGGAAAGGCCGGACAAAACCTCCTTTCTTTGGTACCACAAAGTAAATGGAGTAACGTCCCTTGCCAATCTGATTTTCTGGCACCGGAACGACCGCACCCCGGCGGATCAGGTTGTCCAAGGTCTGCTGCACTGCCACAGCTTTGACCGGAGACTTGCAGGGAGAGAGTACAAACCCGTCTCTTAAGGGTCGGCAGAACTCTAGCTTGTAGCCGTCTCTGATGACTTCCAGCACCCAAGCGTCTGAAGTTATTGTGGTCCACTCGCCCAGAAACGAGGCCAGCCGTCCTCCAATCTGCACTGGGGCGTGGACCAAGGCCCCGTCATTGGGTACGAGACCCTGGGGAAGGACCGGAGGGAGCACCTCCGGGACGGCGGTCTCTGCGAAAGGAATGCTGCTTGGGGGAGAAATTCCTCTTGAAGGAAGAGGGGGCAGAGGAACCCGACTTGCCCGGGCGGTACCGACGGGCTTCCTGCAACCGTCCTCTGGAGGTACCGGGACGAGTACTAGCCCGAGCCCTGACCTCTGGTAATTTCTTGCCCTTAGACGTGCCGAGATCGGTCACGATTTTGTCCAGCTCGACCCCAAAGAGCAGCTTGCCTTTAAAAGGCAATCTAGCCAGGCGGGATTTAGAGGCGTGGTCAGCAGACCAATGTTTCAGCCAAAGCCACCGCCGCGCAGAGACTGTCTGAGCCATGCCTTTAGCTGAGGCTCTCAAGACATGATACAGCAAGTCTGCCAAATAGGCTAAGCCCGATTCCAGGGCCGGCCAATCAGCCCTCAAGGAAAGATCCGAGGGGAAAACCCGCTGCACCATAGTCAGGCACGCCCTGGCCACATAGGAGCCGCAAACTGAGGCCTGCAAACTTAAAGCAGCTGCCTCAAAGGACGACCTTAAGGCCGCCTCCAATCTTCTGTCTTGGGCGTCCTTTAGGGCCGTGCCACCTTCCACCGGCAACGCCGTTTTCTTAGTCACCGCAGTGATTAAAGAATCCACGGTAGGCCACAGATAGGCCTCACGTTCACTCACAGCCACAGGATAGAGGCGGGACATAGCCCTAGCCACTTTAAGGCTCGTTTCCGGGACATCCCATTGAGCCGAAATTAAGGTGTGCATGGCATCATGCACGTGGAAGGTTCTAGGCGGGCGCTTCGTCCCCAGCATAATGGCAGAGCCAACAGGGGCTGAGGGAGAGACGTCCTCCGGAGAGGAAACTTCAAAGTGTCCATGGCCTGTAACAACAGGTTGGGCAAATCCTCTGGGCTAAAAAGCCGCGCTGCAGAGGGGTCATCCGCTCCATCCGAGCGGGGATCCGTCTCCTCCAAGGAATCCGCAAAGGACCGTTGGGAGACCTCAGACACGCTGCCCTCATCTACATCGGAGGAGACAAGTCCTCCAAGGCCTGAAAGCAACCCGAGGGCGTTTACCTCTGGGAACCTCAACCTCTTTACCAGAAGAGGGAGCAGGGGCAGCGTTTTGCCTGAGGAAAGCCTGATGCAGCAGCAAAACAAACTCGGGGGAGAAACCCCCCAGACTGTGCACTTCCGCAGCCTGGGCAACAGCCCTAGACGCACTCTCAACCGGCGCTCGCAAGAGCGGGGGAGAGACATGCTGCGCATCCAAAATGGCGTCCGGCGCGACACTCCACGAAGGAGCCGCGCGGGAAGAACGGCGCTTAACTTTAGCCGCTTTTGTGCCGTTGCCCAAATTAAGGGCGTTCATGGCATTAATGTCTCCAACCTCAAGGGCGGCCCACGAAGAAGCCGTCCGAGCCGCGTGGCCGGCCAAGATGGCGGAGGCGAGGAGCGGGGGATGGGCGTTTATGGCGGGAAAAACCGCCGCGCCGGAGGAAGGACCGGGACATTCATCGGTCACGAAACTGTCACCCAACAAGGGCGAATCAGGCTTTAATACCCCCGCATCCCCTCTAGAAGCGCTCCAGCGATCCGGGGAGCGACCCTTTGCGCCCTCGCCCTCCGACGCCATATGCCACGAGGAGAAGAATCGGGGAACCCCCTGCCCGCTATAAAAAGGTAAAATTACCTGCTTGCCGCTCCGAGCTGTAACGAACTGGTGTCCCAGTGAGTAGCTGCAATGAACGTTTAAATAAACGTCGAAATAAACGCCTTTAAAGACGTTTAAATTTTTTTTTTTTTTTTTAACGGAGCCAGCGGGAGGGGGGAGAAAAGGAGGGACCTGGCACCACCAGGTTTGCACTTGCTCAAAAGAGCCCTCAACCCCAGGCCTCAACAAAACCTAAGGATTAGGCTTGGAGGCCTAGCCAGAGCTGCTGCTGTGTGTGACCACCACCTGCTGAGATAGAGAACATACTGAGGAGTTTCCGGCAGCACATGACCACATATAGGGAGGCAAAAGTTTGCTCTCTATCTCCACCTGCTGGTAGATGGACACAACCCACCAGTCTATGGATTGATCAGCTTGATGATATGGAAACAGAGATTAACCAATGTGCTTTCTTGCTTACCTCCCCTCCCTCCCTTCCTCCCTTTTTCCAAGTTGCAGGGTCCCCCCTCCCTCTCTCAATGTAAAAACGACAGTGTGAAGCAGCAGCTCCTACTTTTGGTTGTTTTGTAGTGTATAGGAATGACGGCTGCGTAGGGGAGTGGAAACAGAGATCAACCAATGTCCTTCCTTGCTTACCTCGCAGGTCGCCATCTCGCCGCCCTCCCTTTTCATCGTCGCCAACGGTCAGACCCACGGCTCTTTCCCTCCCCCCTGTATTTGGATTCGCCAGTCGCCGCATCCGTTCGCTCGACGTCTCACCGCCCTCCCTGTTCGTCCTCTCCGGCAGTCCGAATGTTGGGGAGGGAGGGCGGCTGCATTTTTTTGAGGGCGGAGTGTTGAACTGGGTGGGAGGGGCGTAAGGGCGGTTAGGTTACGCAGAGGGGGCGGAGTGTGGGAGGGGAGTGAGGTGGAACATCACAGTGTGGGAGGGGCGTGAGGTGGGACGTCAGTGATGGTGCCTTGCAGAGGAGGGATCCACGGTCCCAGGCACAGAACGCTGGATGTTGGGGAGGGGGTGAATCAGCGTGTGGTCCCTCCGTCGGTCCGCCCTCAACGTCATGACGTTGTAGGCGAGGGCAGGGCAGACAGTCATGGTTCCACTGCGATCTACACCATGACGGAAGTTGGAGTTGAAAAATGCTGCCTCATTAGAACGTTGGGGTTGTGAATTATGTCCGGAAGGGGCGTGGCAGAGGGCGTCTCTACTGAGTGAGGGTGAGTGGTGGTGACAGCCTAGGAGGGTGAGTGGTCCTGACAGCTGTGAAGGAGAGGACCTGGGGGTAGATAAGATGGAAGTGGAAGAAGAAGAAGGGAGGAGGCTCACGAGCAGACGTAGGCAGAACAGAGCCTTGCCTCCATTCCATCCCCAGAGAGCGAGAGAAGTAGTAATGCCCCCTAGAAAAGGGTGGAGAGAAAAGGACTACATTACCCAGCATCCCCCGAGAGAGAGCAGAGAAAGGTTCGTGACCCCTGTAAAATGGAGGAGAGGAAGAGACATTTCCCAGCAACCTCGGGGAAAAGCCTGGTACAGAGATTACCTTCCCCAGCAGGAACAGGGGGAGAACTCTAACAAGGAAAGGGTGGTGCCCTTGCAGGGTAATCAAGGGAAGGAGGAACAGCTGCAAAGTGGGTGGGGCGGGGAGCCCATGGAGTATCAAGAAGCTGGGCAGAGAGAAAGAGAGGAGAGCGAGGAAGAGCCTATGGACCTCTCAGCCTGGGCTCACTCCTTAGGTAACAAAATAAGAGAGCAGATAACCTCATGGTATGGTAGCTGGGCTAAGAGAGGGAAGAGGAAAGGTCATGTGGGAAGATGGGTCAGTGCTTAGAGAGAGTGACCCAGCTGGGTGGGGCCTTTTCATTTTCCAGAGCTCAGGCTGTGATTGAACTGTGAGTTTAAAGAGTTCTGGTTGAAGAGGGAGGAGAGATTTTCTCGGAGTGGGCTGAGCCCTGCAGGAAGAAGGTGGAGTGTGGACTGTGGTTAAAAAGCCTAAAAGAGGGTGAAGGGGTTTGAGCTGTGTGCTGAAGCCTCAAGAACTGTGTTTGTTTGTTTTTTTTGTTGGAACTGCTTGCCGTGTTTTGCCCCCTCCCAAGGGAGAGAAAGGGAGAGGGAGAGGGGGGGGGGGGGGGGGAGAAAAAAAGACCCAGGGCTATAAAACTGTCTGAAAGGAACCCAGCTGGGTGCTGGAAGCCTGGGAGTTAAAAGTTGTTGTTTTTTTTTCTTGCTGTGTTTGTACCCCTGAGAGGAGCAACAGGGGGAATTGGGAGGGTTTTTTTTGCTTCAAAGATTTTGTCTTTTTGAACTGCTGGACTGTTGGATCCCAAGCAAAATAAAGAACTTGTTAGTTTTGCTTTGAAGTTGATTTCTTTGAGCCCTGCCCTGTGGACTGCAGTGAACCAGGAGGTTGAGTAGCAAGGGTGAAGGGGAGATCCCGAGGACCCTCAGGCGGAGGGGAGGATCATTTACACAGCCTACCCTAGGAACAGTACATTCAGTGCTTCACTGAACGTTGGAGGTGAAAATTATTTATATAGATTATTCCACTGGAGCTGGGTAATATGTAATAGAAATTTAAGTTTCTTACATTTTCCTAGTACATAAGTATTACCATACTGGGACAGACCAAAGGTACATCAAGCCCAGCATCCTGTTTCCAACAGTGGCCAATCCAAGTCACAAATACCTGGCAAGATCCCAAAAAAGTACAAAACATTTTATGCTGCTTATCCCAGAAATAGTGGATTTTCCCCAAGTCCAATTTAATAATGATCTATGGACTTTTCCTTTAGAAAGCCATCCAAACCTTTTTAAATTCTGCTAAGCTAACCGCCTTTACCACATTCTCTGGAAACGAATTCCAGAGTTTAATTACACATTAAGAAACATTTTCTCAGATTCGTTTTAAATTTACCACTCTGTAGCTTCATTGCATGACCCTAGTCCTAGTATTTTTGGAAAGTGTAAACAGACACTTCACATCTACCCGTTCCACTCCACTCATTATTTTATAGACCGCTATCATTATCTCTCCTCAGCCGTCTTTTCTCCAAGCTGAAGAGCCCCAGCCTCTTTAGCCTTTCCTCGTAGGGAAGTCATCCCATCCCATTTATCATTTTCATCGCCTTTCTCTGCGCCTTTTCTAATTCCACTATATCTTTTTTGAGATGTGGCGACCAGTATTGAACAGAATATTCAAGGTGCAGTTGCACCATGGAGCGATACAAAGGCATTATAACGTTCTCATTTTTGTTTTCCATTCCTTTCCTAATAATACCTAACATGCTACTTGCTTTCTTAGCCGCCAAAGCACACTGAGCAGAAGGTTTCAACGTATGATCGACGGCACATCAACGTATCATTACACAGCAACAGAGAATGTTTCATAAATTCTAAACAATGAGTAGACAATGAATCCTTCACATCAGAAGCAGAAACTGCTTGCAGCGTTTATACTTGAGAGTTCATTTTATACACTAGAGAGTCAACTTCTGTAGCTTTTTATCCTGATCAACCAATTTCTTCACAGTGTTTTCAGAGACTCCACATATTTTTTTTTTTAAGTCCTGTGCAGTAAAGTCTCAAACATAACGACAATAGATTAAATATTCAGTAAGGTAACTTATCTTCCCAAAGATAGTGCTTTTGCATCTGCTGCTGAGTTCAGTTAATCTGGAAATAGAACAGCTTCAGGAAAAGAAGACGCTTTATCCAGACTGCATGCTCCTCAATTATCCTCCCTACCAGGAGATCCCATAGACAGCAACTGATTCCCCCCCCCACACACACACATACAAATACTGGGGCACGTTGTTGGGATTAGTTATAATTGTGGGTTATGGGGATGGGATTTGAACCCCAGAACTCAAGGAGGCTTCAGCAAGAGAGAGAGAGTACACATAGAATCTTGCAAAAATAAACTTTGATAGGGCTGTAGATGTTGAACCGTAAGTTCTATAACAGTGACAATGGACTCACTCACGCTGGTATGCTTTACTTTCTGTCTCCTATCTGGATCTCACTAGTGATACTCTCCTACACTTGCTTCTCAGTTGCTTTGAAGGGGCTGGTATACTCCTTTGGGCACACTCCTTCAGGCGTTCACTCTTGGCCACGCTCCACAGTAGTTTCCTGCCTTTATCCAGAGGATGGCATAGATAACATCAAGTCAGGGGTCCCAAATAGTTACCCATGGTGGTGTATGCTGAAACTAGAACCAAAACAGGGCACTTCTCAACCAGCCCAGTCACCTCCCAGCATACACAATACAAGGCTAAAAGCTTTATTTTCATTTCATTTATTTATTTGATGCACTGCTTGTTACCAAAGGATAAGACTGTGTACAATAAAATCCAACAGATCTTTTCTTAAGTTGTCATTGACATGGAATCAAGCTATTCTACTTTTTCCCTGTGTTTTGGGAGTTCTAGTATTGAAAACTTTGAAATCAGAGTTGCCTGTTCATTATGACCAATATTGAATATCATAGTAAATGACAGCAGATAAAGACCAGCATGACTCATCCAGTGTACCCATGAAAATGGCTAGGGTTCTACCTGCTGCTCCATTCAGGTTACTCCCTCCCCTTTTGTTTTTGCGTTATAACAGCTGCTTCGTGCAGATTACAGCCCACCCACCTTTGCCTTTTTAAAAAAGTAAGTTTTGAGTGGTAATGCTCTATATTTGTATTCCATCTTCTTGCCATATAGGGATCCTCTGTGTTTAACTTTATGCAGTATGATTTTTAGATGCATTTTACCCAAGTAATAGTGCCTACTGGGGAAGCTCCAACTGTCTGTATGGACAGGCAGAAGGATACACATGCCTCTTATAGTGCCTGTCACCTTAACGAGTCACACTTTACCATGTCTTTTCATACCCAGGCCCCAAACAGAAACCTGTGGGTTGTGTCCATCTACCAGCAGCTGGAGATAGAGAGCAATGTTTTGCCCTGTGCCTTATAGGACATGACAGTCCCTGGCCAGTCAGTATTACTCGTACCAAAGCAGAAGGAGAAGACCAAAGTCCGCATTCCAAGGAACCCCTCCTCACAGAAATGCAATGCCCAGTAATGCAAATGCCAAGATCCTAAATAGGAGAAAACACACAAAGATTTACTCTGAATTGCTGCTAGAACTGGACCAGACCGACCAAAGAAACTGAAATCCTGGGTTGGTAGCTTCAGTAAAGGAAATGACACATTAGGCAAGAAAACTTCCTTTTCTTTGTCTTTTTTTTTTTTTTTTTACGAAACTGCAATTGGGCAACAATAATCCATTGTAGTGCTGTTTATAATTTGCTTTGAAAGCCATCTTATTTAAAACGTGCTAAATAAATTCTAAACTATTGAAATGTCATTTTTAGTTAGTATTAAGCATATATCGTTCCTTTCTAAAGCTGAAGACTCTCAATACAAGGCCTGGACTAAAGGTGGAAGAGAATATAAAATACTTCTCAAGTAGTTGTGAAGGAAGGCATAATTATGTCACCAAATCCCACCCTTGGTTCCAATGGGGCTGGAAGTCCAAAGGAACCTCCAGAAACTGCCTAGTCAAATGAGAAATAGCCTACGAATCGTATCACTTAAACCTTCCTCTATATTTCAGTGTGTCAAGTCAAAACGCAACAAAGCTTTCTGCTCACTAGAGTCGGGAATCTAGTGAAAAAGGAACATTTGTGTATGGGAGAAGGGATTGGGGCTAAGGGTCACATAAGTCTTTTTACATATAACTAAGAAAACACTTTTTCTTTCAAATTTCATTATGAGAAAAATACAAAGTATTAAAAAAAAAGAGGGGAAAACGGGACCTTTGCAATATGCCTTATATATAGCTACAGAACAATTCAAGAAACTTTAGCTGAATTTATTCAGCAACTTTGTACAGCTGTTTTAAAACGCAGGACAGTCTATACTAACTTAACAGAGGCCTGGAAAACCCTGAAATTTGGGTATCAAATAGTTAACTATGTAAATTATAACAGGTAAGGCTACCCATCAACAGTATTTATGTCTTCAGCTTGATGTTTGCTATCTCACACAACCCCACACAGATATTTCAATAATATTGACGGACTAGTGAAAAAAGGCCCGTTTTGAATAGAAATGAAACGGGCGCTAGCAAGGTTTTCCTTGGTGTGTGTATGTTTGAGAGAGTGTGTGTGAGAGTGATTGTGTGACACACAGAGAGTGAATGTGTGGGTGAGAGAGAGAGAGAGTATGGGTGGCAGTGTGTCTGTGAGAGAGTGTGTGTGTGTGTGAGAATGACAGTGTGAGACAGAGTGTGTGGTGGACAGTGTCTCACAGAGACAGTGTGTGGGTGGCAGAGATACCTCCCCCCCTCCGTGTGGTCATAGGACCCCTCCCTCCCTTGTGGTCCCTCTGTCCCCCTGCTGCGAGTTTTCTTTTGTGTGTGTGTGCAATACGCAGGCACAGAAGCTGAGGCCTCGAGGGCATTGTTTTTGTTTCACACGGCAACGTTTGTATGGTGTCCCTTCCTTCAGTTTTGAAGCGTGAGTTGTGGGGGGAGATGTTGGCGTTGGGAATGGGTGTGTAATTTATTGCTTTTCTGCAATACGCAGGCACAGAAGCTGAGGCCTCGAGGGCATTGTTTTTATTTCAGACGGCAGGGTTTGTGTCGAGTCCATTCCTTCAGTTTTGAAGCCTCAGCTGTGTGCCGGATGTTGGCGTTGAGAATCGCTGTGGTTAGTGCGCGAGGGACTGAGCGGCCGACAGAGTGAGAGACGGCTGTGGGCGCAGAGCAAAGGAAGGAGACAGCGGTGCCGGGAGGGAGTTAGGGCTATGAGCGGCTGGAGGAATAACCGCGTGATGGTGGAAGGGGTGGGCGGCAGGGTGGCGCGTGTGCCGTTCCCCGAAATTGTTCCGCCCTCGTCGTCATCACGTTCGACGCAAGGGCGTGACAGAGAGACATGGTCAGTGGAGAGGCTTCACCACCATGAAGTTACGAACCCTTCACGGAAGTGGGTGGAGCTTGGGGGCTTCATTAGAACGTTGGGGTTGCGAATTATGTCCGGATGGGGCGTGGCTGAGGGCGGGAGTATGAGTGAGAGTGAGTGGTGCTGACAGCCTACAACAGTACAGGGCTTCAGTGTTTCCCTGCCACACAGTGAGCTTCAGAATTGGAGGTGAGAATTATTTATATAGATACATAAAACAATTATAAATAACCCAAATCATATCCTCTCCAACCACCACCAATCCTGTTCCAACTCTTACCAACAATCCTACCCACACTACATCCCATCATGCATACAGCAAAATGAAACAAATAAATAATCCACATATCACCACCCCTTCCATTCCAAACATGTCTAACCACATTTTTAATCTTGACTTCAATACTTAATCAAACTAACTCCAGTCTCTCCCATCTTTTATCTTGGCCTCATTCCTCAGCCCCTAATCAAACTGAACTTAGACTCTTGCATCTTTCAGTATTCACCTTGCTATACACTCCTTACCAATATTTTAGAGTTCTGCTTAATGAACCCAAAGCCCTGGAGTCTATTCTATCCCATTGCCATTATGGAAAAGCTTGGCTGAAAAGCAAGCTTCAAAAGCCTTTAACGTGGCTCTATAGTCTATATTAATATCAAAAGGCAGTGAATTCCATATAACAGGAGCCTTGCAACTGAATACAGTTCTAGTGAATGGCAATTTAGCCACTACTACACAAAAAGTGGAAAGTAAGGCCTGCTGGGATGAGTAGACAGTTTTACCTCGGGTACACTGATGAAGGAGGAAAAGAAAGAAAACAGTAGGAAACCAGTAGTTTTGTGGCAGAATGCCACAACTACTGGTACACAGACTTCCAAACTTCAAATTTTAGTTTGAGCCTTCTATCCACTGTTCAGTATGTGACTATGCCAATCACTAAGATTCTAGAAACAAGGACGCCATTATCATATGTACATTAGACAAGATCAAGAGGTACCATCCCATAGCTGCATTGCTGTTTAAGAAATTAACACACATTTGAAGGCAATGGTAACCATTTTACCAAAAGCTATCTTTTCAGTGTAGCTTTCTTTAACAAACACTACTAGGAGTACTTGAACAGTGTCCTGGGCTTCGATGCAATGCCGAAGCCAACCTCTTTATAAGTTGGACCACCATTAACTGGACAGACTGCTGGTGCTGCTGGCTGTTAGTACCTAAATCAAAATCACTGACTGAACTACTATAACTCTATCACAAACTGGGAGGGCGTTGAGACAGCATGAATACATCAAAAGGCTAGGAATGTGGAACATCCAATATTACCCTGATGTCAGCACTGCAGGTCAAAACCTGCTTAATGCTTCTTATTTGCTGCCTACCAAAGCAAAAAAAAGGTCTTAGCAAAGAGAAAAGAAATCGGGCATCGCTGCTTTTCCTCCAACTTGCCTGAAGCAGAAATGAATCCAACATGTAAACCACCTGACCCACTGCTACCACACAAAGGGAACCAGAAAGGTTTTCTACAGTTATATAGATTTTATTCCTTTCAGTGGGTAATATTAATTAATTAAAGCAGTTGAAAACTAAGCATGAAGGAGAGGATTCAATCTCTGTGATGCTGTCAGTAGGGGCAGGTAAAATTTGTTTTTTATCATGTAATCAAGACCCAGGAGCGTGACAGGAAAGGGACAAGTTGCACATCGCCAGTTCCTTTTCCAATTCTCCTTCTCTGACCACCCCCTCCACCTGTTCCCAATACTGGCCAATAGCAGCCCAGTCTGCTTCAATTTGAGAGAAGGCCATAGGATTGATACACTCAACCAGGAAAGATAAGTCTCACAAAAAGAAAGGGGGGAAAATCAGGAAGCACTGAAAACAACCCTTGCCTGGGGCTCTGTATACCCCTGCTAGTCCTAAGTGGTAGGTTGGGGAGGTTTGATGTGGTACTGGTTGAGAACCACAGGTCTAGTAAAACATAGGAAAAGTGATTAATTTACCCTGCCTGCCACTGAATGCTGCTAACAGCTCAACTGGTTGCCACAGTTCCTATCAGCATAGGCTCACACAGGATTAATAGACTGATTTAAAGAGAAATTAGACAACAAGCAAGACAAACCTTAAAGATGGTAATAGTGCTGAAAAATGCACAATGAAAAAGGGACCAAAGAGAGAAACTAATAGTGGAAACAGACTGCGATAAAAAGGCAGGCCTAATACAAAAAGCAGACGCTAGATTTAAAAAAATTACTATTAAAACATTAAACTGTCTAACTTTAAATTGTGGTGGCTCACATATAAAGTCAGCAAATATTATTGCCTGGATGGCACAATCTGGTAGGAAGAAATTTAGGGGAATAAAATGGGCCCTGCTACAGATAACTGAAGCTAAGCTTTAGTAAACAACCCACTCAGCCTTGATTACAACCCTGATAATATAGTTTCTGTTAGCCTGAGTGGTTAGTGCAGTGGACTTTGATCCTGGGGAACTGAGTTTGATTCCCACTGCAGCTCCTTGTGACTCTGGGCAAGTCACTTAACCCTCCATTGCCCCTGGTACAAATAAGTACCTGAATATACTATGTAAACCGCTTTGAATGTAGTTGCAAAAACCTCAGAAAGGCGGTATATCATTTCCCTTTCTTTTAAATTTGTTTCTATATAGCTGAAACATCTCCAACAAATTGCATCCATATAAATTTATGTATAATGATTTTTATAAACTCAGAAACTGGCAAGTAACAGAGCTTTGGTCTCGAAGATGGAACTATGATCCACAGCTGCTTTTTGGACATCCAAGGCTAAGCAAGCCCACGCCGAAAGGACTTACAGACTTTGTAAAAAGAGCTACAGTGGTAGCAAAAAAAGCAATTTTACAGGAGTGGCTGGGGAATAAACTACCACCACTAAAATACTGGCGAACTCAAATGCTCATGCTTTTACGTACAGAACATTTGGAAGTGCGGAACCAACCTCAGCTGAGGAAACAATTTGAATGCAGATGGGTACCCTTTTGGGACACTTTGACCCCCAACAGCCCGGAGCCAGATACTGAACCTATAATCCTAGATGCTGCTGCTCACGCTGCCTCTGCTTGTTATTGGACATAGAAGGGGAGGGAGGGGAGGGTTTGGGGGAGGAATAAAAAGATAAAATACAAATATGATGGTATGTCAACAGTAATTGTGGAAACAATTATGCAATGAGAAATGTAACAGCTGACTGTGTGAACTTTAATAAAAATGATTGAAACATAAACTCAGAAACCATCACAACAATCCAATACAATACCAGTTTTAACAGCCAATGTGAATAATAGATCTTGCCCTTCCCCTATCATTCCCACCATCCCTGGTGCAGTCATACACCACCAACAAACATTCTTTGCCGCAACAGCAGTGACAAAAGCCCACCTCTTCAACGTCGCCTTCGGCACCTAACCTCTACACCTCTACCCAGGAAATCTAGACTGCCCAACTTGACATTTCGTTCTTTAGATTGTAAGCTCCTTTGAGCAGGGACCGTCCTTCTCTGTTTATTTTGTACAGCACTGCGTAACCCTAGTTGCGGTCTAGAAATGTTAAGAAGTAGTAGTAGTAGTAATAAGTAGGTTCCAAGAACTTCTTTCTCCTCTTCATTCTGGACTCTGGCTGGCAATCTTTCCATCTGAAACATATGCATTTGCATCCCCCAGCTGCCCAGCAGAGTTATTTTATTTTTATTTATTTATTCATGCTTGTATCCCACAATTATCCAAAAACTGTACTTTCCTCCTGTGAATAAACAGACCGCTGTTACTTACAGCCTAGCCTGTACTTCAAAGCTGGCATGTATTTATTTCGATTTAGCTCATATCTTTTCAATAGTAGTTCAAGGCAAGTTAACCATCCAGGGACAAGGAAATATCCAAGTTTGCATGTCCCATTTAGAAATGAACAAAAAAAACATTTTTTCTGGCTGCACAAAATGTTTTGTCAGCTCTAAAGAGCTCCTAAATAAACACCATAGGAGCCAGCTCTGTGAGTGCTGTGGACACATTTTTAATTTTTTTAATAATAATACATTTAACAAGAAGTAATCCACAGAGTTTCCTGAGAAAAATTCCAGCCTTGTATCTTACAAGGAACTATTACTATCTGCAGGGCAGTACAGTCCAATACAACACCTGATTCAACCATTGGAACCCTACAGGCTCAATTTCAAAGCACATGAACATTTTGAGATGTCCATCTGCCAAGAATGTCCAAATTGTGACTCTGGAGCAACAGAATTTGGACAAATAGCAAGGGGTCATGTTGTGGGCGTGTTTTGGGTGGGACTAGGGAGGGCCCAAAATTAGGAGTCCAACAGCAACAAGTGAACAGGAAGAAACATCCAAGTCTAAAATGATGGCATTTTTATTTAGACCTGTTTCAGTCACATCCAGGGTACAAAAACGTGCTCTGACTGAGCAGCTGACCACTGGAGATCAAGGCATGACCCCTCATTAATCCCCCAGTGGTTGTTAATCCCCTCCCTCTCCCCTGAAAGTGAAACTGGAAAGGAATGCCAGGCTTTATGACAGCATTAGGTATTATAGACATTCTGAACAAAGCAGAGAGCAGGTCAAGCAGTAGACTAGTGGTCAACGCAGTGGACTGTAAACCAGGGGACCCAGGTTCAGATATATACCTACTGTATCTAAATAATTATGACACTTGCAAGCTTGAATCCTATTGATATGATGTACAGTCAGGCATAGTAGGTATTTCACTGTTCCTGGAGGGCTCGGGGGGGGGGTGAGGGAAGAGTTGTAGGGGGATATGAACCTGGGTGCCTTGTTTAGAGTCCACTGCAGTGACCACTAGGTTGCCCCCCTGCTCCACAAGAACATCTGTGTGGCTATTTCTGTAAAAATGCTGCCAGATGTCCTTATCCTTGGTTTTTGAGCATTCATAATTCGGACATTTCAGTTTGTAAAATGGATGTTCAATTTAGACATTCTCACTTAGTTTCTGAAGAGGAAACTCAATGTGTTTCCTGTTTGAAAATGGCTGTGAGATGGACTTTTTCTGGACGTTATGAGCAGGACATCCCAATTCTAACTTGGATGTCCTTTCAAAAATGCCCCTCTATACCTCAAGCAGATTATAAAGAAAATGCTATTAAACTTAATTGCAGCATCACAAATGCAGATTTTAGGACACTCCTCACTAAAAAAATTATAGGTTCAACCCATTGTGTTCTCACATTTGATAAATAGGAAAACATCAACAAGTTTTCCAGTTTAAAATCAGAACACACTATTAAGCATATAAATATGACTATATTGATTACTATCCAAACCAGCATAAGGATAGGGAATATGTTTGTTGTAAATTTATGTTTTTGGATTTATAGGAAGGAAGGAAAGAAAGAAAGAAAATAAATATTATCCCTTCTCTTTCAAGAATTGCTCCAATACAAAAGTTCTGCCTAGGTAATTTTTCTCTTAGAGAGAGGGGGAGGAAAGAGGGCTGGTGAAAGGCCCATTTCTGCCTCAAGCCACCTTTCCTAATAAAAAAAAAATTACGAAAGATTATTTACAGCACAAAACCTCTTACTATCAAATGCTTCATACACCAGAGAAGTGTGTGTGTTATTGGGGGTAGGCAAAAAGAGTACACTACATTTTCTTTATCCTCCAATAATTATTACTATGTATATTATTCCTATATTAAACTGCTGCAATGAGCGCCTATCAGGATGCTAAGATGAAAAGCATTTGTAACTGAAAACGACCTATGTTGTCTAAAAAAAAAAGTTTCCTGCTTAAATTACATATTCAAGACCAACTCATCCATACATATTGCTATCAACTGTTTGCTAAAGGATTATGAAAAATAAGCACAACAGTAAACCTATCACTATTCATTACTATACCTTTTCATTATTTTTATTTTGAATTTAGACTTTCATCAAACTTGAAAGAGTTTAAAAGGAAACGGGCATGAAAAGTTATCAGCTACTAGAGGGTAACCGAAACTGAATCTGCAGCCAGAATTTGCTGCTTGGTTTCAGCCAAAACGGAAACCACTGCCCCACCCTCCCTCCCTCCCTCCCTCCCTCCCAGCAGAAAGGGAGTCCCCTGGGCCGCCAGACCCCTCCCCACCTGCCAAAAGAGAAAGTCCCCCACGGGACCCCCAATGACTACCTGTAGGCCCACCTTTAGATGCCCTGTCTAGTGGCTCTTCAGGGCAAAAGTGATCCCGAGTCGCTCCTGCCCATCCTGGATATGCAGTCAATACAGCTGCTGTGACTTTATGATTTTACACATTTCTACCATAGCACTTCTCAGTAATCTCTTTTCCAAGATGATGAGCTCTAATCTGTTTAGTATTTCTTCAAAAGGGGGGGGGGGTGAAGAGGGTGTTTTATCCCCTTTATCATGTAGTTTTGTTTTTTAGATAGATGATCAGAACTGCTGCACACAATACTCAAGCTGCAGTTGCAACATGAACCTATAGCAAAGTATTCTAAGTTTTGTTCTCCATTCCTTTAGCAGCCATAGCATTCAGGGCTGAAAATTTCAACATATTGTCTGAAATGGCTCAAAGAACTTTTTCTTGGGTTGTGACGCCTATCTTGGAATCCAGCATTTTATAGCTGTCCTTGACACACACACACGGAGAATAATGTCATTATCCTTTTGCAAATTAAGCAGCTCTTCAACTAAAGTGTATCAACCATTAATATGTGAATTAGCCTGCACTGTTAGTGCATGGTCACACTAATGTTTATTTTTTATTTTATTAGGATTTATTTACTGCCTTTTTTAAGGAATTCACTCAAGGCAGTGTACAGCAAGAATAAGTCAAACATAAGCAGTTGACAATTACAACTGTAAAAATATTCAAACAATACAAAGTATGGCATAGTATGTTAAGTACATCAACACAATATGTAATAAACCATTTTCATAGACAGACTAGAGTATAAGCAAAGATGGAACATATTGAAAGATATGCTGGCTTAACATTTAGTATGAAATGGTGTGGAAAATGGGTATGGGGCATGAACTTGTGTTAGCATATGTGTTGTCAGGATTATCATTTAATGTCACCAGGACATCTACAAAGCATTTGACACACTGTAAATATTTTCCCCACCCCCCTTCTCACAGTCCTCTGCTGTTCTAAACTTCTTCAAACAACAATTCTGATCACCTCAATGGCAGCTCTTTTCTCAATATTACTTATGAATATGGTAAACTGCGCAGGTCCCTGTACCCTTACACCTACTCCGTCTTTTGGCCAATTTGCAAATCCACAATAAACCACTGCCTCATATCCCCTGACTTTTCTGCAAATGGCTATCGACTGAATGGAAAATGCAACCTACATTTCGTTTCAAAAGTATTTACTTTTAACAAGTATAGACTCCCTTTTATTCACCATAATACACAAAAATCTCCTAAATGTAAACACTGACGTGGACTGATCCCGTAACCCCTGCTCCTTCCCTCCCCTCAAGAGTGCACTCAGCGCAGCCTAGGGTCGACTCGGCGACTAATGACGACCACCCTGGGGTCATCAGCTCATCTGAAGGACAACTCGTCCCGTCGGTTAGGTATAACCTCGGCTCTTCTTCCCGACCGACAACAACTGGCGCCGCCAGAGGCACTATCCATCATCATCACATAGGAAAAGAGGCTGCAGTAAAGCAAACGGCTAGTGAGGCAAGTTCCCAACTTAAGCGACAGGCCGGAGACAGAGCAGAAGAGAGGAAAAAAAAATAGGGAGCCGCCGTCTCTCCGCCCTCTACCTTTGCTCCTGACTCCAAGGCCGCGCTCCCCTCCGCACCCTTACCTTAGCAGCGGAACTCAGCGCCGTGTGGCCGCTTTTTGTCTTCAGCCCGACCGAGAGCCGGCTGCAGATCAAGGAGGCAGCCATCCCTCCCGCCGCCTCGCCACTCCAGGCCTCAAACTTTCCCGCACTGCGCAGGCGTAGCTAGGATCCTCGGCCGTGTAGGCCGTCGAAAGAAATCGCGTTCCACTCGTGGAAGAGCGCCGCTCTCTATGATCCTCCAGACCTGACCGGCCTCCCAAACTGGCACCGGCTGGGAGGAGGGGGCGGACGCGTTGGATACAGTGTTTCGTGTTACCAAATCTCGTCGTGTCATCATCAAGTGCATGGGCTGAGCTAACTCAGATTTGGTCCTAGTGTAGAAAAGCAGGTCCACTTATGCAATAGGGGGAAGGCCTGGTTCCTCCTGTTCTGGATGGCATGGACTGTTTTGGTAAACTCTGGTACTACTGCCTAGCTTCAGATTATGACATCTGATATTTTGGGTAGTTGAGCTCTTGTGCTTCTTGGATTATGCACAAAAAAAAAGAGGGGAGACTGCCAAAGGAAGCTGATGGAAATATCAGAGGAGCCACACAATGTAGATTTTTACATACTTTATATTAGTGCAATGACCCTAATAAAATTCTTATCTATAGTATTAGTCTTATATACATTGTGTGACTCCTATGGTATTTCCCATCACTACTGTTCTTTTGTCCTTAATGATGGCTGAATTAAAAAAATGGTAAAGAGGGTCGGATAGTCTCCAAATTAAAAGTAATTGCTCCTTTTTATTGTCTTTTTCAGGGCCAAATTTAGACAAAGGTAACCCAGATATATGCCTAGTGTGACACATTCTGAAGGTGCCAAGAATCTGGGGCTTTGTGTTCCCTACTATCCAATTGGGCAGCATTGAGGCCCATTGTGGCATGAAGGCAGAGCTGCCAAGCTGCCCAATTAAGGAAAATGTTTATGGCCAATTCTGATTTTCAACTTTCAGCTCAAAGCATTAGGGTATTTGTAGTCCCTGATTATATCAGGACCAGCCTGATCACAATGCCAAATGTCCTGTTTCAGAGGGTGCAGGACCTGGCAGGTCTTAAGCATATGCAGATGCTCATTTCCTGCGTTGGCCACAATGAGTCTTATTTAGACACCCTGGCTGTCATGCTAGTGCCAGTCTGGAGAGGGTAAGAAAAGGTAAGGGAAGCTGCTGAATACCTTGGGTGGGGTGGAAGGGAGGGGGAGATGTAGGATACCTCATGGAAGAGGAAGTAGGGAAGGAGAGAGATGCTGGACACCTTATAGGAAGGGAGGATGGGAAAGAGAGATCCTGGACATACTGTGAAGCGGAGAATGCTGGAACCATCACAAGGGGTAGGGAAGGGGATATGCTGGACTATGGAGGGGTAGGAAGGGGGAGAGGTGGTGTACATGGGAAGGGGGCTTGAAAAACCTCTTGGTGGTGAAGTGGGGCCACAAAGCTAAAGGTTCACCTATGCCGGGTGTCAGGTACCTCTTTACCAGCTCTGGATTTTACCCATTTAAATCAGAATTGTAGGACCTAATGGCATTATCAGAAACATAGGACTGGCCTGGGAACTTGCTCCTGGCACTGGGCAATGGCAGCTCTGGGAACCCAGTGCAGTTGCTTTAGTTGTACCTTCTCTGACTCTGAATCTGTTTTTTCTGAGCTCTGTAATTTTATCGTACAGTTATAATCATTATTTTGTAATTTGTCCTCTTATTTTAATCATCAAGAGTAATGCACAAAGGGGTTTTCCTTGGCTTTAACAACAAGCTCATTACTATTATCAGCATTCCGTGTGATGCACAGCTCCAGAGCACCTAGCTTTAACGAGTTAGATTTTATGGCAGCTCTAGAGCTGTCAGAGAGGAGGGAAACACAAACAGGCAGCTGCAAAGGCTGCCTGTTTGTGCTCCCTACCTTGGACATCTCAACTGGTTCATAAAGAAGACGGTTCACATATACTCTTTACAGACTATCCTACCATTACTAACTCAATGCAGCTGGCTTGCATCGCTAGATATAAAAGTCGCCAATTCTCATATCCCCATTCATCCACCTAATTGGAAGTACCTTTGCTTTCAGTTCAACAACATTCATTACAAGTGCAGAGTCCTTACCTTCGGCCTTTCCTCAGTCCCTCTAATTTTCACCAAATGCCTTGCAGTAGTAGTAGCTCACCTGCAAACATCTGGGATCTTTGTCAATTCATATGTGGATGATTGGCTCATTGGTGCACAATCACCGCCTTGAGTGAATTCCTTCAAAAAGGCGGTAAATAAATCCTAATAAATAAATCAAGCAGAAAATGCTTCATTTCATTCAAGTCACATAATCAGCCCTTCAGACTTTGGGATTTATAATCGGGAAAAGTCATATCTCATTCCATCCCAATCACTCCAATTCATAGACGCTCTTATTGACATCTTACAAGCACAAGCCTTTCTTCCTCAAGAACGAGACAAGGCTATTCAGGATTTTGCTCTAAACTTCTCACGGTCGAAAAGAGCAGCTACAACGTCAGCTCTACCATTTGCAAAGTTGCACGAGGCCTTTGCAGCTGCCTGTTTGTGTTCCCCTCCTCTCCAAAAGCTCTAGAGCTGCTGTAAAATCTAACTCATTAAAGCTAGGTGCGCTGGAGCTCTGCATTACACGGAATGCTCATTATAATACTAATGAGCTTGTTGTTAAAGCCACAGAAAACCCCTTTGTGCATTACTCTCTAAATAACTTTTGCTTTAGACTGGCTACAACCAGTATAAAACAAACGTTGCCAGCCCAGTAAGCTTTTTGCATCAGGCCCTTAGTCTATACAGTAATATTTGCAGAAAGTATGTAAAGAGGACCAGGTTGCAGCTTTACAGATGTCAATGAAAGAGACTCCACTGCGGTGAGCAATAGATGCAGACCACTATCTCAAAAGATGGTGTCCAATGCAAGAAGGAAGAGGCAGATTGGCTTGTTGATAACAAAATGATATACAGTCAGCAATCCAATGAAACAAGAGTTCTTTTGGATACTGGAGTCCCAAAAGCTTGAGATGAGAAAAGGTTTAGTAAGATCTACGGCAGTCTAAGGTATGCAATTGTTGATCCACTGGATGAGAGTGAGGCTGTGGAAATAATACAGGGAGGCAAATTTCCTGATTTAAATGAACAAGAGAAACAATCTTAGGAAGAAATTAAGGGTGAGTCCGAAGGACTACTTTGGTAGGAAAAAAATCTGGTGTAGGGGGGATAAGTAAGCAAAGCTTAGATTTCACCAGTTCATTGGGCTGACGTAATGGCCCCAAGAAAAAAAGAGTTTTCCAGGTAAGAAACATAAGATTAATGGAATCCATGGGTTTAAAAGGAGTAGAAATCAAAGTAGAAAGTATGAAATTGAGGTTCCATTGTGGAGAAGGCAGTTGAATAGGAAGTCTTGTATTCCAGAGTCCTTTAAGAAAATGTGTAACCAAAGGATCAGAGGAGACTGATTTATTATTTATGAGGTCATGAAAGGCTGATATTGCTGAGAGATGCACTCTGACTGATGTACCGAGACCTGAGTTGGGAGAAACATTAAATAGTGGAGCAAAACAGATAAAGCAATAGTGCATGCTGTTGGTAAATGACCCCCTTTTCATATTATTTTGGTAATGTGTGTACTAAATAGAAATAAAACGAAACATAGAAAAGAAAATAAGATAATACATTTTTTATTAGCTTTAGAAGGTAACCCTTCTTCAGATCAGAAATAAGCAAGTGTTGGTCCTTTGGCTCTCACACTGGTACTTTGCTTTTTTTGATTGTAGAATAACTTATGAATTTTGGTGTCAGGTGTGGTCTTTTATTTCACACATTCTTCCTGTACAGGGTCCAATTACTCCTTCAATTATTATGTTAGGTTCTGTGCTATTCCAAGATCAATTGGATGTTTCCCAACAAAAATTACTGAACATTTTAGTGGTTGCTGTGCTAAAACTGGTTCTTATGCATTGGAAAGATAATGCTAATCTCAATCCTACTTTTTGGTGGAATTCAATTTTACAGATTCATAAATTTGAAACCTCTGTTGCAGACAAAACGGGTGAGATGTTTTACTGCTAAAACTTAGTCTCATGTGGATAGTTATCTGAAATCTTATAATTTTAGACAACTTGTTTAAATTTATCTCCCAGTTGGTGAGTGGTTATATGTGTGTGCCCGATGCAAAGAGCTCCTAGCTCTCAGAGAATGGGTCCATTCTCTTTAGACTAGAGTAGCAGACTTGGTGGAGCTGAGGGAGACAGAGAGGTAAAAAGAGGACACCTACAGGGATGTTGTAGAGAAGTCCCACCTCCAGTCTGGTAGCCCCTGTGCTACCTTGGAGGAGGGAGGTCTTCTAGAAGGAGAGCATCACCCTGGTGAAATAGGAAGTACTCCTGTAGCCAGGACCGGCCCACCATGGGATGTATTATCCTCTCGCACCGAGGATATGTCTCTAAGTTCTGCCCAGAAGGAATGGGTTAGGACAGCTGTTGTAATTGGTGATTCGATCATTAGGCATATAGATAGCTGGGTGGCTGGTGGACGTGACGATCACCTGGTGACTTGCCTGCCTGGTGCAAAGGTATAGGACCTCACACGTCACCCAGATAGGATTTTAGATAGAGCTGGTAAGGAGCCGGCTGTTCTGGTACATGTGGGTACCAATGACGTAGGAAAATGTGGGAGAGAGGTTCTGAAAGCCAAATTTAGGCTCTTAGGTCGAACGCTCAAATCCAGAACCTCTAGGGTAGCATTTTATAAAGTGCTACCCGTTCCACGTTCAGGGCCCAAAAGACAGGCAGAGCTCCGGAGTCTCAATGTGTGGGTGAGATGATGGTGCTGGGAGGAGGGTTTTAGATTTGTTAGGAACTGGGCAACATTCTGGGGAAGGGGGAGCGCTCTAGAAATGTTAAGTAGTAGTAGTAGTATTCCGGATGGATGGGCTCCACCTTAACAGGGTGGGACCAGGCTGCTGGCATCAGCATTTAAAAAGGTGATAAGAGCACCTTTTAAACTAGAAACTGGGGGAAGGCCGACAGTCGCTCAGAAGCGCATGGTTCGGTGTTAAAAGAATTTTAATTAACATACTCACGAATATCATCAGACCAAGTGAGGCTTAAGCATTTTTATTTACTTGCAAGGAGACAGGTCCAACTGCAATCAGAAGGTTGTCTGACTCTCAAATCCTCCCTGCGTCTCTTATACATTTTCTACGTGCAGGGATACAAAGGAAAAATTGTTGCCTGTGTGTCTGTCAACACTTTCATATTTTCTAACATGTTACATTTCTAGGCTATTAGTCTGATTGTCTGGCTCCCAGGCCTATCTAGGTACATTCCATTCTATTGGTCATGTACACAAGGTCAGAGAATCTACAGTTCAGAGGGTCTACAATTATTTTACAAGTGTAAGAATGATTTTTACATTTGGAATAGGTATCTTTTAAAGATATCACCAAAACAGGGAAGATAGAGTATCCTGATAGTGAGGTTACAAAAGAGACCATAGTAGATCAGGTGTCCATAAATAAAAATAAACACAAAAGATTGCAAATTAATACTGTCAAGTACTGAGCATGGTGTAAATAGGAACAACAAACATAGTTTGAAATGTCTATATGCGAATGCCAGAAGCCTAAGAAATAAGATGAGAGAGTTAGAATATATTGCACTAAATTAAAAATTAGATATAATAGGCATCTCTGAGACCTGGTGGAAGGAGGATAACCAGTGGGACATTGTCATACCGGAGTACAAATTATATCGTCATGATAGGGTAGATCAAATTGGTGGAGGGGTAGTATTGTATGTTAAGGAGGGCCTTGAATCAAATAGATTGAATATTCTACAGGAAGCAAAACGCATCTTGGAATCCCTATGGATTGAAATTCCATGTGTAAAGGGGAAAAGGATAGTGATAGGAGTGCACTACCCTCTGCCTGACCAGGATGAATAGACGGATGTAGAAATGTTAAAGGAAATTAGGGAGGCTAACAAACTGGGCAACAACAATAATAATGGGTGATTTCAATTACCCCAATATTGACTGGGTAAATGTAACATCAGAACATGATAGGGAAGTAAAATTCCTTGACAAAATCAAGAACTACTTTATTGAGCAGCTGGTATAGGAGCCGACAAGAGAGAGAAAATTGTAGACCTAGTCCTTAGTACAGCACATGATCTGTTGCGGGATGTAATGGTGATGGGGCCGTTTGATAACAGTGATCACAATATGATCAGATTTGATATTAGCTTTGGAGTAAGTATAAACAGGAAATCCAATACATTAACGTTTAACTTTCAAAAAGGAGACTATGATAAAATGAGAAGAATGGTGATAATAAAAACTTAGAGAAGCGGCTGTGAGGGTCAAAAATGTACATCAGGCATGGATGCTGTTCAAAAATACCATCCTGGCAGCCCAGGCCAAATATATTCCACGTATGAAAAAAGAAGGACAGAAAACCAAACGACAGCCTTCATGGTTAAAAAGTGAGGTGAAGGAAGCTACTAGAGCTAAAAGAAAATCCTTCAGAAAATGGAAGAAGGAACCGACTGAAAATAATAAGAAACAGCATAAGGAATGGCAAGTCAAATGCAAAGCTCTGATAAGGAAGGCAAAGAGGAACTTTGAAAAAAAGATTGCATTGGAGGCAAAAACACATAGTAAAATATTTTTGAGGTATATTAAAAGCAGGAAGCTGGCAAAATAATCGGTTGGACCGCTAGATGACCGAGGAGTAAAAGGAGCGATCAGGGAAGACAAAACCATAGCGGAGAGATTAAATTAATTCTTTGCTTCGGTCTTCACTGAGGAAGATTTGGGAGAGATACCGGTGCCAGAAATGGTATTCAAATCTGACGAGTCGCAGAAACTGAATGAAATCTCTATAAACCTGGAGGATATAATGGGGCAATTTGATAAATCAAAGTGTAGCAAATCTCCTGAACAGGATGGTATTCATCCCAGAGTACTGATAGAATTGAAAAATGAACTTGCAGAACTATTGTTAGTAATATGTAAGTTATCTTTAAAATTGAGCATGGTACTGGAAGATTGGAGGATGGCCATTGTAACGCCGATTTTTACAAAAGGTTCCAGAGGAGATCTGGGAAATTATAGACTGGTGAGCCTCACGTCGGTGCCAGGCAACTGGTAGAGACTATTATAAAGAACAAAATTGCAGAGCATATTCAAAAGCATGGATTAATGAGACAAAGCCAATGTGGATTTAGTGAAGGGAAATCTTGCCTCACCAATCTATTACATTTCTTTGAAGGGGTGAACAAACGTGGATAAAGGTGAGCCGGTCGATATTGTGTATCTGGATTTTCAAAAGGCTTTTGACAAAGTACCTCATGAAAGACTCCAGAGGAAATTGGAGAGTAATGGGATAGGAGACAGTGTCCTATTGTGGATTAAAAACTGGTTAAAAGATAGAAAACAGAGAGTAGGGTTAAATGGTCAGTATTCTCAATGGAGAATGGTAGTTAGTGGGGTTCCCCAGGGGTCTGTGCTAGGACCGCTGCTTTTTAACATATTTATAAATGACTTAGAGATGGGAGTAACTAGTGAGGAATTAAATTTGCTGATGACACAAAGTTATTGAAATCGCAAGAGGATTGTGAAAAATTACAGGAGGATCTTACGAGACTGGGAGACTGGGCATCTAAATGGCAGATGACGTTTAATGTGAGCAAGTGCAAAGTGATGCATGTGGGAAAGAGGAACCTGAATTATAGCAATGTAATGCAAGGTTCCACATTAGAAGTCACAGACCAAGAAAGTGATCTATGTGTCATCGTTGATAATACGTTGAAACCTTCTGCTCAGTGTGCTGCGGTGGCTAAGAAAGCAAATGGAATGTTAGGTATTATTAGGAAAGGAATAAAAAACAAAAACGAGGACGTTATAATGCCTTTGTATCGCTCCATGGTGTGACTGCACCTCAAATATTGTGTTCAATTCTGGCCAGTGCATCTCAAAAAAGATATAGTTGAGTTAGAAAAGGTGCAGAGGAGGGCGCCGAAAATGATTAAGGGGATGGGACGACTTCCCTATGAGGAAAGGCTAAAGCGACTAGGGCTCTTCAGCTTGGAGAAAAGATGGCTGAGGGGAGATATGATAGAGATCTATAAAATAATGAGTGGAGTGGAATGGGTAGACGTGAAGCGTCTGTTTACTCTTTCCAAAATACTAGGATAGGAACATGCAATGAAGCTACAAAGTAGTACATTTAAAACGAATCGGAGAAAATTTTTCTTCACTCAATGTGTAATTAAACTCTGGAATTCTTTGCCAGAGAATGTGATAAAGGCTGTTAGCTTATTGGGGTTTAAAAAAAGGTTTGGATGGCTTCCTAAAAGAAAAAAGTCCATAGATCATTATTAAAATTAGGGAAAATCCACTGCTTATTTCTGGGATAAGCAGCATAAAATATTTATTTTTGGGGGGATCTTGCTAGGTATTTGTGACCTGGATTGGCCACTGTTGGAAATAGGATGCTGGGCTTGATGGACGTTTGGTTTGTCCCAGTATGGCAATACTCAGGGCCGGTCTTAGGCAGGGGCGACAGGAGTGGTTGCACAGGGCCCTGTGCCTCCAGGGCCCCACAGCGCTTCCTCCCGCTCCCCGCCATTCAATCCTCACCTGCCTACTCTCAGCTTTCCGACAGCCCTCCTTTCCTTCCAGCCGTCTGCATTTATAAACTCGCAGCGGCTGCAGCGAAAGCACCAGGCTCGCCTCTACCTTCCCTTCTCTCTTAGTGTCCCGCCTTTCTTTGATGCGATTTCCTATTTCCGCGAAGGTGGGACACTGAGAGAGAAGGGAATGTAGAGGCGAGCCTGTTGCTTTCGCTGCAGCTGCTGTGAGTTTTTAAACGCAGGTCAGATGAGAATCACTGGACATGGGAGGGGAGGGAAGGGCAGGGGACAGAGGAGAATCACTGGATGGGATGGGAGGGGAGAACAGGGCAAAGGAGAATCGCTGGACATGAATGGTAGGGTAGGGGAGAGAGGAGATTTGCTGGACATGGATGGATGGATGAAGGGGAGAACAGGAGAAATGCTGGACATGGATGGAGGTGAGGGAAGACAGGAAGGAGATGCATATGGAGAGGAAGGGAGAGAGGAGAAATGCTGGACATAGATGGAATGGAGGGTAGGGAAGAGAGGAGAAATGGAAAGACAGAGGAAGGAGATGCACATGAATGAAGGGGAACGGAGAGAGGAGAAATGCTGGTCATGGGTGGAGGGGAGGGAAGACAGGGGAGGAGATGCACATGGATTTAGGGGAGGAGAAATTCTGGACACAGATGGAGGGGAGTGTTGAAATGCTGGACATGGATGGAGGGGAGGGAAGAGAGGATGTGAGATGAACGAGGATGTGAGATGAACATGGATGGAGGGGAGGAGAGAGAGGAGAAATGGTGGACATGGATAGAGGAGAGGGAAGAAAGAGGAAGGAGATGCATATGGATGGAGAGGCAGGAAGAAAGAGGACGGAGATGAGGGAAAGGGAAAAGAGGAGAAAAACTGCACATGGCTGTAGAAAATAGGCAAAAGCTGGATCCACATTATACCTCCTCTAGTCAAGTCCGCGGAGGACCCAGCTTTTACCTATGGATGTAGGGCAAGAAATGAAGAAGAAAGGAGGAAAGTAAAGAAATAAATGGAAAGGAAGCCCTGGAAGTGGAGTTAAGGGAGCAGATAGAGAGCAGCAGAATTAGAGACTGGGACATGATCAGAAAAACAAAGACAACAAAGGTAGAAAAATAATTTTATTTTAATTTTAGTGTTTGGAATATGTCCAATTTGAGAATTTACATCTGCTATCTTATTTTGCAATGTATAGCAATGTGTTTCTACCTGTTTTTCTGGTATTGTGCTGCATGCAGAGTCAGTATGCTAATTTGGTTTGTGTCATTTTGGGTATTCTGGGGCTGTAATAGCTTACTGAAATTATTTATAATGGAAAAAAACAAGTTATTTTTCTTCTCCTGTACTGGTGTAATATTTTCATTGATTACTGTTTATATGCGCCATGGCTGGTAAAAGGGTAGGGCTAAATGTGCCAACATTGTCCAGTTCAGCATACTATTAGCAACCAAGTTCATACAAAGTTAGTTATGTTCAGTGGAAAATAAATCTGTTGGCTCAGTGTTTTATTATGTATTACATATTAAGGGGATTCGTTCTAATTCATTTATTCAGTCCTTACATGCACATGGTTTTGCTTTTTAAAACCAATCTTTCCTATTATAGCATTTTTTTTGTTTTGTTACATTTGTACCCCGCGTTTTCCCACTCATGGCAGGCTCAATGCGGCTTACATGGGGCAATGGAGGGTTAAGTGACTTGCCCAGAGTCACAAGGAGCTGCCTGTGCCTGAAGTGGGAATTGAACTCAGTTCCTCAGTTCCCCAGGACCAAAGTCCACCACCCTAACCACTAGGCCACTCCTCCACTCACATGTTTTTTTTTTTTAATTTTTAGAAGTCTTTATTGAGCAGAATAAACATAAAACATAGTATGCTATACACGGCTCTAAACATCATATTCCAAGTGAGCCAACCAGAACAGCGAACAAAATACAATGAAATTACCTTATAGAATCGTCAGACCCCCAATAACACATTGTATACTTCAATTTTTTAGCCATTTTATTAGAACCCTTCCCACCCTCCCCCCACGTACTTAATTCCCCTTCTACCTCCCCCTCCTAGTCTCCCACTCACATGTTTTAATTAGTTTTTCTGTACAAGTTTTGCTTGATTTGTCTTCTTTATTTGAAATAAAACGTTTAAAGCATATCTTACAAGGGGTGGGACTTGGGGGGGGGGGCACCGAGCTGGTCTGCACAGGGTCCGCAATTGCTAAGACTGGCCCTGGCAATGTTTATGTACTTCTGCACACTAATGCATGTAAACTTTTACCTGCTATCTGTACAAAGTTATACTTGTCTATATATAGCAGAAGTACATATGAATTTATGATCATTGAATATATGCATCCTTTATACAAATATTTTATAGTTATGTGACCGGCCCATCACTGAATACTGCCTCCATAGTTTTAAATATTGAACTTGGTTGTTAGCCCATTTTATAAAGGGAACATGTAAATGTATATCATGAAAAATAGGAGCTAAGGGGGTAATTTTATAAGTGACTTGAAGGTGTGCAACAGCATTTGATGCATGCAAGATACACCAGAATTTCCACTGTAAAAATACTCTGCTTAATGTTTTCACATTATGCTTTCAGCTTTCCCTGTGGCCAGAAAAATTACTTATTATTTGGCTTTTACAGTCCCTGACAAACGCTCAACGAGCATCTCCTAGCAGTAAGAAAGTACGTCTGTGCACCAACATAGTATTTGCTAGGTGCATAGTTCGAGCTTGAATTAAAATAAATAAATAAATAAATAAAGTAACTTCCGCTCTGCACTGCTGCAGCTGGCGCCGTGCGATCACTACCGCTTAAAATAAATCGACATGGATGGCAAAGGGCGACCAGGGGTTGGGGTAGGTGTAGTAGTTACCAGCCCCTCGCACCCCGGCTGCGTCCTGCTGGGGAGGAGGAAAGGCTCCACGGGGACGGGTCTCTTCCAGTTGCCCGGAGGCCATTTAGAATTTAGGTAAGTGAGAGCCGAAGCCCCTGTAGCCGAGAAGGGCAGAGGTTAACTAAAAGTAATGCGCGTGGACCTGGTAACTCGGAGGTCATTCAGTGGATTTTTCCCACATACCATCATACTGTATGTTATGAGAGCTAAGTGGGGAAGGGCGCTTGGCAATGGGTTTTGTGCGAAAAGGATGCGATGAAGAAAATGCGCCCATGCTTGCTGTCGCGGTGGCTGCTGCTGCTGCTGCTGCTGCTACTGCTGCAGTGCTGTTGCTGTTGTTGCAGATACGGAACTGTAGAGGGCGCCGCCGTGTGCTCTTTCCCTGTTGCCGAGTCAATACCAAGCATCGTGATAGGATTTCCCGTGAACTCTCTGGCTTTAGGGATCCAGTTTAGAGAACAGGGCAAGCTGTAGGTTTTCTCAGCTTTGTTGCTTGGAGGAATGGTTTAGGTTGGGGTTAAGGAACCTGATAATAACGCTGCGGCGGCCCTAGAATTTGGCAATCAAGTATGGAGTTAGCCCATAGATGGATAGAAGAGGTTAGAGAAGCTGGTGAGAAAAAAATGAACCAGAAGAGAATGGTGAGGTTAAATTTCAGGAGAAAGAAACTGCGTCAAATAAGTTTTAGCGCTAGATGCAGAAAAAGCATTTAGATGTCAGTATTTTTTTGCTATTTGTATACCGTATGCCAGATGTACAAAAGCTTTGTGCAGGCGCATGAGTTGGAGACTGGAGTTCATTATCTTAAAGCTGCCAAAATTACCTATTCTAGGATGGAGACTTTTTTGGTACTCGATTTTTGCAAACCTCATCATGGTGCATTATGGGACCCGCAGCACTGATTTAATGGGTAGAATCATAGATTATAAATACTACACTGCTTTGGGATGTAAGTTTGAAACAAGGACAGGCCACAAAGTCTCCCTCCTGGAATGGGTAACTTGGCAGTCAAATCTAAAATCTGCAGTCAAAGGAGAACACTTATTTGACTTGCCAGTTGTCTTGCCTGTCTGTTCAGTTGTTTTAAGCTAATCTCTAGGTGAGCAAATCCGTAAAAGCTTTCAGCCTGTGACAATAAGGAACATGGGGTGGATAAAGGAAAAAAGTGCAGGGGCGACAGAAAGTAACAGATGTGTGGTAGAACTGAGAGGGAAGAATAAAAGATGGCTGAAGGAGTCTTAAGTGTGTGAAACATTGAAGAGTGCAAATGAAAGACCGTTAAATTTGTTGTTAAAATCTGCTTAAGCAGTTTTTAATGCATCTCTCTAGGTTTTTTTTGCTTTATAGGTTATCAATAGAAATCAAACAAAATAAAACATGGAAAAGAAAATAAGATGATACCTTTTTTATTGTACATAATACATTTCTTGATTAGCTTTCGAAGGTTGCCCTTCTTCATCAGATCGGAAATAAGCAAAGATTTGCTTATTTCCGATCTGACGAAGAAGGGCAACCTTCGAAAGCTAATCAAGAAATGTATTAAGTTATGTCCAATAAAAAAGGTATCATCTTATTTTCTTTTCCATGTTTTATTTTGTTTCATTTCTATTGATAACCTTAAGAGTGGACTAACACGGCTACCACACTCCTTTGCTTTATAGAAAATAGCTTTGCTGCTTGTAATCCAGAGCCGCTAAGAGATAAGGGGACCCAAATTTTGAGAGGGAGATTTTAGTACATACCACAGCTCCACCCACTCTGCCTCCATCCCTGGCACACCTCAATCTCATGTCTTTTCCAAGAATATACCTTATTTACACTGATAACAGGGATGAATGAGAAGGATAACAGATAACCATTTCTCCTAGTCTTCCTGTTGTCTCTTCACAACACTTTTTTTTGTAATGTTGCTTTATTGAAAAAAAGAACATAAAAATCCACAAAGTAACAGCAGATAACACATCTTCTACAGTACAACAGTTTGTAACAAATGCTATTAAACAGCAAATCATACTCACAACACTTATTTTAACTTTGCAATGAGAAGGATTACAGATAACAGGCAGATAAAAACTGAAATAAAAACCTCCAAGAAAGCCAGACTCTGTAAGCAGTGCAGAACCACTAAAAGAAAAACAAAAATATTTCCTTCTATGCTACTTTTTCCAAAGCTAAGACATTCCCGTTCTTAAAATTTTAAAATAATGTTTTTTTTTTATTTTCTACCTTGTTATCTTGGCAATTTAATTTTTCTAACCAGTTTGGTTCAATGTTCCTTGTGTAATTCTTCTCCTAAATCTGTTTTTTTTTTTCAGCATCTCCTTTCTAATTCTTTCCCCTCCTGTCATCTTCCCTTCTTCTTTACATCCAACATTGATCTCTCTTTCTTCTTATCTCTTTCTCTTTTCTTCTGTATTCCTAGTTAAGTGTAGGCTAATTTTCCCCTTCCATATCATCAAGCTGATCAATCCATAGACTGGTGGGTTGTGTCCATCTACCAGCAGGTGGAGATAGAGAGCAAACTTTTGCCTCCCTATATGTGGTCATGTGCTGCCGGAAACTCCCCAGTATGTTCTCTATCTCAGCAGGTGGTGGTCACACACAGCAGCAGCTCTGGCTAGGCCTCCAAGCCTAATCCTTAGGTTTTGTTGAGGCCTGGGGTTGAGGGCTCTTTTGAGCAAGTGCAAACCTGGTGGTGCCAGGTCCCTCCTTTTCTCCCCCCTCCCGCTGGCTCCGTTAAAAAAAAAAAAATTTTAAACGTCCTTAAAGGCGTTTATTTCGACGTTTATTTAAACGTTCATTGCAGCTACTCACTGGGACACCAGTTCGTTACAGCTCGGAGCGGCAAGCAGGTAATTTTACCTTTTTATAGCGGGCAGGGGGTTCCCCGATTCTTCTCCTTGTGGCATATGGCGTCGGAGGGCGAGGGCGCAAAGGGTCGCTCCCCGGATCGCTGGAGCGCTTCTAAAGGGGATGCGGGGGTTTTACAGCCTGATTCGCCCTTGATGGGTGACAGTTTAGTGACCGATGAATGTCCCGGTCCTTCCTCCGGCGTGGCGGTTTTTCCCGCCATAAACGCCCATCCCCCGCTCCTCGCCTCCGCCATCTTGGCCGGCCACGCGGCTCGGACGGCTTCTTCGTGGGCCGCCCTTGAGGTTGGAGACATTAATGCCATGAACGCCCTTAATTTGGGCGACGGCACAAAAGCGGCTAAAGTTAAGCGCCGTTCTTCCCGCGCGGCTCCTTTGCGGAGTGTCGCGCCGGACGCCATTTTGGATGCGCAGCATGTCTCTCCCCCGCTCTTGCGAGCGCCGGTTGAGGGTGCGTCTAGGGCTGTGGCCCAGGCTGCGGAAGTGCACAGTCTGGGGGGTTTCTCCCCCGAGTTTGTTTTGCTGCTGCATCAGGCCTTCCTCATGCAAAACGCTGCCCCTGCTCCCTCGTCTGGTAAAGAGGTTGAGGTGCCCAGAGGTAAACGCCCTCGGGTTGATTCCCAGGCCTTGGAGGACTTTGTCTCCTCCGATGTAGATGAGGGCAGCGTGTCTGAGGTCTCCCAACGGTCCTTTGCGGATTCCTTGGAGGAGAAAGATCCCCGCTCGGATGGAGCGGATGACCCCTCTGCAGCGCGGCTTTTTAGCCCAGAGGATTTGCCCAACCTGTTGTTACAGGCCATGGACACTTTGAAGATTTCCTCTCCGGAGGACGTCTCTCCCTCAGCCCCTGTTGGCTCTGCCATTATGCTGGGGACGTAGCGCCCGCCTAGAACCTTCCACGTGCATGATGCCATGCACACCTTAATTTCGGCTCAATGGGATGTCCCGGAAGCGAGCCTCAAAGTGGCTAGGGCTATGTCCCGCCTCTATCCTTTGCCTGAAAGTGAACGTGAGGCCTATCTGTGGCCTACCGTGGATTCTTTAATCACTGCGGTGACTAAGAAAACGGCTTTGCCGGTGGAAGGTGGCACGGCCCTAAAGGACGCCCAAGACAGAAGATTGGAGGCGGCCTTAAGGTCGTCCTTTGAGGCGACTGCTTTAAGTTTGCAGGCCTCGGTTTGCGGTTCCTATGTGGCCAGGGCGTGCCTGACTATGGTGCAGCGGGCTTCCCCCTCGGATCATTCCTTGAGGGCTGATTGGCCGGCCCTGGAATCGGGCTTAGCCTATTTGGCAGACTTGCTGTATGATGTCTTGAGAGCCTCAGCTAAAGGCATGGCTCAGACAGTCTCTGCGCGGCGGTGGCTTTGGCTGAAACATTGGTCTGCTGACCACGCCTCTAAATCCCGCCTGGCTAGATTGCCTTTTAAAGGCAAGCTGCTCTTTGGGGTCGAGCTGGACAAAATCGTGACCGATCTCGGCACGTTTAAGGGCAAGAAATTACCAGAGGTCAGGGCTCGGGCTAGTACTCGTCCCGGTACCTTCAGAGGACGGTTGCAGGAAGCCCGTCGGTACCGCCCGGGCAAGTCGGGCTCCTCTGCCCCTTCTTCCTTCAAGAGGAATTTCTCCCCCAAGCAGCATTCCTTTCGCAGAGACCGCCGTCCCGGAGGTGCTCCCTCCGGTCCTCCCCCAGGGTCTCGTACCCAATGACGGGGCCTTGGTCCACGCCCCAGTGCAGATTGGAGGACGGCTGTCCTCGTTTCTGGGCGAGTGGACCACAATAACTTCAGACGCGTGGGTGCTGGAAGTCATCAGAGACGGCTACAAGCTAGAGTTCTGCCAACCCTTAAAAGACGGGTTCGTACTCTCTCCCTGCAAGTCTCCGGTCAAGCTGTGGCAGTGCAGCAGACCTTGGACAATCTGATCCGCCTGGGTGCGGTCGTTCCGGTGCCAGAAAGTCAGCTTGGCAAGGAACGTTACTCCATTTACTTTGTGGTACCAAAGAAAGGAGGTTCTGTCCGGCCTATCCTCGACCTCAAAGGGGTCAATCGGGCCTTGAAAGTGCGGCACTTTCGCATGGAGACTCTCCGCTCTGTTATAGCGGCAGTGAAGGCAGGAGAGTTCCTGGCATCCTTGGGCATCAAGGAAGCGTACCTGCATATTCCCATCTGGCCTCCTCATCAACGCTTTCTGCGTTTTGCAGTCCTGGGACGACACTTCCAGTTCAGAGCCCTCCCATTCGGGTTGGCTACTGCTCCGCGGACCTTTTCCAAAGTAATGGTGGTCATCGCGGCCTTCCTACGAAAGGAAGGGGTACAAGTCCATCCTTATCTGGACGACTGGTTGATCCGAGCCCCCTCTTATGCAGAGTGCGGCAAGCTGTGAACCGGGTAGTTGCTCTTTTGAGCTCCCTGGGATGGATCATCAACTGGGAGAAGAGCCAGCTGCGCCCGACTCAGTCCCTGGAGTACCTGGGAGTTCGATTCGACACCCAAGTGGGCAGAGTGTTCCTGCCAGACAATCGAATTGTCAAACTTCAGGCTCAAGTGGACCAGTTCCTAGTAGCCTCTCCTCCTCGGGCTTGGGACTATGTGCAGCTGTTGGGCTCTATGACGGCCATGATGGAAGTAGTGCCCTGGGCCAGGGCTCATATGAGACCACTTCAACAATCTTTGCTGCGGCGCTGGACTCCGATGTCGGAGGATTATGCTGTGCGCCTTCCCTTGGACCCAGCAGTGCGCAAGGCGCTGAGCTGGTGGATGCAGACAGACAAGTTGTCTGCGGGAATGCCTCTGGTGACCCCAGAGTGGATTGTCGTCACGACGGACGCCTCTTTGTCGGGCTGGGGAGCCCACTGCTTGGGAAGGACAGCGCAGGGGCTCTGGTCTCCTGCAGAGGCAAAGTGGTCTATCAACCTCCTGGAACTCAGAGCCATTCGGTTGGCGCTTTTGGAGTTCATCCCGGTACTGGTGTTGAAGCCTGTACGGGTCCTGTTAGACAATGCCACGGCTGTGGTCTATGTCAACCGCCAGGGAGGTACCAAGAGCGCCCCTCTAGCCAAGGAGGCTATGAATCTTTGCCAGTGGGCGGAAGCGAACCTGGAGCAGCTTTCAGCGGCCCACATTGCCGGAGTCATGAATGTCAAGGCGGTCTTTCTCAGTCGCCATACCTTGGAGCCCGGAGACTGGCAAATATCTGCTCAGGCGTTCTTGGACATCACGAAGCGCTGGGGCCAGCCGAGCCTAGTTTTGATGGCGTAATCGGCCAATTGCCAAGTGCCGCGCTTTTTCAGCAGAGGACGGGACCCTCGATCCCTGGGAGTAGATGCTCTTCTCCAACAGTGGCCGACACAAGAGCTCCTCTATGTGTTCCCGCCCTGGCCCATGTTGGGCAGGGTGCTAGACCGGGTGGTAAAGCATCCCGGCAGGGTAATCCGGGTGGGTCCGGATTGGCCCAGACGTCCCTGGTATGCGGACTTGATCAGGCTCTCAGTCGACGATCCTCTGCGGCTGTCAGTGGAGCAGGGCCTGTTACATCAGGGTCCCGTGGTGATGGAGGATCCCTCCCCCTTTGGTCTTACGGCCTGGCTATTGAGCGGCAGCGTCTGAGGAAGAGGGGCTTCTCAGACAAGGTCATCGCCACTATGCTGAGAGCGAGGAAGCGCTCTACTTCTACTGCTTACGCCAGGGTTTGGCGTATCTTTGCAGCGTGGTGTGAAGCAGGCTCACTTTCTCCCTTCACTGCTCCAATTTATTCAGTGTTGGCGTTCCTGCAAGAAGGTCTGGAGAAAGGCCTGTCGCTCAGTTCCCTTAAAGTCCAGGTAGCGGTTCTGGCTTGCTTCAGGGGCCGCCTGAAGGGTGCTTCCCTGGCTTCGCAGCCAGATGTGGTGCGCTTTCTCAAGGGAGTTAATCACCTGCGCCCTCCTCTGCACTCAGTGGTGCCTGCGTGGAATCTCAACCTGGTGCTAAGAGCGTTGCAGAAGCCGCCTTTTGAACCCTTGTTAAGGGCATCTCTGAAAGACCTGACGTGGAAAGCAGTCTTTTTGGTGGCTATCACTTCAACCAGAAGAGTTTCCGAGCTCCAGGCGCTCTCATGTCGAGAGCCTTTTCTGCAGTTCACTGAGGCAGGAGTGACTATTCGCACAGTGCCTTCCTTTCTGCCCAAGATTGTTTCTCGCTTCCATGTGAATCAGCAGCTCTGTCTCCCTTCCTTTCGTAGGGAGGACTACCCAGAGGAGTACTCTGCTCTTAAATATCTGGATGTGAGGCGAGTCATCATCAGATACTTGGAAGTGACCAATGATTTCCGGAAATCGGATCATCTGTTTGTCCTGTTTGCAGGTCCTCGTAAGGGTCTGCAGGCTGCTAAGCCTACAGTGGCAAGATGGGTCAAGGAAGCCATTGCAGCGGCTTATGTGGCCGCAAGGAAGGTGCCGCCTATCCAGCGGAAGGCTCACTCCACAAGAGCTCAGGCGGCCTCGATGGCAGAGGCCGGTTCCGTCTCCTTGGAAGAGATATGCAAGATGGCAACTTGGGCTTCGGCCCATACATTCTCCAAGCATTACCGCTTGACTGTGGCTGCTCGGGCGGAGGCCCGGTTTGGAGCTTCAGTGTTGCGGTCAGGGATTTCAATGTCCCGCCCTGGGTGAGTACTGCTTCGGTACATCCCACCAGTCTATGGATTGATCAGCTTGATGATATGGAAGGTAAAATTATGTATAATCATATCTGATAATTTTCTTTCCATTAATCATAGCTGATCAATCCATAGCCCCTCCCAGATATCTGTACTGTTTTTATTCTGGTTGCATTTCAGGTTCAAGCTTAGTCTTCAGTTACTTCAGAAAGACTTCGTGTTCAAGTTTTTTCACTTGGATTCTTCAAGAGTTGAGACGAGTTTGTGTTACAGTGAGCTGCTGCATTCCTCTCCCCCCCCGTTTTACGGGGCTGGATTGAGACATAAATTCTGCCGGCACTCCCTCCCGCTTCGTGCGGCTGTAGGGCAGCTTTGTACCCCTCCCGCTTCGGCGGTGTTAGGGTCAGTCAGCTCCTCCCGCGGTTGCGGTTGCAGGATAAGCCAGATCCCCCCGCATCGGCGGGTGTGGTGTCCCTCCCCCGCTCCGCGGGGATGAGCTGGACGGATTCCCCTCCCCCACTTGTGTGGGGATGAGCTGGGTTAATTCCCCTCTCCCGTTTCGGCGGTGGTGAGCTGGGCAGAGTGTCCCTTCGTGGGTGTAATTCTCTAAGTGCTGAGTCCTGCGGATGGAGCTTTGATATCGACATACTGAGGAGTTTCCGGCAGCACATGACCACATATAGGGAGGCAAAAGTTTGCTCTCTATCTCCACCTGCTGGTAGATGGACACAACCCACCAGTCTATGGATTGATCAGCTATGATTAATGGAAAGAAAATTATCAGGTATGATTATACATAATTTTACCTTCTTTCACCTGCCAATCCTTATTCTCCCTCATTTCACCATTCACCTACTTAATGTCTCCCACTTTTACACCTAGCCCTCCTGTTGACCCCCGTCTCTTTAATTTCCAAGTTATTCTTCCTTAATCTTTCATTCACTCCCTCTCTCAAGCCCTCATCTACCTTTCTTTGATTCTCATTCCCTCACCAGCCCCAGCTCTATCCCTGTAACTCAACCCTTTGTGACATCTAAGCCATTTCCTCTTTTTGTTATCCTCTACCCAGCTTCCTGTTCTTCTCATTCCCTCACCAACCCCAGCTGTTTCCCTGTTACTCAACCCTTTGTGACATCTAGGCCAATTACCCTCTACCCAGCTTCCTGTTCTTCTTCAACCTTTCTTCTTTTCTTCTCATGATCCCACTTCTTTATGCTGCTTAAATTAATTCATGCATTAATTATCTCTTTCCATCCAAGTTCATACAAACTCTGTTTTTCACACATCAAATTTTCTTTTAGATAAAAAAAACATCCGATGTAGAAATAGAGATAGACACTCTATATGGTGAGAAGGTAACATATCTTTATTTCATTATACAATTCAAATAGAACATATTCTCATGATATCATTGTAGGATTTATTTCTTTCACGCAGATAGAAGATGAGTTGTTATATTTCAAAAGCATATTGATCTACATACTCATAAATTGTTTCAATACTCTAGTTGAGACTGGACCATTTAATGCAAAAACTTTTGTCTTATACGTTGACAAGTTAAGACATTCAGGTTCTAAATTATATCTTGATATACAAAATGTTATACTTTTTAAAATTTATTTATGTTTATGTTTTTAACCATGGTGACTATTTGTACAATTCTAGATATTCAGGCTTTATCCGATATTCTCGTTGCGGTATTTAATTTGATATATAAAATGCTATATTGTCTAATTTATTTGTGTTAATGTTTTTAATTATGCTGACTATACTTGCAGTTTCTTTCTTTTCTTTTTTTATATTACTCTTTTTATGTAAGAACATTTAAATAAACTATTTAACTTCCTAGATTTCATTATACACTGTATGTTTAGCAATATCACAATCATGATGGTGCCTATTTACTATGCTTTGTACCATGCATATACAGTATGTCTTATTTTGAATATGTGGTTGCTGTAGACAATTTCAGGTCGTAAAAGATTAATTGTTTAATGTTTCTTGAGTCGTATTTGAACTGTTACTATTAAGACCATAAACACAGAAAATAGTTTGTTCCATCAAATACTTGTTTAGTCATTCAGTTTGTCTACTTACTTTCGGATATTACAATTTAATATACGTGTTTTGATTTGTTTTACATAGACTCCTGATGCAGGCCTGACCGGCCGAAACACAGCTGTGTCAAGTCCTGTTCTCCCTAATTTTGTATTATTTTTTATGGTTAATCAATATTTTTAAGGTTTCATATTTGAAGTGTCGTCATTTTTATTACATTTTTTTTATATTTTTCATATTTATTTTTATTTTTCCTTTTTTTCTTTGTTGTTAATCATCTTCACTGTTTTGTCCATTGTTATTTTTTTGCGGACTGGTTTCTTCTGGGTTTTTTTTTTTTTTTCATCATGTGTTCCTTCTTTAACACAGAGGAAGTAACCTAAAGTGATGTGGCCAGCTATTTTTAAAAAATGTTGTTCTGGGCTGTGATTAGAACAGGAGCGCAAATTCAGTCTAGATATACCGGATTTTTCTCCAGTCTCAGTTTGGAAGAAGAGAGAAAGATCTCTTCACTGAGGCCCTGTGAGCAGTTATATGCTGTAACCTGTGAGTAGCTATATTCCTGTACTCCCCAGGCACTATCCAGGTAGTGACTAAATGTTTAGATAGTTTTAATATTGATCCATATTCAGTTAGCTGTTATTATGTGTTGTTTTTGTTCCATCTGTTTTTATGGTTCACTGTTCAATATTTTTTTTTAATTCAACGGTTTTTATTGAGGTCAATACAGAAGAGACACGTCCACAGTAGAATTGCATACAGACTCAAATAACAAGAAGTACATAGTGTGGGCAAGTTATTACATTCCTTCAACTTTATTTTTTTAAGCAGTGTTTCCCCACCCCGCACCTTTATTCTGTGTATAACATTAAACACAGACCCTCATCAATTCCCAGCTATAGTGAACTTATTTAAGGAACTTTAATCCTTCCTTAGTCTCCTACTACATAAAGCTTCTGTCCCTTTGTGTTATGTTCTGTGTGTTTAACTAGAAACAATCTAATTGGAAAGCTTCTCAATAGCGAACAACATACTCTTGCATAGACTTTGAAAACAGATCCTAAGCATCCCAACATAACAACAACTACCTCCAAAAGACCATTATACCTCCGTGTCCTCACGTCCCTCCATATACCTCCTATCCCCCCAACATGCTCCCCAGATCCCTCCTCCCACTAACCCCACTCAAGAACAGTGGTTCCACATGTGTAGGCCTGACCTTTGCCCTTCTAGTTCGACCTACCCTCAAGTAATATATTCTCTATCCCCTAATCCCCAACCCCCTAACCCATCCCTGTGATGCCTGGTCCCCCCACCCAGCTGCCCTCAACGGCACAGCGAAAATCTGTTAAAAATTTGACTCTGAGCTGCAGGAGGAACTCTAGTCAAATAAGCCCCCCAGATCGCCAGAAACTTCTGCTGCCTCTTCGATTTTCAAATTCTTTACAAAACCAGGATACTGAAACCTGACCCTGTGCATCCCCGACCAGGAACTCCCGCAGCTGCCGGCCGAAGCCTGCTGACACCTGCCGGCTGGTAAGGCCCTCACTAATGCGATAACTGAAGATAGGCCAGAACCACCGCAGGACCCCTCTCTTCCAGAGGAAAAAGTTCTTGGGCAGATTTCAGGATCCCATCCTCCCTAACTACGTCTTCTAGCAATAGCACTCCTTTCGCTTTCAAGTTTCGCAGAATCCGGTTCTCACTACTTAGCAAGAACTCTGCATTCTCCCCCAATGGCAAAAATATGCTACTAGTGGGCTCCTGCCTCCACAAGGCAAGTACTGATCGCCAAAGAGATCACAATGACTTCAACAGTATGCTCCCCCGAGCCTCCCTGGGCAGGCTCCCACGAGGGGTATGGAGCAGATAATTCAAATGCCAGGGGTGGAAGTATGCTCTTTCTAAGTCCACATCTGTGTATGTGTTAGTACCCAAAAGCAAGTCTCGCAGGTGCCTCAATAGACAAGCCTGGTTGTATCTATCCATATCTGGGATACCCAATCCTCCTTGAGTCTGCGGACCCACTAAGAATCTCCACTGCAGTTTGGGCTTCCCCCCCCCCCAGCAAAATTTCAACAGTATTTTCCATAAGGACTCCAAATCCCGATGTAAAATGCGAATAGGGAGAGACTGTAGCACATATAGCCATCTGCGGAAGATTATCATGCGATACAGCTGAATCCTGCCCATGAGGGTCAGGGGAAGTGTCGTCCAAAGAGCCAGCCTCTGCCTAGTATCCTCCAGTAATTTGGTAATATTAAGGTCATATAGGTGCTTAAGATTCATTGAAAGCTGTATACCCAAATATCTGAACGAGTCTTGGGCCCATCTCAATGGGAAGGTGTTACCCCAGAGTCGCCTGACCTTCTCTGAACTGGCCTGTGCCTCTGACTTGGCTAGGTTAATCTTGAAGCCAGAGAAGTCACCATATTCCTCCAAGCTTTCAATTAGGTGGGGTAATGAGAACTCCGGATCCGAAATAAGCAGTAAAAGATCATCTGCAAATGCTGCTGATTTGAAAGTCTGCTCTCCAATCTTCACTTTCCTAATCCCTGCGCTACCTTGTATCTCCCTAAGTAACGGGTCCAAAGACAACACAAACAACAATGGGAACAAGGGGCATCCCTGTCTGGTTCCCCTAGTGAACCAGTCAGAGAAAACCCCATTTGCAAACACTTGCGCCCTTGGATCCCTATACAATATTTGAACGACCTGCTCAAAAAAACTGCTGATACCATGTGCTCTCAGCACATCGAAGAGATATCCCCACTCCACCCGATCGAAAGCCTTTTCGGCATCAAAACTGATCAATAAGAGTGGGGATATCCTCCGAACGCCCTTTCCAGTGCAGCCAAAATTTGCCTCATGTTCTTTGCCACCATTCTCCCACAGGTGAACCCTACCTGCGGCTCCAGGATCAGCGATGGCAACACCCTTGCCAGCCTATTCGCCAGAATCTTGGCCATATATTTAGTTTCCGTGTTCAACAAGGATATAGGATGGTATGAATCCGCCTGATCAAGCAGCTTACCCTGCTTAGGAATGACAATAATTTGGGCCGTGTTTATATGCCTGGGCAACTGTCCTTTCTGTATGGAGTCATTGAACACTTCTGCTAGTATCGGCCCCACTTCAAGATGTAAAAGCTTATAAAACTCATTACGCCACCCATCAGGCCCTGGCGCATTTCCCAAAGGACTGACCGCCCACTCCACCTCCTCTGCTGTAACAGGTGAATTACATTCTGCCAAATTCTGAGCCGTCACCTCTGGTAAATCCAGACTTGACAAACCTACCTCTTCAGAGCAGTGGCGTAGGAAGGGGGGGCGGTGGGGCGGTCTGCCCCGGGTGCACGCCGCTGGGGGGGTGTCGTCTCCGCTTGTTCACTGCTCTCTCTGCCCCGGAACAGGTTACTTCCTGTTCCGGGGCAGAGAGAGCAGGGGAACCAACGGAGCCGACGCAGCTCCCAGCGACTGCACTCGGGGCGGAGCGGTCCTCCCGCCCGCCCCCCTTGGTAAGACTGAGCTCCGGGGGGGGTGCGTTCGTGCTCCGGGGGGGGGGGGGGTGCACCGGCGAACCGCCCTGGGTGTTAGCTGGCCTCGCTACGCTTCTGCTCCAGAGGCAATGATATCTGCAGCCCATAGAGCTGGACAAAAACCTCCTTCAAAACTGCATTAATCTTATCATCACTATGCGCCAGGCTTCCTATGGCATCTCGCAGTGCGGCTATCTTGCCTGACCCATGGACCAACCTGGCCAAGAATCTACCACTTTTGTTTTGCAAATCTATATAGTTTGTATTTGTAATGTTCTTGGTACTTCCCTTCTCGACTATGCAATAACTTGTTTAATGCCTGTTGGCTGTCCAGCAACAATTTCCTTACTCCTACGGAGTGACTTCTTCCATATTGCTGACGAAGAGAGGTTACCCCATAGACTAAGGGAGGCTCAAACGGAAAAGAAGCTTCCAGGATTGCAAGGACCTACTGAGATGCTTGCAGCTGATATCCTGCAAGACAGGAAGCTAAGTTTATGCTTTGCCAGGGATATAAGAGGACTGCAAAGGACCTAAAGAAGTTAGCAGCTGTGTGTACTGCAAGGTGGGGCAAGATAGTTTGTACCTTGTTCATAATTGTGTGCTCAGTTGGTGGGCTGGCAGGAGATCAGACCCCTTTAGCTGTTTAATAGTGAGCTGGAAAAGACAAATATCTTTATATTTTGACGTTTGACTACATGAATAAATCTTTTTGTTTGCCTCCTGAATTGTTGTCCAGTCTCAGGTTTAAAGGCCCAGGCTTCCAACATTCACATTCATTACCACAGTCATAAGATCAAGAAAACATCCGCAGTTAGGAAGCACTTTCAGGCCACTGTATCAATGATATCTATAATCGAAATACTAAAATGTTAAACATCATGACTACTTTACTCCACTTCTTATTCAATTGCACTGCCTACCTGTTCACTTTAGGTGTTGGTTTAAAATACTATGCCTCACTCACAGGTGTTTTCACCTGGGTTCACCTCTCTATCTTTCTTCTATAACTATTCCCTGTACTCCTGCCTGTCAGCTGTGTTCTTTGGACGCCAACCGTCTGGTTGTCCCTTCACCTAAACTTGCCCATGAGTCTACTTGTCACTCAGCTTATTTTTTTCTATGACCTTTTCTTTGGAATAATCTCCCTCCCCCCCACCCCCATCTATGGACTGAATTATCATTCCCCTGTTTTAAATTATGACTTGAGGCATATTTTTTTTAATTGGCTTTAAACATCCAGTTGGATGTATCAAGAAATGTATTAAGTTAATCCAATAAAAATGTATAATCCTTGCTTTATTTTTTAAGGTATTATTGTGTAAATCAAGAATACCTTGGCTGTCTGGTTGGCTGTGACCTACTATCACTAGAACTACTCACCTTTAGGATGAGTTGATATGAGAAGTGTACACATGAGTACTTAAATAGAATGACCTGAAAAGTTTGTTAGAAAAAGATAGTGTTTCAAGTTTTTTGTGTTGTTTTTTGCTTTCCAGATACAATAGCATGCACTAGGTTTTTCTGCACATTGACATGTGAATGTACTAGGAAAGTGAAATAGTGTGTTGGATACAAGAAAATTGTTTGCACACAAAAACTCTGTGGCACAATGCCTTTTCTGTTTCATTTCCTGTATCAACGATTAATGTTTAGAACCGCTTAGGATCTTATCTTGTTTTAATTAATTTGTGGTATGTGTTCTTTTTTTTTTTTTTTTAAGTGAGACCTGGGAGCAATGTGCTGAAAGGGAAACCCTAGAAGAGGCAGAACTTCACCTGAAAAATGTTCGCTTTGCTTCAGTGGTAAATGCTGTTAGCCTAAAGGACAACTACCATTATGTCACTATAATAATGAAAGGAGAAGTGGATATGTGCTATCCATCAGAGCCAAAGAATGTAGAACCTGACAAAAATGAAGGTGCAATGTCAGCTATATTTTATTTATTTATAAAAATGTATATACCCCTTGCAAAGATTTATTACTTGTTACTGGGTGTAAAGAAGAATTTGGATCAATTAGTAAGAACGGAAGTGCCATTAGAGGTTACGGATTTGAATTTATCCCAAACTTTAGAAGATGGTAATATAGGATTGATAACAGCAACACTGATTGTGACTTTTATATTACAACCAGATAGAGATTGGATATTAAAACAAATTTTTCTTAATAGAGAACAACTTTTCCTGAATACTAAGGTCAGAATGTTCCCAGATGTTTCCAGGGTTACTCAAAAGAAATGACAAGAATTTCTTAAATTGCGCCCAAAAGTTTTGCAATTGGGAGCTTTATTTTGGTTGAAATTTCCATGTAAATGCATATTAAAGCTAAACTTAGTAAAATATGTATTTTATGATGCTAAACAGTTAAGTTTGTTCCTTGATTCTAAAATGGTGACTACACCTAACTCACACTCAAGAATTGTAATTACATCAACTCCGTGATTTAAAGTAATTAACCTGGAACCTCTCCTTTAAGCCTCTAATTGTGATAATTTGTAGAGTTAATTTCTATAATTTCCTAAGAATTGAGAACTGCCCCTGTTAGTGGACTATAGATGAGTGAAGGATTGTGATTTGTTGTAATATTGATTGTAAAGAATATGTAATTAATATGGAATAGTCATCTTTTCTGTAAGATTTGTTCTTGGAAATTTTACAAAATTAAAAAAAAATGTATATACCCTCTCCTTCGCATCACAAAACACCAGTCAAGATGATATTACCATCACAAAACATTAAAAACACCAAGTTGACATAACATCATGAGAATAACAAAGGTTTCACTGCTTTCCTAAACCACAAACTTAATAGTGACTAATTCATGTAAATAGATTTAGTAAGTTTGCTATTGAATGGGGCTTATTTTTTTAGACTGTTTGTTTATTTAACACAACAAGCAACACACAGCATACACAAAAAAATGTACATAAATACCTCCCACCCCCAATAATCAAGCATCAAGTTTAATATCCTCACCACTCTCGATACTTCCAATGTTTCCATAATCATCAGCATTCCCTCTGAAAAGAGTTTCTCTTTTACAAACTATTTCTGTCACTTGTTTATCTGGCAGGCCAGGGAGGGTAACTGCTTTTTTCCCCCCAGTGTGTAGGGCTGCATGAATCATATCCCCAGCAAATACCGATTACCCCATGAAGATCAACATCTCTCCAATATCCCAATAGGTGTAAGGGGGGGGGGGGTGAAAACAAAGGATTTTCCCAGCATGTCTGACTCTTCTATTTATTGTGAAAATAGTCCCCTAATGGGGCTTTTTCTCCCTTCTTACAGCTTTGGCCAGATATACCCAGGAGCAGTTATCTGAACTTGGCCAGTCAGTCTCCTCCCTTTGTAGGCCTAAGCACGTACAGAATGCAACACCGCCATTTCTAACCTCTGCGGTCTTATTTGCACTCTTACATTTTGCTGTGGTACCACCAAGCTCAGCATAAACATTTAGGGGGGCTTTTATAAAGGCACGCTAGCGTTTTTAGTGTGTGCTAAACGCTAGAGACGCCCACAGGAATATATGGGCATCTCTATCGTTGAGGTCATGCTAAACATGCTAGCACGCCTTTGTGAAAAGGACCTTTAGTTCACTGTTGTTCATAACACTGCCCTCTGCTACCTTCTAGGTAGAGATGGAACTAAAAAGTTAGTTGATGGGGAAAGAAAAGGTCTTATTGTCTGTAACTATCCTATTATATAGTTTAGAGCGGATTACAAATTAAGAAGCTAGTCATATGCTAGAAAACAATCCAGTAATCATTTATAATCCCACAATAACAGAAAATGTATTGGTTAAATGAAAGATGTAAAATTAATTATAAAAAAAATTTTTTTCTAAAAACCAAAAACCGGTTTTCCTTCCTAATTTTAAGTGGCAAAGAATTCAAATGTAAAACAGTTTGATTAAAAAAAAAAAAGGATTCAGCTTAGTCTTAGATGTTATCCCATGTACTGAAGGAAAATATAGATGAAGTGAGACTATAGCTCGCAAAGATCCATGTATAGAAGGTCAAACAATTAACAATATCATATAACTTGATTCTAATTCTGATTACATTTAATATACACTGTCACTGGGAGCCAACGTAGCTCTTTCAGCAAAAGAGTCACTCAAATTTGGTGCATTGCAAGCCAGCAGAGCAGTGGTATTTTGAAGTGTTTTTGTAAACATTTTAAAGTTTAGATTTCAATAATAAATTTTTCCTTCTACCAGTTGGAAACATTACCCTGGAAGCCCACTGCATTTCAGATGGGACACTTTTTTTTTAAGGATTAGATCCAATACTATGACCTTTCCTGCACTCTTATCTTGAACAAGCACAGTTGAATGGAGCCAGTATGAGGTTTCAGTCATCCATGCAGACCTGCCAGACATTCAGTTTAAGCATCATCAAAACCTTCCTTTAAACAAACAAACAAAAATGTGTGATGGCTGTAATCAAGTCCAAATGAGCTGCTGTTAGGTACCAACAAACTCAGGTCAAACCACTGGAACCAAATGTCCTCTTCACTATAAGGCTTCTGGACTTTCAAGACCTTGCAGTGCAGTCCTTTACATAAAGGCCAGCACTTAAAAGGCTCTTTAAAAAAATATGGACCGTTACACAACACCATCTCCTCCAGGCCATCCACCTTTTCTGATCAGAGCCCCTCCTAAGCACACAAATTCCTCAGAGACTAGTCAAAAGGGGGATTGGCAGTACAAGAAGACTAAATCTATTAAAGACTAGGGCCCGCGTTAGGAGGTGGAAAACAGGGCAGTTGCCCTGATCTCCCATACTGCAGGCAGCCTCAAGTCTGCCTCAAGATGAAGAAACATAGGCTGAAAGCACAGTGTCCTCAGCCACAAATCTTAAAACCAAATTAACTTCTGCTTCTCCTAAGAGCTAAAATGGCCCAAAGCTGCAGAAGAGATGGTGGCAAATAACCCCCCCCCCCCCCCAAAAAAAAAAAAATAAAACCTTAACCTTCAGGAGCGGCCCCTGCAGGACATGCTGGACCTTTACAATGTTCACTCACCATCTGCTTGAAGTTGCAGAATCTAAGATAGTAATGATACTACAACTTCTGCCTTGCTCCAATGTACTATAGCTTCTGCTTCAATTCCCCCTACCCTATCAAGAAGGCAGACATCAAATTACAAGTGAAATTCTAGACTACCTCCCCTTGCCACTTCCACATAAGTGGGCATTCACAGAAAGGGTCTCTGAAGCTTTCATCCCAGTGGGCCTGTGTAGTCCCCTAGAATGGGGGGATAACTCATCCTATATGAGGAGGAGGAAGACACTTATATTCTAAAACCACAGAACTACTCATGTGAGCTCCATTCAGACAATCAAATAAAGGAAACTACACATCCTAAAATCCAACGAAGACTGTCGAAGGCCCTCTCAACATCCAGTCTTGTGACTCCTCAAAACAGGAAGGAATTTGGTGCCATTATGTAGTTGGTGAGCCATGCAGGACCTTAACTCTCCCTATGCACCAAGTTTTTCTGGACTTGGAGCTCAAAATTTGGCAGATGCCTCAATTCTAGCAGTGTCCAAAAAATAGTTATGAAATAAAAAGTCCAATAAGCACATCCTTCAAAAGTTCTCCTAACTCCTGTCGTGTCTAAAGCTGCTTTAAAAAAGACTAAGACCCCAAAGTTTTTGTTTTGTCCCACAGCTTAAGGATCTGTCACAGTTCAATGCTTAATCTATGCATTACCTTCCATGATTTTCAAATGTTGCAATACAAACATGCAACAAGAGTAATACCTAACATAACGAAAGAATAGCCATACTGCATCAGACCAATGGTCCATCCTGCTTTCAACAGTGGCCAGGTCACAGAAACCCATTTAGTAGCAACATTCCATGCTACCAATCCTGGGGCAAGCAGTGGCTTCCCCCATGTCCATCTCAATAACAGACTATAGACTTTCCCTCCAGGAACTTGTCCAAACCTTTTAAAGCCTAGATACGCTAACCACTGTTACTAAATCCTCCAGCAGCGAGTTCCAGAGCTTAACTTTCTTTCTGCCAGTATTCTTTCCCTGTTAAATGAGCTGGAGGAGTGCCAGTATCACTTAATGTTCTCCATGCACAACACCTGTGACACCACTTCTGTAGCTGCAACTATAGAGCATGAAGAATGGCATGGCTTCAGGCCTCAGGACGTTTGAGAGTAATTGCACAAGATCATCTCATAGATATGCCAGATCCTGGAGACAGGCTGTTTGGGGGAAAAAAGTGAAGGATATTGTGTCTGTCAAAACATAACAATTCTGTGGTACGTGAGCTGTCCGCTTAACAAGTAGAGAATAACACCACTGCCTGTTGACTGCAAGATTCCTTTTTACTACATATCCTGTTCACTTCATTATCTTCAGCCCATCCAAGGTAGGAGATAACCACCTTATACTCCATCTCTACAGAGGCAACATATCCCAACAATACGTTCCAATACAACACCAGCAAGATAGAAAATGGTTAACTCCTGCAGCTGCTCCAAAGAGTTTTTGACAACTTGCTGGTGGGAGGGTGATGGCTTCAGGTTTTTTCCCCCCATTTAGCAAGCCCAGAAATCAATTACAACAGACTACTAGGTATTGACAATAAATCCCAAGGCTACATGCTGCACTTCACAGCCCCATTTCCCTCCAACAGCCCCCCCCCCCCCCCCCCCCCCCAGAAACCATATGTATACTGCCTAAGGCACATTTTTCCCAGCTGGAAAAGGAAATCAACGCAGGGTGGTTGGACCCATGCCTCTGGTATCCACAGAAAATCCTGATTGTAGGTATGCAGTCTCACTCCTCCCATTCCCATTACCAAAATTGTTCTCAAAAAAAGTTACATCTCAATAAATTGGTCAGGTACTTTAGCTTCATTGTTTTCCTACTATGGGCTAATACCTCTCTGTAAATTGTTCTAAGACTTCTCTTTTTCATTTACAGGTTGGGAATGGGTTAGATGGGAAGATTTTCCACCCAATGACCAGCTGTTCTGGGGTTTGACCTGTTTAAAGGAACAAGGCTATAATCCTTTCAGTGAAGACTTTAACCACCTCAGAGCACATATGATGAATCACCACTAGATGGTAGAATGGACAGCAAGTTGTATTTTTCTCATTTTGCTTCTCACCAATGTACTCTGATGGATGTGAAGAATAAGAAGGAAAATTTTAGTGTTTCTTACTTTTCAGTAAAATATCTTATATCCTGTTTGATTGCAGGCAGTCTTAGTTTTTGTTTTGAAAAAGTGCCCATTTCTAGCATGTTTTGCTTGTTGGACAGATGCCTGAATCTATTTCCTTTGCCTCCTTTCCTATCCTATATCACTTTCTTGCATGATGGTTCTTAAGCCTTGTAATCCTTCAATGCTAGTTGACAGTCAAATTTTGTATATTAAATCAGATGCTACTATAAAGAGTTGGTGAATGTGTAAAAAAAGAGTTTATTTTATTTCCATCTAATATTTGTGCATAGAGTAAAATGTTTACATTTTAATGGCTGCTTCTAGATTTATTTTCATGTAGCCAACCAATTTTTCTGTTAATGGTGCTAAGGTTTTTGAGTTTCCCCCCCCCCCCCCCCCCTAAATTCTGGGGTAAGTACCTTTTGTTTATTACAAGTTTACCAAGTTCCCATGGTACAATTTTTATTTTCAGCCTGTAGGCTGATTAAAGCATTGAATAAAATAGACAAAATGGATCTTCTATACCAAGTATGCTTAGCTTAGTATATTCCTTGACATCCAAGCTAGACCAGTCATGGTGAGCTCCAACCTTTAAGAGCACAGAGCTTGAGCTCTTCAGTAATTCTCTGTCTCCAGCAGATGGTGACAGTCTGACCACCATGTAGGTTCTAGACTGTCTGAATAGCTCCTGAAACTAGTTGGAGAACTGGTTTAATTTACACTTTTATAAGCAAATTTCTCCTTGGGGGAAGAATTACAACTACATTTTGTTAGAGCAGGAGTGTGCCTCTGAGGACTCTACCTTCATAAAACACTCTCTTGTTTGAATGTAGCAATTTGGAGCTTGAGGTTATTTGGGCAGGCATTTCCAGGTCCCACCAACTTGAGGATTGCTTTGGTACATCCCACATGTTTTGGACAGGTCTTGCTTGAATGCTAATGAAGGATAAATTAGGTCTTACTTGCTAATTTGTCTTTCCTTCAATCCAGCCAGATCAGTTCAGAAACCTGCTCTAATTTGCTGCTTTTCTCAGTTTACATTTGAGTATTAAGTTGCTTTTTTTTTGTTCTTTCAAGAAACGCATTTCTTCTCAAGTTTCTATTGCTAACAGGCTATGGTAATTGATAAAATTATAAATTCATAATACAAATTAAGCAGCTCTAAGAAAGGAACAACATCCACCACTGCTTGCTCATTCAAAATCCTGCATAGTGTCCTTTATAGGACAGAGCTCGCAGCTCGTCCTTCCATCTGCTGGTTGATGGATATAACCCACATGTTCTGGCCTAGTCTAGCTGGATTAAAGGAAAGAAAATAGCAGGTAAGACCAAAATGTCTTATTTCTTCTTTCTAACTTTTATAAAACTGTTAGTATTAGCTTATCACAGAACTGGCAGTGGTAGAATAGTAGTAGTAGTAGAACAACCTGTGGTCAGAAGACTTTTGTTTAGTGTATCCTTCAAAAAATGAGGAAGAGTTGGAGGAGGAAGGTGAAACCTGCTGGCTCTGAGGATCACTGCTGAATAATGAAAAGTTTATATATATATATTCTTTAAGTAGATGCTGCTAATCATTTAAGTGTGGACTAATTGGCCTGTACTTCCCAGCCTTCTCCTCCTTTCTTTTAGGAAGAGGAAACACATTTGCTATTCTTCAATCTTTTAGAACCAATCATGACTCTGAAAAACAAAAAAGTATTTAAAAGGTCAGATGATTGTGCCAGCAGAACATTCTTAAGTTCACTTAATACCTTGAGCTGTATCTCATCTGGTTCCATTTCTTTGTCTACTTTTAGTTCATCTAGCTCATCACAAACACTGTCCTCTGAAAATCATTTGAAGCCTATCTCATTGTCATTACTATTGAATTGCATCTGTTGTAGGTATATCTATCTTATGAATATTTATTGTGGGTATCCTGAAAACTGGACTGACTTGAACAAGTGATCAACTACCAAGAGAATAATGCAAACAAGAATGGACCTAGAAACCCCAAGAACTTTGTGCAATAGAAGTGGAATATAAATCCTAGATTAAACTAAGAAACCAGACCCTGCTGCTAGTACAATACTAAAGGCATAGCAACCAAAAAATATTTTCACTTGCACAGTGCAAAATACAAAGCTGATTGGGGGGGGGGGGGGGGGATAAAAAGACTTCACAAAAGAATGAGCAGGGAAACCTTACTTTAATCTGGGCAAAATTGGAGAAACATCACCAGCAGGCAAGAAATGTGACCTGGATGGGGACAACCTGGACCACAGTAAAACTGGGAATTAACCTCATCTATCTTTTGATCTTTTTTGTGTTACCTTGTCCCATCATTGCATGTTGGTAAAAGTCAAGTGACATAACCATGGCTGTTTTCAATATGTGTACCTGCTAGGTGGAATGCCCTTCCTTCTGAGTCATGTTCACTGCGAGATGTGGTTGACATTATGTCAGGGACTTAAAACATGAATTTCTGCAGGGGATCGTTTTACTAAAGAATAGCTCATAGGAATGTAATGGGTCCTCTGCCAGATAGTATGTGGTAATCTTTAGTAAAAGACCCCTCCCCCTTTATTTATTTATTAGGATTTATTTACTGCCTTTTTGAAGGTGTTATGATTGGGGTCTGTACCCCTCTCAAACTTACCTCTTTCCTGGGAGTCAGCTTCTTAGCTGGCTTCTGTTTCTTTCTCTGTCCTTTCTGAGCTGGCTCTGTCTCTCTGTGCTGGCAGCTTCCAGCAGCATGGGGTTGTCACTTCACTGCAGCTGTGGGTGTGGTCTGAGTTGCTCTACCTCTCTTTGGGTGTACTGGCTTCTAGAGTTTCACGGTGTTGCATTGTTGTGGGTTGGGCCTCTCGGGGTTTGTATGTGTTCTGCCTGGCTCTAGGGAGAGTGACATCATCTGGGAGGGCCTTGATAAGGAAAGAGTAGTTACTCACCTGTAACAGGTGTTCTCCGAAGACAGCAGGCAATATATTCTCACTGATGGGTGACGTCACGTCGGCCCGGAGGACTTTCCAGCAAAGTCCATGACAAAGTCTAAAATGTCCCCCGTCGCGCGGGCGGATGCAGTGCGCATGCGCGCGTCCACTTTCCCGCACGTCGCGCGGGCACATTCCTCAGTTAATTACAAGAATTAGAGGAATACAACTCCAAAGGGGAGGTGGGAGGGTTGTGAGAATATATTGCCTGCTGTCTTCGGAGAACACCTGTTACAGGTGAGTAACTACTCTTTCTCCAAAGACAAGCAGGCCAATATTCTCACTGATGGGGTATCCCTAGCCCCCAGGCTCACTCAACACAACAAAGAATGGTCAATTGGGTCCCGCAACGGCGAGGACAAAAAACAAAATTGACCTGAAACCAAATTCAACTAACTGAGAGTGCAGCCTGGAACAGAATAAACATGGGCCTAGGGGGGTGGAGTTGGATTCTAAACCCCAAACAGACTGTGCAGCACCGACTGCCCAAACCGACTGTCGCGTCGGCTATGCTGCTGAAGGCAGTAATGTGATGTGAATGTGTGGATCGAAGCCCACGTCGCAGCTTTGCAAATCTCTTCTATGGTGGCTGACTTTAGATGAGCCAGTGACGCCGCCATAGCTCTAACATTATGAGCCGTGACATGACCGTCCAAAGTCAGCCCGGCTTGGGCGTAAGAGAAGGAAATGCAATCTGCTAGCCAATTAGAGATGGTGCGTTTTCCGACAGCAACTCCCCTCTTGTTGGGATTAAAAGAAACAAAGAGATGGGCGGACTTTCTGAAGGGGCGCGTCCGCTCCACGTAACAGGCCAGTGCTCTTTTACAGTCCAAAGTGTGCAACTTGCTTTCGCCCGGGCTCATGTGAGGAGGGGGAAAGAATGTTGGCAAGACAATTGACTGGTTCAGATGGAACTCCGACACCACCTTCGGTAGAAACTTTGGGTGGGTGCGGAGGACTACTCTGTCATGATGAAAGACAAGGAATGGTGCATGAACTACCAGGGCTTGAAGCTCACTGACCCTACGAGCTGAAGTAACGGCCACCAAGAAAATGACCTTCAAGGTCAAGTACTTCAGATGGCAGGAATCCAGTGGCTCGAAAGGAGTTGTCATCAGCTGGGTGAGAACGACATTGAGATCCCATGGCACTGGAGGAGGTTTGATAGGGGGCTTTGACAAAAACAAACCTCTCATGAAACGCATGACTAAGGGCTGTCCAGAAATCGGCAAGCCATCAACATGTGAATGATAAGCACTGATTGCGCTAAGATGAACCTTGACCGAGTTAGTCTTAAGACCAGACTCGGATAAATGCAGAAGGTACTCAAGCAAGGTCTGTGCAGGACAAGAGAAAGGATCTAGACCGTTGCTGCCACACCAGACGGCAAACCTCCTCCATTTAAAAGAGTAACACTTATGTGTGGAATCTTTCCTGGAAGCAAACAGAACTCTGGAGACACCCTCAGAGAGACCAAAGGAGGCAACCTCTATGCTCGCAACATCCAGGCCGTGAGAGCTAGAGACCGGAGGTTGGGATGTAGAAGCGCCCCCTCGTTCTGAGTAATGAGGGTCGGAAAACAACCCAATCTCCATGGCTCTTCTGACGAAAGTTCCAGAAGAAGGGGAAACCATATCTGGCGGGGCCAAAAAGGCGCTATCAGAATCATGGTTCCCTGGTCCTGCTTGAGTTTCAGGAGAGTCTTCCCCACTAAAGGGATGGGAGGATAAGCGTACAGGAGTCCTGTCCCCCAAAAAAGGAGGAAGGCATCCGACGCTAGTCTGCCGTGGGCCTGGAGTCTGGAACAGAATTGAGGAACCTTGTGAGTGTCCTGGGAAGCAAAAAGATCTATCGATGGAGTTCCCCAAACTCGAAAGATCTTTTTGGCAATAGTCATGTTCAAGGACCACTCGTGAGGCCGCATAACTCTGCTCAGCCTGTCGGCCAGACCGTTGTTTACACCGGCTAGATAAGTGGCTTGGAGAAACATTCCGTTTTGATAGGCCCATAGCCACATCTGCACGGCCTCCTGGCACAGAGGACGAGATCCGGTCCCGCCTTGCTTGTTGGTATAATACATTGCCACTTGATTGTCTGTCTGAATGAGAACAATTTTGTTGGCTAGCCGATCTCTGAAGGCCCTCAGAGCGTTCCAGATCGCTCGAAATTCCAGGAGATTGATCTGGAGATGCTTCTCCTGAAGAGACCAAGCTCCTTGAGTGTGAAGCCCATCTACATGCGCTCCCCACCCGAGGAGGGATGCATCCGTCGTCAGCACTTTTTGAGGCTGAGGAATTTGGAATGGGCGCCCCAAGACCAGATTGGATCGAATGGTCCACCAAGTGAGGGAATTGCGAAAATTGGTGGAGAGCCGGACAACATCCTTTAGATTCCCTGTGGCTTGAAACCACTGAGAAGCTAGGGTCCATTGAGCCGATCTCATGTGTAGACGTGCCATGGGTGTCACATGAACTGTGGAGGCCATGTGGCCAAGCAATCTCAACATCTGCCGAGCTGTGATCTGCTGAGATGCTTGTACTTTGGAAACCAGAGACAGAAGTCTGTCTGCTCTGGGTCCTGGGAGATAAGCACAAGCTGTCTGTGTGCACAACAGAGCTCCTATAAATTCCAATTGTTGAACTGGGACGAGATGGGACTTGGGGTAATTGATGACAAAGCCCAGCATCTCTAGCACCTGAATAGTCATCCGCATGGACTGCAAAGTTTGTTGCGGGGAGGTGTTCTTCACCAGCCAATCGTCCAGATAAGGGAACACATGCACTCCCAGTCTGCGTAGCGACGCTGCTACAACTGCCAGGCACTTTGTAAAAACCCTGGGTGCAGACGCCAAGCCAAAAGGCAAAACACAGTACTGAAAGTGCTGTGATCCCAGCCGAAATCGAAGATACTTCCTGTGGGCTGGAAGTATCGATATGTGAGTGTAAGCATCCTTCAAGTCCAGAGAGCATAGCCAATCGTTTTTCTGAATCATGGGAAGAAGAGTGCCCAGGGAAAGCATCCTGAACTTTTCTTTGACCAGATATTTGTTCAGGGCCCTTAGGTCTAGGATGGGACGCATCCCCCCTGTTTTCTTTTCCACAAGGAAGTACTTGGAATAGAATCCCAGCCCTTCTTGCCCTGGTGGTACGGGCTCGACCGCATTGGCGCTGAGAAGGGCGGAGAGTTCCTCTGCAAGTACCTGCCTGTGGCAGGAGCTGAAAGACTGAGCTCTTGGTGGGCAATTTGGAGGTTTGGAAATCAAATTGAGGGTGTACCCGCACCGGACTAATTGAAGAACCCACCGATCGGAGGTTAAGAGAGGCCACCTTTGGTGAAAAAATTTTAACCTCCCTCCGACCGGCAGATCGTCCGGTACAAGCACTTTGACTTCGGCTATGCTCTGTTGGAGCCAGTCAAAAACCCGTCCCTGGTTTTTGCTGGGGAGCTGCAGGGGGCTGCTTCGGTGCCCGCTGCTGACGAGAGCGAGCGGGCTGGGGTCGAGCCTGAACCGGCTGACGGGAATAAGGAGTGTACCTACGATTTCTAGAAGCGTAGGGAGCACTTCTTTTCCCCTTAAAAACCTTCCTAGTCGTGGAAGTGGTTGCAGAAGGCGCCCGGCGGGAGAGAGAGTCCATAGCGTTATCACGCTGGTAGAGATGATCAATCATCTCTTCAACCTTCTCTCCAAAAAGGTGATCCCCCCGGCATGGGATATCTGCTATCTTCCGCTGAGTTCTTTCCTCCAGGTTAGAGGCACGCAGCCATGAGAGCCTGCGCATCGCTATACCTTGAGCGGAAAAGCGAGATGTCACATCGCAAGTGTCAAAAATGCCCCTGGACAGAAACTTGCGACACGCCTTCTGCTGCCTGATCACTTGGCGAAAGGGTTCAGCTTTCTCCTCAGGGAGTGTATCTACTAAACTCTCAAGTTGCCTCACAGAGTTCCGTAAATGCACACTCGTGAAGAGTTGGTAAGACTGGATTTTGGAAGCGAGCAGACCAGCCTGATACGCCTTCCTCACAAAAGAGTGCAGAGTTGCAAATTCTCGCCCCGGGGGCGCCGAGGAGAAATTCCTGGAACTCTTGGCTCTTCTGAGGGCAGAATCCACCACCGCTGAATCATGAGGCAATTGGGTCTGCATGAGACTGGGTTCCCCGTGGATCCTATATTGGGACTCAACTTTTTTAGGGACGGTTGGACTAGAAAAAGGCTTCTCCCAGTTCCTCAGCATAAGTTCCTTAAGAGTCTCATGAAAAGGAACTGTGGCAGAAGATGAAGGTGGAGATGGATAGTCCAGAACCTCAAGCATTTTGGCTCTGGGCTCGTCCACAATTTCCACGGGGAAGGGGATGGCCTCAGACATCTCCCGAACAAAAGATGGAAAAGACAAGCTCTCGGGAGGAGACAGCTGCCTTTGTGGCGAGGGAGTGGAGTCAGATGGAATGCCTTGAGAATCCTCGCCAGAGAACTCCCCATGCACTCCTTCATCATCCTCGGATGAGGTATCATCAGATGGGGCTAAAAGCTCAGACAGAGCCGCCCGAATCTGAGCCCGTCTCGACGAAGAGGCTTGATGGCCTCTATGATGGTGCCGAGAAGTTGATGGTCCCTGAGGCTCCGGGGAAGCTTCCTGCTCCGATGTCTCGGGAGAGTCAACTCGGGAAGTCAAAGACACCGGCACCGGAGGCGGCACCGGTGAGACAGACCTCACCACAGGCTGAAGGCCTGATGCAGGAACATCCGGCATCGGCAATGTCGACACCTTCGACGCCGCCGGCACCGGTGCCTCTGAAAGCATCGACACCGGCCCCGTCGACGCCGTCGGCACCGACAACCTCGATGCCGACTGCCACTGCTGCATCATGTTCATGAAAAATGGGAACATGGCCTGCATACTCTCATCCAGAGCTGGTGTCGGAAAAGGCTGCGGGGTCGGTTGAGGTGTCGGAGGCAAAGTCTGCTGAGGTTGGGGAGTGGGGACTCGGCTGCCAGCGACCCCACGCGTCAGAACCTCAGTAATAGAGGGAGAGCGATCCTCTCGGCACCGACGCTTCTCGGGTATTGAGTGTATCGATGACCCGGAGCTCCCGGCGCCGTGTCTCGAAGGAGACCGACGACGATGCTTCTTGGCCTTCGCCCGACGCATGTCATCGAGACTCCTCGGCACCGGAGAGGAGGACGTGGAATCCACACGTCTCCTCGGGGCCGGGTCCGACGCAGGACGGTCCCGGGGGGCCTGCACAGCAGGAGGCGCCGAGGCGGGTGGAGACCCACTCGATGCATCACTGCTCCCAGCGTGCATGGGTCTAATGGCAGCCTGTCCCCTGTCTCCCGGTGCCGACGCCTCCTTCGACGTCGACCTCGACGACGCCGGCCTCGAAGACATCATCCTCGACGGCACCGACTTCACCGGCACCGACTTGCCCGGCGCCGGTTTGGAGGGCGCCGACTTAGACGACGGCGCCGACGCCGAAGCACCGGGCCCAAAAATCTTTTCTCTCTGGGCGTCTCGAGAGAGCAGTGTCCGCTTCTTCATGGCGAGACACAATTTACAACTCTCCGAGCGATGATCCGGCCCAAGGCACTGAATACACCACGAGTGTGTATCAGTGCCAGAGATGGCCCGATGGCAGCGGGCACAAGGCTTGAAGCCGCTGGGCGTCTTCGTTGACATCTCGGGAAAAATTGTCCCTGCCAAATCAAAAGACGCGATTGTGTCTAGAAAAAGATGACACAGAAAAACAAAAGAAAAAGACGGGAAAAATACCCGACCGAGCGATTTAAATAAAATCGCAGACTAAAATAAAGGAAACTTAGAAACGAAAACAATCTAAGATAACAAAAAAAGGATACTTCGCTTTTTTCTTCTTTCTTCACCTCCGGGCACAGGAGGAACACGAAGACGAACAGTCGAGCTCCGTGTCACCTCAGACGCGGAGAAGAAAAAACTGAGGAATGTGCCCGCGCGACGGGCGGGAAAGTGGACGCGCGCATGCGCACTGCATCCGCCCGCGCGACGGGGGACATTTTAGACTTTGTCATGGACTTTGCTGGAAAGTCCTCCGGGCCGACGTGACGTCACCCATCAGTGAGAATATTGGCCTGCTTGTCTTTGGAGAATGGGTTCTTTCCTTTAGGGCCTTCGCAACGTTTGCTTCTGGCTACTTGCTTTAGGTCCAGGTTAGTTTAGTGCAGTCATGTGCACTTGTGACTTGTGTGTTTGACTTCCCTGTTTTTCCCTTTTGTTATAGTGAGTAGCACTGCTGTTGGTGCAGTGCTGGAGTTTGGTGCTGGGAGCACCCTTGTTAGTAAGTGTTTAGGAAGCACCTTTTGTTGTTTGGGTATTGGGCTTTCCTGCTTGTTTCCTTGTGCTTTCCCCGCTTTTCCTTGTGACCTGTGTTTAGTTGCTGTAGCTGGGTGCTTGGGAAGCACCAGGGTGAGAACCCATGTTTAGCTGCTGCAGCTTGGTGCTTAGGAAGTACCAGTGTTAAGGTCTGGCATTTGTCTTCCCTTCCTTTTCCCTTGTGGTTTCCCTGCACTTCTGTTAGTGTAGGCCGTAGGAGCACCCCTGTTAGTTTCTGTTGGGAGCACTGCTGTTAGTGGAGGGCTTAGGAGCTTTTCTGTTGGTGCTGGGCTTAGGAACACTTTTGGTCACTTTAGGAGTTAGGTGCACTTCAGTTACAGCTTGTTCTAGTCCTGGTCCCTGTGTCGTCCAGTAAGTCCTGCCGGCTACTCGAACCCATGAGCTCAACTCCTGGGGGGCTTAGTAGCTAAGTGCAGGTGAAGCTGTGTGGACCAGTCCAGTGTGCTCCAGTCCCGTGTTCCGGTCCTGTGTCCTCCAGTCCGGGGGACCAGTCCAGTGTGCTCCAGTCCAGTGTGTTCCGGTCCAGTGTGTGTTCCAGTCTGGTGTGCTCCAGTCCAGTGTGTTCCGGTCCGGTGTGTGTTCCAGTCCGGGGGATTGCAGTCCAGTGTTCCAGTCCTGTGTCCTCCAGTCCGGGGGATTCCAGTCCATGTGTTCCGGTTCGCTGGGCAGTGCCTGCAGTCCCTGCCGGTGTGCTTACCCAGTGTTGGTTGGTGGGTTTTGCCTGCTGCTGTCGCTCCTCGTCAGCAGCCCAAGGGCTCACGTTTGCTCCAGAGCCCAGCCCCGCGGGCTCTGAACCTGACAGAAGGAATTCACTCAAGGTGCTGTACAGCGAATCTCTCCTCCCAGACCTCCCCTCCCATCCATGTCTAGTATGTCTCCTTCCCCTGCCCTTCCCTGCCATCCATGTCCAGCAATTCATCTCTGCCCCGTCCTCTCCTGCCATCCATATCCAGCGATTCTCTCTTCCCTGCCCTCCCCTCCATGTCCAGTGATTCTCCTCTCTCCCCTGCCCTTCCATCGATGTCTAGCAATTCTCTCTTCCCTGCCCTCCCCTCCCATCCATGTCCAGCAATTCTCCTCTCTCCCCTCCATGTCCAGCAATTCTCTCATCCCTGCCCTCCCCTCCTGTCCATGTCCAGCAGTTCTCTTCCCTCCCCTCCCATGATGTCCAGCAATTCTTCTCTCTCCCCTTTCATCCATGTCCAATCATTCTCTCCTGCCCTCCCCTCTCCAGCGATTCTTCTTCCCCAGCCCATCCTCCTGCCAGCCCGTCCTCCTCCACTGCCTGCCAGCGAAGCGATAGAAAGGCTTCCAACGTCAGACTCAGCAGCACGAACGGTGCAGCGATTGAGAGAGGCTGGCAGCGTCGGAGCTTCCCTCTGCGAGGCCCGCAGACTACACAGAGACTTTAAAGTATCTGTTTCAATCATTTAAAGGTCTTTTTCAAGACCACCTAACTTTCAGACGATTCCTAGTACCAAAATCATTTAAGACTCCTGAGGCAGGCCTGTGGCCGACGGTACTGTGTCGAGTCTGTGAATAAAGTGGTACTTTATACATCAGTATCCCGTCTCCCTGGAGTAATTGGTCCACTTTCCACTTCCTTTTAACTGTTGTTTTCTCGTGGGAGTTAGTGTTCATCCACCTCGGTGGATCACCTTCCCCATGTTTAATGACATCATAAGACTTTCTGTCTGGACTGCTGCTGTGATATACACATCCATAAGGCATCTGACAGGATTACAAGAGTCTGTCTGAGGGGCTTCTTTTGTCAGATTAGATGGGCTTTTCAGTCTAAGTCATTGTCTGAGAGCCTCTGTGTTTACTGTCCATCTTCAGAGTTTTGTTGTTTGGAAATGTGTTGATGGACTTAGGTATACACCCAGCTAGTTTTTATCAGTAGACCAGGTGGAAGGGGAATATGAAATGGAAGCCAGACCAGTTTATCTGATTCTGTCCCAATAAGTCTTTAAAGCTGTATTTTTATATTGGTATCTGATCCAGCAAAATCAATAACTATTATCATGCTACACACTGGTCCCCCTCACATGCCACGACACCACCTGGGCACCCTAGGGGGCACTGCAGTGGACATCAGAAATTGCTCCGAAATTGCTTTCGAAAATAAGCCTGTTAGTGTACCAATTGCTAAAACATACATAGGAAAGAAGCATGTGTCTTCTCTCGCCTATATTATTAGCAGAGGTTTAGTAGTACAAAGAGAAAAGAACTCCCTTAAATATGAGAGAATTATGGAGTCAACATAATGTGGCTGTTTTAATACCCTGTATATGCCCCTTTGTTTTGTCACAGTACTACATCATTATTATTCCTAAATCTTCCAAAGCCAGTCATATCCTTCTATAAATCCCTCCCCCCAGATTTGGTATACCTACCTATAATTATTTGATAACATAATCACAGCCATTGGCACTACCGCAGAAGGCATGATGTCAGTGTCCTTAAAAGTTGTAAAGGAAGTGACACCAAGGTGCCTGGCTCCATGTAAGTTTGGGTCACTTATCTTTGGTGTTTGGATTTCTTTGGGTGTCTGCCCTGATTTTAATCCATTGCCTGGCTGCTTATGGCTTCCAACATGACCTATGATATCTTATGGACTCGCAGGCCACCATTGGCCTTTACTCCTATTAAGCCAACGCCCACCTATCTCCCCTGCTGTTTTCTACCTATTCCTGAATAAATCTTTTAGGTCATATTATGCTGCAGTTTCATTGTATGTTGGGCTTTTAAACCTACACACCACATCTTTTATTCATTCTAGCACACTTTTGTTGCTTAAGACTTGGGTCTAAGTAAGCCAGGCTGCCTCTGTGGTAAAGGCATGGCCCCCCAGGTTAGTTTTTCTTGTGTTGTGATAGTCTAGGTAAGAATATTGTGTAGCTGTTCATTCCCACGCCCCCCCCACCAAAAAAATTATATATATATATATATATATTGTTTTTTTACTCCATGGCCCTCCAAATCTGACTCCTTTTCTGCCTTTCTACTGCTTGTCTCTGCCCCTTGAGTTGCTTCACTGGATGAGCTTTCTAGTCTCATTGTAGACCTTTACGAGTAATCCTGCTCACAACTATTTTTTTTTCAATTGGACTTTTCAGTTACTATTCTTTCACTAATATTTTTCAATTTGTTTTAGATAGCAGACTGGTAAAAAGGGCCACTGACGTGGGTGAAAACCAAAATCCCACGAGAAGATATCAAGTGAGAAGAAAAGTGGGAAATGGACCAATGGCTTGAAGAGACCAGGATAACTGACTTTAATTCACAATGATTTATTGTAGACTCAATAAATCATTGTGAATTAAAATCAGTTGTCCTGATCTCTTCAAGCCATTGGCCCATTTCCCACTTTCCTTCTCACTTCAATAGCAGACTGGACAGGAATGAAAAGGGACTGACTTCCCAGCTTTTCTTTCCTGTGCCATTTGTGGTCTGATCATTCCCTATTGCCCAGTGGTTCCCAACCCTGATCCTGGAGGCACCGCTGGCAGTCAGGTTTTCAAGATATTCTCAATGAATATGCTTGAGACATTTGCAAGCAGTGTGTACAAAGTTCTCTTATTGTGGATATCTTGAAAACCTGATTGGCTGCAGTGCTTCCAGGACCAAGTTTGGTAACCACTGCTGTTGCCTAAGTTATCCTCCCCCCCCCCCCTCCCTTAACAGGTGCCTTCTTTAGGCTATCTAGAATTTTTTTTTTCACTTGACCCCAATCAGGTCAGTATGCTCCTGATAATTCCTTGGACTCACAAATCTCTGAAAAATTGATTAGAGCAAGTGACCAACTGGAAACAGAAAGATGCAAACAAAAACTGATCTTGATCCCCCAAGAATTGTGTATGAAAAAAGTGGAATATAAATCCTAGATTAAGTTGGCAGCACACTTCTGGAGGAATAGCAACAGAAAGTTATTGCCTCTTACACAGTGCAAAATACAAAGTTGCCAGAAAAAAAATCACAAAAGAATAAGAAATCTTTTGTATAATATAAAATAAGAGAAACATCAGCAATAGCAGCCAATGTTACATACTGCTGCTACTAGACAAGAAATAGGACCTTGCTAGGGCGAACCTGTACTACACTAAAACTTGGAATTAAGCCCATCTAACTTTCCATCGTTCACTCTTGACAAGTGGGCAGTTCTGCAAAAGATGAAAATTGACACCAGCCACAATCCTTGGTTCAATTTTGAGCACTGGCAATGCATGCCTTTGCTCCTCCATCTCTCCTTACAGTTGTGTACAGAAGGGAAGTCAAGCTTACAGAAAGCTCTTTATTTCTCATTAATATCCACTTTTCTGCTAATAAACCAAGGAAGCCCTTTAGTTTCCTCAACGGATCGACCTTATTAAATTCCTCTGTCTTAACCAACCACCCCCTCTGTAGCTCTCTTTGCTGCTTCTACTATGACATCTAAGATTGCTTTTCTTCACCATTCATGTCTGTTTAGATCCTGTAATTCCATCTCCCATTCTTTGTCTACTACTCATCCTCCCTCCACCCCCCCCCCCCCACCCCACCCCAACACACACACACACACACTTCTTCAACTATATCTTTGGGAACCACTGTCTATTTTTGATCGCTTTTGTTTTTTTTTCAGCTTCCTCAGCTGAATGGCTCAGCTTGAAGCATGGTATTGCTTCCATATACCCTTCTTTTCATCTCTAGAGCCTTGGCCAGCTGTCTTGGTTCTCAAGCTGATCCTTTTACTCTTGCCTATCGTTCTTCCTCTGCGCAGTTGAGTCGTTCCTATGGCCATGTTCCTCCTGCATAGAAACATCACAATTCCTTTTCTAAAGTCATCTAATTTAGATCCTATGACCCAACCAACTTTTGCCCTACGGCTAAATCTGCCTCATCTAACTAAAGTTCTTGAAAAAGTTATCCTCACTCTTTTTTAAAAAGTCACTTGTCCTCCATACCATGCAAGCTTTAGAGCTAATCACACTACTGAATCCCTTTCACTGCCATGCTTAGTAGAAACAGCCGCTGAGAGTGTATTTCAGCGTGCCTGGCTTCATTAGACCTTTCCTCTGCTTTTCTCTTAGTAAATCATTCACATTTGATTTTGTCACCTACAAGAACTTGGGCTTTATGCCACTATCTTGGACTAGTATTCATATTAGCTTACTGGCCACTTTAAGTACGTTCTGGGTTAGTATGTTCCTGTCCTCAAGTCATTAGCTGTAGGATCCCAGATCGCTCCCTTCTTACCACCACTCTCCCAACCTTTTTCTTGCTCCCTTTTTTTTCTCATCCAATTATTAATATGCAGCCATGAATCCAGGAAGGGCCCCTATAAGGACAACACACTTGTAGAAGTCAAGTCTGGTGCCTGATGGATCAGTAAACCCCTAGAAAGAGAGAGCGCTGACGACGCAGGCTACAGTGCTGCTCACATCTGATTAACATTGCTGGTGATGGAACTGCATAAGTACTAAAAAAAACCTTCCAGTTATATGAAAAGCAAGCTGCTTGCTGGGCTGGTTTTATAGAGAAACTCATGGACCCTGTCCCTGACAAATCTGATAGTACGCTATCACAGATACAGAATGTGCCCTGTTCATTTTATCTTACACCTAATGTAGCTGGTATATGCTATACTGTATTCTGAATTAAAAAAGGGATATATGTCAGCTCAAATCTCATGTAGTTTACTTCTGGATACATCTTAAGTTGCCTCAAAAAAGAGATCACAATCTGGTTATACTTAAAGAACCTAACTAGTTAGGCTGATCCACTGAAGATACCCAATCAGTCAAAAGTAGCCAGTTAACATGGTAAGTATTTGCACACCAGGTGATGGACAATTCTGTAATCTAGGTACCCACATTTACACAGAAATGTTTAGAATACTAGCACTTTCACACTGTGTATAAACATACTAGAGGAAGTGCCAGCAGGGTAACTAAGTGCTATTCTATAAATACCTGCTTAACTTAAATAAGGCTCCTTTTTACTAAAGTGTGCCAACATAGTAGATGACGGCAGAGAACGACCTGTACAGTCCATCCAGTCTGCCCAACAAGATAAACTCTTATGTGCTACTTTATGTGTATATCCAACCTTGATTTGTATCTGCCATTTTCAGGGCACAGACCGTAGAAGTCTGCCCAGCACTAGCCCTGCCTCCCACCCACTAGCCCTGCTAAGAAACCCATTTTCTTCCTATGGGCTATTCAGCATTGCACCTTAGCAAAAGGAGCCCATAGAGCGAAAATACTTACCTTTAGCAGGTTTTCTCCGAGGACAGCAGGCTTCTTATTCTCACAAGTGGGTAGACGCCGTTCCCACACTGTGCAGCCCAGCAATATTGTCATAGAAAAAAATAGAGCTTTCAGGAGCATGAACTGTGCTCCAGCGCACATGCACAGTGCCTTCCTGCCCATCATGTGAACGCACCGCTTCAGTTTAACATAAAAGCTAAAAAACTAAATGAACATATTGAAAAAGACAACTCCAAGGGGAGGTGGGTGGGATTGTAAAAATAAGAAGCCTGCTGTCCTCAGAGAATACTTGCTACAGGTCAGTATCTTCGCTTTCTCCGAGGACAAGCAGGCTTGCTTATTCTCACATATCCCTAGCATCCAGGCTCACCCAAAACAACAAACATTGGTCAACTGGGCCTCGCAATGGCAAAGACTTAACGCAGATTAACCTGAAACTAGATACAAACTAGATGAGATAGCAGCCTGGAACAGAATAAAACGGGCCTAGGAGGGTGGAGTTGGATTTTAGACAGCAAACAGATTTTGCAACACTGACTGCCCAAACCGACTGTCGCATCAGGTAACCTGCTCAAGGCAGTAGTGAGATGTGAATGTGTGGACTGAAGACCATGTCGCAGCCTTGCAAATCTCTTCAATGGAAACTGACTTCAAGTGGGCTACCAACGCAGCCATGGCTTTAACATTATGAGCCGTGTCATGACCCTCCAAAGTCAGCCTAACCTGGACATTAACGAAGGAAATGCAATCTGCTAGCCAATTGGATATGGTGCATTTCCCGCTGGCAACCCCCCCCCCCCCCCCCATCCCGCTGAGATAAAAAAAAAATGGGCGGATTGTCTGAAGGGCTTCGTCCACTCCATGTAAAAGGCCAATGCTCTCTTGCAGTCCAAGGTGTGCAAGCTGCTTTTGCCAGGATGGGCATGAGGTCAGGAAAAGAATGTTAGCAAGACAATCGACTGGTTCAGATGGAACTCCAACACCACCTTTGACAGAAACTTAGGGTGCGTGCAGAGGACTACTCTCTTGTGATGAAACTTAGTATAAAGGTACATCCACTACTAAGGCCTGAAGATCACTGCCCCTACGAGCTGAAGTAACAGCCACAAAGAATATGACCTTCCAGGTCAAGTACTTCACATGAAAGGAATTCAGCGGCTCAAAGGAGCTTTCATCAGCTGGGTGAGAATGACGTTGAGATCCCATGACACAGATGGAGGTTTGACAGGGGGCTTTGACAAAAGCAAACCTCTCATGAAGTGAACAACTAGAGGTTGTCCAGAGATAGGCTTACCTTCTACATGTTGATGATAAGCACTAATTGCACTAAGGTGAACCCTTACAGAGTCCGTCTTGAGATCAGATTAAGTGTAGAAGGTATTCAAGCAGGGACTGTGTAGGACAAGAAAGGGGATCTATGGCCTTGCTGTCAGACAGTAAACCTCCATTTAAAAGAGTACACCTCTTAGTGCATAAGTACATAAGTATTGTCATACTGGGAAAGACCAAAGGTTCATCAAGCCCAGCACCCTGTTTCCAACAGTGGCCAATCCAGGTCACAAATACCTGGCAAGATCCCAAAAAAGTATCAAATATTTTATACTGCTTAGCCCAGACATAGTGGATTTTCCCCAAGTCCATTTAATAATGGTCTATGGACTTTTCCTTTAGGAAGCAGCCCAAACCTTTTTTAAACTCTGGTTCTACTATATCTTTTTTGAGATGCGGCGACCAGAATTGAACAGACTAGTTGAGGTGCGGTCACACCATAGAGCGATACAAAGGCATAATGTCCTCAGTTTTGTTTTCCATTCCTTTCCTAATAATACCTAACATTCTATTTGCTTTCTTAGCCGCAGAAGCACACTGAGCAGAAGGTTTCAACGTATCATCAACAACGACACCTAGATCCCTTTCTTGGTCCGTGACTTCTACATTTCTTCGGAGGACAATTCCAGAAGTAGAAGAAACTGTATCTGCCACGGCCAGTACGGCACAATCAGAATCATGGTTCCACGGTTGAGTTTCAACAAAGTCTTTCCCACTACAGTTATCGGAGAATAAGCATACAGAAGACCTGTCCCCAATGTAGAAGGAAGGCATCATACTAGGTGGTTGTGGGCCTGAAGCCTGGAACAGAACTGAGGGACTTTGTGGTTGAACCGACTGGCAAAATGATCCACCGAGGGGATGTCCCGTGCTCAGAAGATCTTGCGGGCTACACCCATATTTAGAGACCACTCATGTGGTTGCATTATCCTACTCAGACTGTCAGCCAGGTCGTTGTTTATGCCTGCCAGATAAGTGGCTTGGAAAAACATGCCATGTTGGAATGGAAGTCCCAAGGTCAAACTGGACCGAATTGTCCTCCATTGAAGAGAGCGTACCAGCTCCGGGGACACTTGGATGACATCCTGTAGACTCCCCGTGGCTTGGTACCATGGAGAAGCTAGGGTCCACTGAGCAGATCTCATGTTCAGGTGTGCCATGAGTGTAACATACAGAAACCATGTGGCCCAACAATCTCAACATCTGCCGAGCTGTGACCTGCTGTGATGCTCGAACCTTGGACGCTAGAGAGACAAGACTGTCCACCTGCGTCTCCGGGAGGTAGGTTCAAACACATGAACTCGTGTAGCGATGCTGCGACTACTGCTAGACACTTCGTAAACACCCTAGGAGCTTGACATGAGGCTAAAAGACAACACGCGGTACTGAAAGTGATGTGTTCCTAGCCAAAATCAAAGATACTTCCAAATATCGGGATATGAGTATATGCATCCTTCAAGTCCAGAGAGCACAGACAATCGTTTTCCTGCATCATGGGAAGAGGGGGGCCCAGGTGAACCATCTTGAACTTTTCTTGGACTAGGAATTTGTTCAGGGCCCTTAGGTCAAGGATGGGACACACTCCCTGTCTTTTTCTGCACAAGGAAGTACCTGGAATAGAATCCTTGCCCTTCTTCCCCTGGTGGAATGGGTTTGACTGCATGGGCCTAGGGCTGAGAGTTCCTCTTCAAGTACCTGCTTGTGCTGAGAGCTAAAAGAATGAGCTCTCGGTGGACAATTTGGAAGTTTGGAAAGTAAATTGAAAGTGTATCTGAGCCAGACTATTTGAAGAACCTACCGGTCAGAGGTTATGCGAGGCCATTTTTGGTGAAAAAAAACTTTAACCTCCGCCCCAACCGGCAAGTCGTCCGGGACAGACAGTCAAAAGCTCATCCCTTGCTTTTGCTGGGGAGCAGCAGGGGCCTTGGGTGCACGCTGTTGACAAGAACGAGCACACTGGGGCTAAGCCTGAGCAGGGTGGCAGACTGCTGGAGTGTACCTATGCCTAGAGTAGTAATAAGGAGTACTCTGCGGGTGGGGGCGTGTCAAGATGGCGCCGTGAGCGGTGGCGTTAGAAGCGAGCTCCTGCCTACTAACTGCTGAAATTCGATTTAATTACCTGCTTTGAAATATGCCGCATACCAAACGTAAAGGGACGATTCGGGGGGTTCCCCTACACCCCGTGACGTCCACACCGGCAAGTGGAGGTTTGGAGCGCTTCTTCCCCGCACTGTCCCGAAGAAGCAGAGTGGAGTCCTTAGCGGGAGGGACCGGTGAAGCGATCCCCCCGCAGGAAACAGAAATATCTCTCTCCCCGCCTTTCTCTACGACACCTCCTTGCCCTGCAACTGCCTTGAGCGGGACGGGGTTTCTCTCGGAACCCGGAAAGGGTGATTCCGAGGAGCTCAGAGGGGAGTCCAACTCTGTAAGGACATCAGCAGCTGCAGGAGAGACGGAGGTGAGCCTGGGTAAGATCTGGCTGAAGTTACTGGAAATAGAAAAAAACCCTGAGACAATCTTCGGACGAGGTAAAGACTCTGAGTTTGAATGTGCAGGAAGTGAAAAACTCTTTAGATATGGCAAAACAAGATTTTTCTTCTATCGATGCCTTACAGAGAGAGACAAAGCAAACTGATGATTTTAAAATGGCTGTGATAAAAGATAATATGGAAATTAGAAGAAAATTGGAACAAGTAGAGAACTTTAATAGGAGATTAAATCTCCGAATATTGAATTTTCCTAGAATATTGGGAGTACCCCCAAAAGATATGTTCCAGAGATACTTAAAAGAAAACTTAAATTTTCCCCAAGAAGTATTTCCTCCTTTGAACAAGATTTATTACATACCAAGCATGATGAAAAAGGTTGGGACAGAGAATTCAATAGATCTACAAAATGTCACAGCCATTTTGGAGCAAACAATTGAAGAACCATCTGAAAGAGGGACGTTGATAATTTCTTTTGTATTTCAACAGGATTTAAATGCAGTAATGCGTCTTTACTTTAAATCAACTAACCGTGTGTTTGTTGGCCAGAAGATCTGGCTTTATCCGGATGTGACTAAGTTTACACAAGATTCTCTCTATGAGGTCAAAAGTTTTGGAATTGGGAGGTTCTTTCCTCCTGGCCTATCCCTGTAAATGTGTCATCAGGTTAAATCAAGTTAAATATATATATATTATATGCCTGATCAGCTTCAGACCTTCCTAGACAATAAACAACGATAGAATTGAGATATTTATGGGACTGATGGAACCATACTAATTTTTATTTACATATTATGATTGTGTTATCTTCACTAATTCCTATCCCCCTATTATTGAGGTCTAAGGAAGCCAAACTTTGTCTTTATTAGGACGTTTTGGACAATTATAATTTTCCTGTATTATTATTTAATGGCTGTATTACACTTTTGCAGTATGATAATTTCTGTAATAAGTATATAAAACTAATAAAAATTATGAACATAAAGGAGTACTCTGCGACTTACCAAAATACCTCCTGGATGAGGAGGCAGTTGCAGAAGACGCCCGGCAGGAGAGAGAAGATAAAGTATCGGTATGCTTCTTGATTTGGTCAGCGACCTCCTCAACTTTCTCTCCAAATAGGTTATCCCCCCGGGAAGGGGCATCCACCAACCTCTGCTGAACAGAATGTTCCAGGTCAGAAACACACAGCCATGAGAGTCTGCGCATTGCTATACCTTCAGCAGAGATCCTGGATGCCATGTCAAAAGTGTCATAGTGCCCCTGGCCAAGAACTTGCGACATGGCTTCTGCTGCTTGACCCACTAGCAAAACGGCTTGGCCTGCTCCGGAAAGAGTGCATCAACCAAATCTGATAGCTCACGCATCGAGTTCTGCAAGTACACGCTCATGAAGAGCTGGTATGACTGGATACGGGCAATGGGCATAGAGGTCCGATACATCTTCCTCCCAAAAGAATCCAGGGTCTTAGCTTCTCTGCCTAGGAGAGCCAAGGCACAGTCCCTAGTACTCCTGGCTCTCTAGAGAGCAGAGTCCACCACCATGGCGTCATGAGGTAACTGAACCTCACAAAACCAGGTTCCCCGTGGATCCAATACTGGGTGTCAATTTTCTTGGGGACTATAGGAACAGACAGAGGGGGCACCCAGTTCCATTCAAGGACTACCTCGTGTACTGTGGAGAGGAGCTGTCACTGCCTGCTTAGGAGGGGAGGTGTAGTCCAGGACCTCGAGTATCTTAGCCCTGGGTTCATCTTCCACTTCTACGGGGAACGGTATGGCCTCAGCCATTTCCCATACATAAGATGTGAAAGAGAGGCTCTCAGGTGGAGACAGTCTCCTCTCAGGTGGCGGGGAGGGCTCAGAAGGAATCCCATAAGATTCATTGGAGAAGTACCTGGGATCCTCTTCCGATTCCCATGATCACTCCTCCTTGGTGTTGGATAGCACTTCCCTAAGGGATATCCGAGGACATGGCTCCTGGCCCCGGTCTCGAACGGCTTCGAGACACAGGCTCCCGTCTCAAGTCCAGCGAAGCTTCCTCCACAGACATCGAGGAGGTACCGGCCTGGGTGGCAGTTGACACCGGGGCCACAAGCGGTGCTGGCGTTGGAGGCCACACAGTGGGCTGAGGGCCAGACGTACCGCAGCAGCAGTACGTATGGCAGGCGCAAGCACTCCTGATACCGACACACATCGCTGCATACGGCCGTCCAAAAGCTCAAGAAGCAAGGCCCGGATTTGCTCATAGAGGGCCGGCTGCGGGAAAAACTGTGGTGTCGGCTGAGGCGCAGGCTGCAGAATCGCTGGGGCCGGTGCAGGATCTCGGCTACTTGGAGACACATGGGTCGGCACCTCCTGAATAGAGGGGGAGTGGTCCTCCCAGCGTTGACGCTTCTCAAATGCCAAATCCCTCAGCACCCCGGAGCTCCCAGCATCATGTATGAAAGGAGATCGGTGTCGGTGCTTCTTGGCCTTCACCCACGTCACCCATGCTCCTCAGTGCCAAGGACGATATTGAATCCTCCCGTTGCCTCTGAGTCGGGTCCGACGATGGACAGTCCTGGGAAGGGGGGGGGGGGCTGTACAGAAGGCCTCGAGACAGGTGGAGACCCACTCGATTCCTCACTACTCCCAATGTCATTGGGTCTCGAAGCAGCCATTCCCACCTGGGCTCCTGATAACGGTGTGATGCTCGACGCTGATGTCAGCATCGAGAGCCCAGACTGGGCTCCAAAACGCTTTGCGCGTTGAGCCTCTGAAACCTGAGTCCTCTTTTTCATACGAAGGCAGAGGACACAGTTGGCCAGGCTATGGTCAGGCCCAAGACACTGAAGACACCAAGAATAGGTGTCTTTGCCCGGGATGGGCTGGTTGCACAGAGTACAATACTTGAAGCCACTAGGAGTCTTCATGGACATAGAAGGAAAACCGCACTGGCCAAATCAAAAGACACAATGGTGCCTGAAAAAGGGAAGAGAGGCACAAAGAGACAAAAAGCCCAACCGGGCAGGCCTGAAAGAGGCCCGCGTTGAAAACCAAAGGAAACTTAAATGCGGGCAAAAATCCTACTACATAAAGGAAGAGTGACCGACGTGCCGTCCAAGCAGCTGGGAGCCGTCGCTCGCCAAACACGGGCCAGCCCGCTTGCTTCCAGAGGTGGCGGAGGAGTCCGTACTAGCGGGGGGAGCAGAGACCCTGCAGCCACCCCTGGCCCTGCCGTCGGGCCTCCCCCTCCGAGTACAAGGCATGCTTCATCTTCTTCCACTTGGCCCGGCACTGGGCCACGTTGCGCGGGTAGCCCCGGGTTGCCAGCTCGCCGCAGATGTCCCATTAATTACAGTACTGATATCACAACACTTTATCCTATTCCATCTCTCTCTCTCACACAGATGCACACAAACACACTTTCTCTGACTCTCTCTCACACACATACATATATATACACACTCTCACTCTTAACTCACTCACACTCTCTCTCTTTCACACAGACGCAAACACACACACTTTCTCTCTCTCTGTCTCACACACACTCTCACTCTCTCTTTATATTTCAGAAATAAAAAATCTTGCCCGTTTTAATGGGCTTAACGGTTTGTACTAAAGAATAAAGGAATTGTGGTTTGTTTTTTTTAAATTTTAGAAAATAAGGCAACAAGAGCAGGTAGAAAAAAAAAATGCTGAATGCACTTAAAAATTCAAGAAACACTCGGACTGGGCGTGTGAGGAGCCACCACAGAAAGCAGCTGCTCCTCACACGGAAAAAGCAAAACTGAAGCAGTGTGTTCACATGACAGGCGAGAAGGCACTGACGCATGTGTGCTGGAGCACAACTCGCGCTCCTGAAAGCTTAATTTTTTTCTATGGCAATATTGCTGGGCCAGGCGACGTGGCAACGGTGTCTACCCACTTGTGAGAATAAGCAAGCCTGTTTTTCCTCGGAGAAAGAGTATTTACAAGGGGTATGTACCTATGGGCAGGGCTCCCGCTTACACACAGCTTACAGAATATTATAAGTTATATGCATCCCTGCTGCACTTAGGCATGCACTTAAACCTCAGCTCTATGGCTGGAACAAGGGTGGGTGCTCAAATGTTAGGTATTTCTACACCAGGTTATACTATTACTAGATAACAGCATCTGGGCCTCCAGCTGCTGTTGCAGAATAGGCTCTTATGTTTCGGCCTCAGGGTGCCTACATGGAGGCATCTAGTTGTAGAATTGCCCCCATCGTGCCAGTTTTCAGTTGCATCAACTGCAGCCCTAGCCCATCTCCAACCCCATGGATAATTTTGTTGGCTAGACAAAATAAGCTGAGGAATTTAAAAAGATTGGTCTGGATACCTCTAAACAGGCACCATGTACAATACATAGTTTTCATAAAACTTTCTGGAAAATAAAAACCACAAGTTTCTCCTAATATTTTTTGTGATTAGTGCCTATCCCAATGGTTCCCAACCCTGGTCCTGGAGTCACCTCAGCCAGTCAGGTTTTCAGGATACCCAGGAGAGAGATTTGCATGCACTGCTCTATCCACATCAAATTTTCAGGACATATTGAGTGGGGTGGGGCCAGAGGACTCTAACAGCTTGGTTATGTTTAAATAAAAAAAATATAGATACATTTGATAAGGTATGTAGTTTGTATCTACACAAATAAAAAATCATTACCATGTATTTCAATACGTTTCAAAGTGTTCTTGACAGCTGAAAAATACTACAAATAACAAACATTCAGTATTGGGTTTTTTTTTTTTTTTCTCTCAACTATCCATCTCTGCCATGGCAGCAGTATGTAACCAGGCTCAGTCGTGCCATACCTTATCAGTTTCAGTTTAGTTTTTTTCCACTTCAACATTAATGAATCCATCAGTTATGTTCTTGTGCCATAACAAGGCTAATATCCAGTCTAACTCCACTATTCATCTAGTGAGTAAAAGCAGCCTTAAGAATATTTTCCAAACTCCAGGAGCCTTCCAAGACAGAAATAATAATAATAATAAAAAATAATGCACAGTAGCAGGGCTGTTCACCATTTTAAACTATGTGAACGCATGTTAATTGCTACTTTCTTGATGTAAAATCTTCCTGCTTGCCACCAAGTCTTTACCCAAATTCCTTTTGTCCAGCAGCTTTAGAGTTCCGACCCCTTTTAGTCTGAGCAAAAATACATAAGTTGTGAATGAAAACGTAATGGTGCAAGAAATGCTTCCTTCTCCATGGTCCCCTAATCAGAGTCACTGCTGCTACTGGAGGAATCTGTAGACATGACTTCCACGTCATCTTCATTCTCTTTATTGTGTCCTGGAGGCTCTAGCATGAAGTCATTGCTGTGATTTGGGGGCAGCATATTCATCGACACATCATTTGGCTGCCACGGGTACTGTGGGGTCAGCACATCTGGGGGGGAAAAAACCGCACACACAGTTATGTTTAAAATACTGTGGGTTGTCTCTGGAGATCAAAATGTTAGGACAGGAGGGTGGTTTTTAAAATCTGAGAAAATGCTACTGCACTGGGCAATCTTCCTTGATCAGAGAGCTACAAACTTGGATTTAAGCCCACTTTTTAAAAATTAAGTACTGCTAATAATGGAGTTGCCCTTTACAATGAAAGATACTGAGAAGGGGCCTGGGATAAATAAATGCATTATGTTCACACCTGGAAGCCTCCCTGCTGCTAGTGCGTCCCCAGGTAGATGCCCATTAACACCATTGCTCGGGAGGTTGCTCATTTGTCCTAGCAGACCACTCCTCATCTCCAGGTCTGTGGGATATGGGCGGCGTGGATCACCTAAAATATTGGAATATGTATTACTAAAACTGTAATCAGAAAAATGGATTTCAAAAGCATTAAAAAAAAAGTATTTTTCTTTGTGATAACAGCTAAATGGAAGAACTTATTTTTGACTTCAGTTGAAAAGGTAATTAAAACTAACCGTTTGTACCGTAATGTGTGGGGGAGGGAAGAGGGAAAATGACATTTTGATTAGACTGACCAGTTCGAGCACTTCTGGGATACGGATTTCTCTGGGCTGCAGATGCACAGTCATAACACCATGTCTTGACTAAAACAGGTGTTCTCAACTCAGTCCTCATGACATCTAGCCAGTCAGGTTTTTAAGATACAATAACAATAAATACGCATGAAATAAATTTGCAAACACTCCATCACATGTGTATTCATTGTAGGTATCCTGAAAACCTGACTGGCTGGATGTGTCCCAAGGACTGGGAGAAGAACCTTTGCACTAAGAATATTAGGAAAAAAAATTACACAAGAAATGTAAATCTCCAAAATAGGCCATGTGCATGGATAAGATTACAAATTTAATGTGTTCCACACCAAAGGTAAGATCGGGACCAGATTGCATCCAGACCTACCCATCCATTTAATAATTTACAGTAAAATCTGCCACATGATATCTTTAATGTTGCTGTAATGTTAATTTCTCAGTGACTCAAGTGCTGCTGCCATGGTATACAATTCATTACAAACATTTCAGCAGCCCATATTTAAACGGGCCCCCTACCTGGTACCCATGTTAGAGGAGCACACACTGCATTACTGGCACTGATTCGATGTGCATATTTGATTATCTCTTCTGAGGAGACAGCGCCTGAAAAGAGAAATGATTTGTAGCAGTAGTAAGGTTATTGTCCGTTTTTTTTTAAATTTTATTAAAAAAAAGAAAAGAAAAAGGATGCCTCTTACAGATATAGCTTACAAAAAATCCTAGAAATCTAACAAAGATGGTCTCCTAAATAAGCTTTTGAGTCTACATGTCACTTTTTTTTACCTCTGTTTTCTTCAAGACCAATAGCTATACCATTCTACTGACATATCTAAAGTTTCTGAAAAGTCCTTTCTTCAACAAAATTAAAATTTCCTATATTACTTCCTCCTCAGTTATCTAGCCAATTTTTCCATGGGGAAACTTGTGTTACACCCCACCCCCATCAATAACTTTTGAACTAGTCCAGTTTAATTTGAAACCTATGCCTAGTTTTAACTTGCTCTCACTTTTTCACATGTCTTTGGTGCTCCTGACACAATAACTGTTTATTTTCTAAATGGAAACAGGCAGCTCAGTTCAGGTGAAGTCTCAGGGTAGGTCAGAGCACACTAAGACTTTTAAAACTGCTTTGCCACTGGTTACAGCCTGTATTCCCTGGCTGGCCCCGTTTTATTTATTTATTTAATTTGTAGCATTTGTATCCCACATTTTCCCACCAATTTGCAGGCTCAATGTGGCTTACATTTGCCGTGATGGCGGTTGCCATTTCCGGGTAACAGAATTACAAATGGTGTTGCATTAAGGTGCATACATATGGAACAGATCATGGTGTATATATATATATATATATATATATTTTTTTTTTATTATACACACACACACACATATATACACCATGTGCAGACATACATGATAAGGAAGAATACATTATGGTATTGCAAGAAGGTTCCTGAGTAATAAATTGGATTGTAACATACGTTATTCATTCTGGCCTAATGAAAGTTGGTAAAAATTATACATATTGCATATATAACTCCCACAAAATGTTATGGAATGAGATAATGTATGGGAAAACAATGACGCTCTAAATGAGACTCGTGAGAATGTTGAGTTATCTGACACCTTGAGACAGCTTTTTTGGCGAAACCTTGGCCACAGCTGGTGAGGATTCACAGAGCAGAAATCTTTGAAAGCTAAGTTGATTTTTTGTTTTTCATGAGTTACGTTTGGGTGTACCAGTGGATAGTTCCATTGCACAGAGTTTTTAATGCTTTATAATGGGTGCTTTTTTATGCTGATGACTGGAACACACCCAAATTGTCTTACCACTTAAAGCAGCGGAAGCAAGGTTCCGAAGCTTTTTCCTGCTGTAAGACAGTGGCGTAGCCACAGGGGGCCTGTGCCCCCCCCCCCTCATTTGGGTTTGGAGCTCTCTCCCCAAGGTCTGCTGGTTTGGCTGGCGGGGGGTCCTCAAACCCCACCAGCAGAAACTTTCCGGCAGCCATATTTGCCGCCACGCTGGCTGCTCTGCTTTTCCACCTCCTCCGTGCACATGCTCGTTTTTAGTGAAATTAAGCATGTGTGCCGGGGCGGGAAAGCCAGGCAGGCAGCACGGTGGCAAATATTGCCACAGAAAAGTTTCTGCTGGCGGGGCTTGGGGACCCCCACCAGCCCAGGTATGCGTCTATTACGGTGGGGGTTGAAAGCAGCGGGAAGAACGAACAAAGTGTGCCCCCCCCCCACACACAAATTGAGGTCTGTCTATGCCTCTGCTATGACAGCATACTCTGTTGCACGATTTACTGTGTGTTAACTATGCTAAGAATGCTGGCAGGTTAGAAGAGTTGTAAGTAGAGGACTGTTTCAGTCTCTTCTTTCCTCTATTTTGAAGTGCGATACATAGAAAAAAAAAAAAAAAAAAAAAGATAATTAAAAAAATGGGCCAGATCAACCAGGGGCTCCAGAGAAATAAGGTCCTCCTCTCCCCCCCCCCCCCCAAAAAAAAAAAAAAAAAAAAAATCTTACCCAATGCATTTCTATTAGAAAAGGCTTTCCAACTTTGGGAACAAACTTAAAGGCAGGGAAACATAGCAGTTAAGGAATTTATCTTTTTAAGCTGCCTCTCCCAACCCTCCTCTTCCCTACCTCCCCCCCCCCCCCCACCCAGAACTATCCAAACTATCATCCAAAATGCCAACATATTAATACACCAACCCATTGTTTGAACAAATACACTATTGTTCTGTGGCTAACACTCTGTTCCCTATCCCTGTGCACACTGAACGTCAGAAGCATAGAAACCAAAGACTTAATTCCTGACAATTTGTTAGACCAAGGACTTAGGTATTTATACCAATTTTAGCAATGACAGGCTGAGGAAGTTCTCCCAATGTCTTGTTCATTATTTAATGCTCACTGTCTGTAATAAGTTGAATGAAGTAAGAGATTTGATTAGAAGCTCAAGGGTGGGCTTTGCATGTATTACCGAGACGTGGTTCTCTGAGTTGAGAGGCCTAGGCTGAATGACATCTGTTCACCTGGTTATGAACTCTTACATTGTCTTAGAGAGGGTCACAGAGGGTGAGGTGTGATGATTTTCTATTTGAGCTGGTTAAATGTAAAACTGTTGGTCAGACAATCTAAAAAGGGTTTAGTTCTTGTACTCATAATCAGATTGGTCTCATTACTTTTTTCTTTTGGTCTTTTATTATTTTATTGTACACTGTATAATGTTTCCTTTATCTTCTTAATGGATGCAAATTCCAACACTATACCCTATTTTAAAAAGTATTGGTGTTAAGTGATTTTAATACACATTTATAGAATTCTACCATCCCTTATGTGGCTTAATTTAAGGACAGTGTGCATTCCTTAGGGCTTTTTATGCTAGACAGCCCTCCAACTCCATGTGTAGGACATAGTTTGGATGCAATATTTTCATCTATTGATGGTTGGAAGAGTAAATGTTTGAAGGACTTAGATCTCATCTGATTATTTTAAAGTACATTTTATACTCTTTTAGCTGGTAAATGATTTGCTGAATTCTTCCATTCCTTGGATACTTAGAGAACTTTCAAAATAGGTTTTTAAACAGTATGAGTGCACTAACGTTGATTCTATGATACAGTTTTGGGATAGACAGATATTGACTGTTGTAGATCAAATTGCATCTCCAAGACAGTTTAACAATCAATCATTCTCAAGTATGCCCTTGGTATACTTCTGACTTGCGACTGCTGAAGAGAGATTGCAGGAACCTGGAATGGTATTGGTTACATACAGAATCATCAGCTGACAAAAACCTATATGACGTGAAGCCATTGGTCAATATAACTCTGAAATTCATTCTGTTAAGAATTATTGTGCAAGGAAAATAGGGAGCTAAAACCCCTGTGTCTAATTCAACTGGCTAGTTCTTCACCGAGGCATCCAAACACTAATTTTGTGAAACTGGGGTCTAGTGCAGAAGAGCTAGCTGTTCATTTCTAATGTAAGATCTCTCATTCGAGGTCTACCTTTAGTGACCATTCAATCAACAGTAGAATTACAGATTTTAGTGGTAACTGACTTTTTAGAGCCAGTACCAGTTGACCAAGTTTGGGCTGATTTTGCAAAGATTAAATGGGGCAAGTTATCCAACTTGGTTTATAGATTTGGCAATGTTTTTCTGATCTTGACTCCTGCCCAACACATTTACTTGGACACCTATCACGTGAAAGTATTGACTAGCTTCTGTTTCTCAATCTACCACTGACAGAGGGAATTTTCTCAAACTCAATAGGTTTTGATTTCCCTTACTCCATTGATGAAAGATTCTAAGATAGATGTTCAAGTCTATTCCAACTATAGGTTGCTTGCAAGCATCCTTTTTCTGGCTAAATTATTGGAGACACTGGTAGCTTCCCAAAATGGACGCACAGCAATTTTGATTTTGCCACACGTCCATTTTCGGAGGGGGGGGGGGGGGGGGGGGGGGGGGGGGGGGGGGAAGAGAGGAAAAAAAAAAAAAAAAAGGGGTTTTTTTTTTACAGGCGTGCTGTAAAAGTAATTCTGTGCTCCCAAAACCTGCGCCTACACTACTGCAAGCCACGTTTTACTGCAGCTTAATAAAAGGACCCCTAAGTGCTTTTAAAAATACGCTTCATAGTGACCCCAGGAACCTTGCAAGTCCACGTGCTTTGAAAATGAGCCCCTAGACCATTCTCAGGATCAAGAAAGTTTTCAATTTGACAGGAATGCAAAGTACATGCAAGCACGTATCACATAAGCACAGAACTGTGTACGATGGAATAAACCTTAAATAGGCAGTCTCTTCACCACTCCAATTATGCAGCTATTAACAATAATGCCAAAAGCAACCTAACATTAAATTAGATTATTATCCTGCAATAGGGCTTTCCAATTCTGTCCTAGGCATGCCATGGTCACTCAGGGTTTTAGGATATCTGCAAAAAACATGCACGAGATACAGGATTTACCTTTATTGTGCTTTCAGTGTATACATATTGATTTCACGCAAACTTGTGGATATCCTGAAAAGTTGTGGCTCTGGAGTGGCAGGACAGCTTTGGAAGCCCTGACATGCATTTATGAAACAAAAGCATTTCTTATTGTATTCTTAATTTTTCCAGCACAGACTTTTTACCATTTGCCTGAGCTTCCCTCAAGGCTCTATCACTTAGCAATGGAGGATACTGACCTTTTCTTGCCTTTTCTATTGATTTTAGTTTTTCCTTTGCCTGATAAACAGCTGTTGCCTGGAAATTAAATAATTAGAAAAGCAGGATCAAACATAATTCAGATATATTTTTGCTCCTTTATGGTGTAATTGTTAGAAGATGGAACATTCCTGTCACCCAATCAGCTGTGAGTTTCTGAAGGCACTATCTACTAGAGGCCTCGCCAAATGTCTCACAAGTAACACTTAAGAAAGATTTAAATATTAGCAAATCATTATGGCACTTTTAATAGCTTTCTACCTTTCTTTTGTGTTAGAATTGTACATTGCTGTGATCTGCGAGTTAGTTAATGCTGGTATGGCAAACAAATAATAAATGATAGAATCCCTCCTTTTTTTCGGGGGGGGGGGGGGGGGGGGGGGGGGGGAGTGCAGATTGCCATAGAAACTGCCTCCAACTTATCCTAATACCCCTGACATCTGCTCAAAATATCTTAACGCCATGAATAAGAGATTAAAAAAGACCTTTGTTAGAGATGGAGCCTTTACAATTCTCGATTTGTCCAGAGACCTCTAAGTGGCACTGGAGGATGTATGCATTTGCATCATTAACTAGGTTTGATAAGCAAGTTTTTAAAATATTTTTTGCCTAGGGCTGGTTTCATTCTGTAAGTTGCACTAGCATATACTTCTCTATTATCACTTGTACTTTTCAACGGTGTTTGCTATTCGCAGAGTCTCATCTACTTTGCTGTTGTGCTCTGTTGAAATCTGGAGTTATTTGTTGGCAGTAAGGTACCTATACAAGTACATAAGTATTGCCATACTGGGACAGACCAAAGGTCCATCAAGCCCAGCATCCTATTTCCAACAGTGGCCAAGCCACGTCACAAATGCCTGGCAAGATCCCAGAAAAGCTCAATACCTTTTAGGCTGCTTATCCTAGAAATAAGCAGTGGATTTTCCCAAGTCAATTTAATAATGGTCTATGGGCTTTTCCTTTAGGAAGCCGTACAGACCCTTTTTAAACCCTGCTAAGCTAACTGCCTTTACCACATTCTCTGGCAATGAATTCCAGAGTTTAATTACACGTTGAGTGAAGAAAAATTTTCTCCGATTCGTATTAAATTTACTACTTTGTAGCTTCATCGCATGCCCCCTAGTCCTAGTATTTTTGAAATGAGTAAATAAACGATTCACATCTACCCATTCCACTCCACTTGTTATTTTATAGACCTCTATCATATCTCCCCTCAGCCGTCTCTTCTCCAAGCTGAAGAGCCCTAAATGCTTCAGCCTTTCCTCATAGGGAAGTCATCCCATCCCCTTTATCATTTCCGTCACCCTTCTCTATTTCCACTATATCTTTTTTGAGATGTGGCGACCAGAATTGAACACAATATTTGAGGTGCGGTCACACCATGGACCGATACAAAGGCATTATAATGTCCTCACTTTTGTTTTCCATTCCTTTCCTAATAATACCTAACATTCTATTTGCTTTCTTAGCCGCCACAGCACAATGCGCAGAGCATTTCAACATAACAACAATGACACCGAGATCTGTTTCTTGGTTGGTGACTCCTGTGGAACCTTATTCGGTTTTTACCATGTATGTTTATTGATTTTGCATGTCTTACAATTATTTTTCTTTTATGCTTAAGTTTAGAAAAATTCTATTTAGGATTTCTCATTTTATGATTTGTGCATTTCCTGATTTTTTTTAATGTCATAACTCACTTTTTATGAGTTTCTGAGAATGTGAGAAACAGGTGTAAAAAAAAAAATAGTCTTTGCCACCGACCTATACAGATCTTTGCAGCAGACAACCCTCCCTCATGTCTCTCCCATGATTTTTAAATTCCATCCTCAACTACTGCAGTTTTGCAGCATGAAGGTTGTCAGCATGTGATCCAAGTCCTGGTTTGGCACCTTCTACGCAGGATTCCTGTTTACAATGGAGGACGAATGTCTGCTGCTTGGACCATAAGCATATTCTCTCTCACAATTTCCATGCATTTTGCTAGATTCCTTTGAAGGAAGAGAAGCAGCAGAACAAATTGTGCCCCCTAGTTATCCAGACTACCATACACTAGCACCTTCAAATGTCTTTACAATGTTTATGTTTATTAGGACTTATTACTAGTAAGTAGAAACTTGGAAGCAAGTAGTTTACCACTATTTTGTAAGAATATACTGCACCTTAAAACATACAGCTCAGTACTTAAATAGAACAATTGTGATATGCTGGATAGCATGCTTTTTTTTTGCACTGTATGAACACTAGGGGGAGCTCCAGAGCATGTAGCAGAGCTCTGAAAAAGTGAGCGCAAAGAAACCTTGAGAGTGTAGTTCTTGAGATTCCTAGAGCAATATTGCTCATGAGGGCAGGCAAGTGAAGGAAATTGGGCAGTCTGCTACTGAATGCAAAAAAAGCCAGATTATAAGCCTTGATATACTCCCTATAACCCAAATGCTCCTAATTTATCTCCTTCTGTCCCCATCTCTTCATCTCTTGTTTCCTTTCCTATACTAACCTCTCTTCTATATATTTTAGCTTCTCTTCTCAAATCAAACTTTTCCTCATCCTTCTCTTGTTTTTACGCTTTTCTAACATGTCTTCTTACCCATTTCTCCCTCTCTCTTACATATTTACATTTTATATCTTACCCAGCTCCCCCATTAATACAATCTCTCTTCTATTTCTTTATTCTTTCATATGTTAAAATCTTCTGTTCAGTGTGTGGTGGCAGCAGCCAAAAAAAAAAAAAAAAAAAAAAAAATCAAGCAATGTTAGGAATTATTAGGAAAGGAATAGAAAATAAATCAGAATATCATAATTCTGAATTCTGTGCTGAGGCCACACCTTGAGTACTGTGTGCAATTCTGATAGCCACATCTCAAAAGATATAGTGGAAATGAAAAAAAAAAAAAAGTACAGATAAGGGTAACCAAAATGATTTAAGGGGATGAAAGGACTCTCATATGAGGAAAGGCTAAAGAGGTTAGGGCTTATCAGCTAGGATATGAACATTGTCTATAAAATCCTGAAAGGAGTGGAATGGTAAATATGAAATCAATTGTACTTTCTGAAAGAGTAAACAAAGACTGGGGGACACTCCGTGAAGTTACAGAGGCATATTTTCAAAACACATAGACTTTCAAAGTTCCACAGCTTACTATATAACTTTGTAAGTCTAAGGGGGTCTTTTAACTAAGTGGCGGTAAGCCCAATGTGGAAGAGAAGCAGCAGAACAAATTGTGCCCCCTAGTTATCCAGACTACCATACACTAGCTCCTTCAAATGTCTTTACAACGTTTATGTTTATTAGGACTTATTACTAGTAAGTAGAAACTTGGAAGCAAGTTTCTACTTACTAGTAGCCCAATGTGGGCTTACTGCTTACGATTCTTGAACTATCTGTGGACTACCACAGCAGCCCGGTGGTAGTTCCCACTCTCAGCATGCGCCATTTCCAGAGTTACAAAAACATTTATTATTTTTGTAACCCCAGTGTTTATCCGGCGGTAATTGGGCAGTGCCACTCGCTGGCCAGTTACCAGTGGGTTAGCGCAGGAGCCCTTTCCGCAACCTCAATGGGTGGCAGTAAGTGCTCCCCCCCTCCCCCGAAATAGCCATGTGGTAAGTGTTTCACTTACCACATGGCCATTTCTTTAAAAAAAAAAAAAAAAAAAAAGAAAGACAGCCTTTTACCTGCTACGGAAAAAGGGGGCCTCAGTGCATGTCAAACACACGCGCAAACCCTAGCTCAGGCCCCCTTTTACCGCAGCTTAGCAAAAGGGGCCCTAAGTGCTTTGAAGATAAGCTCCATAGTGGAACATTTAAAACAAATAGGAGAAAATATTATTTTACTTAGCATATAGTTAAGCTCTGAAACTCTAGTGGAGCACGTGGTAAAAGCAGTTAATGTAGCTGGGTTTTAAAAAGTTTGAACAAATTTTTGGAGGAAAAGTACATAAACTATTAAAGTAGACCTGAGAAAAACACAGCTTATCCTTGGTATCAAGTAGCATGGAATTTTGCCACTTTTGCCAAGTACTTGTAACCTGGACTGGCCATTGTTGGAAACAGGACACTGGGCTAGATGGACCTTTGGTATGACTCAGTAGAGCATCCTCCTCTCCCTCTTCCAGCTCCCCTCAGCCTGCTCTCCTCCCTTCACCAACCAGTGCTCTCCTTCTCACCCAAGCTTAAGTCTGGATTTCCTCCCACCATTTCCTCCCTCTTTCTACTTCATTCCTTGTAAAATTTTTTTTTTTTTGCACATATCTTTTGGTCAGAGAGAAGACACTTCATCTACTGGTGAGAGGAAAAGTGGTCTGCTTAGCTACGGTGCCACTAAAGCAGTACAGATCTGTGCAGTGCATGAAACAAGTTAGAAATTATGTTATAGTCATGCGACAATTGATATTATTGTAAACTAATGAGGTTAATGTTAGTGTTTTTGTTTATTCTTTTATATATTTAGTTGTTTTGGTTGTATGCTTATTATGTGTGTTGATTGTAATTCGCTGAGGAGTTGACTAGTGGAATATAAATAATTTTAAATAAATAGATGTGCCAGTTTCTCAAGATGGAGGCACAGGAGGCGATTTTGCTGTAATAACCAAACTAGGAATGATGGGAGAGAAAGTCTACTAAAATAGGAAATCCCAACTAAGCTGGAAGGGGGGGGGGGGGGGGGGGAGAAAGAACTACCAGACCATCAGGCTTAAAAAAAAAGGAGCAGGAGAGGGTAAAACGTTATTTGACATGAAGGAATAAAACTAAAAATCAACATGCACATGAAGAACAACTAAAACAAGAGAATATTATTGTATTCACCACTAAAGCTAATTTTCTTTGCAAGGTCATCTGTTACAGCTGAGTGAGAACAGCTACCCTGCAATTGACTCCTGCAGTTTGGGATACTCTTGAGAACAGCATATCACATGCACTTACCAAGATGTGCTCAGCTTCTTTCAGCTGCTTCTGCAACTGCTGAATGTCATTGTCTCTTTTCTCAACCTCCTTCTCCAATAGCTGCATTTCATGGTGGACCTTTCCTTGATCAAATGCCAGTTTCATCAGCTCCTGAAACTCTCCATCTCGATGAATGAGCAATTCTAGGATCTATCCAGAAATAAGTGTGTTTGCGGAAGTTTAGCTTGCTTAAAGCGATACTTAAGGTGCAGTAGTTATTAATTCGGTGCAGGAGTCACTAACCAGAGGCAGCTCAGTACCGCAGATTAGTGAATCCCGTGATACATGAATAACACTGCTTGCAATCCAATCTTACAAACAGCATTATTCATACTGCCCAGGAGCATTGGGCTGCTAACATGTGGAATTAGTTTGCCCCCCTACTCCTGACACCCCACCACAACACCCCCCTCCCCCATCCTTTCATAGGCCCCCCCTGGGCCTACCTTTCAAATTCGTATGGTCTAGTGGGGTCAGAGCAAGAGTGATCCCCAGTTTCTCCTGCACCTGCTGATGCCATGTTCAAAAGAGCACCAGTGACTCCTAGTCTCATGACATTACCAATAGGGGTCAAGCTGCCATATAAAAGGAGTGAAAGAATATACTAGTGATTACAGCAGCAGGCTGAGAACAGGTACAAACTTACATTCAGGTACAGTAGGTATTTTTCTGTCCCTGGAGGCATCATAATCTAATTTGCCTTGAGCTACAACAGAAAACTATGTGAATAACAGAATCAAGTACAGTATAAGAGGGGTCTTGCAAGATCTGGAGTATTAGGTAATTAAGGAACAAGTAGGAAAAGAATGCAGAGCCTGGCTCATGCAATTCTTTTGGATCCATTTGTACGTAAATGCTTATCTGTAAGTTTCTAGCCCACAGAAGCTGGAACTCCTCACATAGAAATGCATTGAGACATTTTTAGGAGGCTTTTTCTGTGGAGCCTCCAGTCTGATTTGGCCCTTTTTTGAACTTATGTCTCTTTTTCCCCCTCATGCCAAGTTTCACCCTATTCCATTAAATTGGAAGTTACTTTGCTCCCAGACATCTTCAACCCCTTTTGTATAATTCTTTCCAACTTCTCCTGGGTTGGAACAAATAAAATGGATTATTTTTATGTTTGTCTTCTTGAGCCAGTTGGTGCATAATTCAAATATGCTTATCTTCCACATTTGTTGGTCTTGTGTTTGATATGATCAACTGATATCCAGCTCAGTGAGGTCCTTTTTCAAGTATTGACATCATGTCTGTCTTGGCCTTCCTTGACCTCTTACTTTCTAGTTTCCAGTTCATGGTTTGCCTTGGTATGCGCTGTACATCCTTTCTTTGTAGGTGTCCAAACCATCTAAGTCACCTCTGCTGTAGTATCTTACTAACTGGTAGCTGTTTAGTTGTTTCTCTTATCACTCTGGTTTTAACATTAATCTTGCCATTTGAGATGTAGGATTTATGTGAAATTGAAAGTTTACTCTGTTTTGGAGAGTATTCATTACTGGCCAGGTTTCTGCACCATATAACAGAGTGGGTTTCACAGCACTACTATACACATACATCTTCATTCAAGTTGTTAGTTTCTTATTGTCTCAGATTTTTACCCAATCTATTCACGACTGATGCCACTTTAGCAGTTCTCATTTTCATTTCTTGTTCAGCATTGTTGGCTTCCGTTACCAGACTTCCTAAAGAAGTGAATTCTGGCATTTTCAAGTTCATCTACTTTTAATTTGAATGCCTTGTCATCTGCTATGTTTTAATATTCATAAACTGTCTTTTTGGTACATATAGAGGCATATTTTCAAAGCACTTAGCCTTCCAAAGTTCCATAGAAACCTATGGAACTTTGGAAGGCTAAGTGCTTTGAAAATATGCCTCATAGTTAACCCAATCTGTTCACCAAAATGCATTATTCTGTTTTCATCTGTATTGCCTGAAGAGAACTCACCAACAAAAGCCACATCTGTAAAATCCAAGTACTCTAACTGCACAATTTCAAACCATGTGATTCCTATATATTTGACTCCTATTGCATTCTACATTAACCAGTCCATGGCTAAGCTGAACAACAGTGACAATACACAACCTTGCTCGGCTTCAGTTACTATTTTAAACTAATTTATGTAACCACCTTCCACTCTGATTATAGCATTCACTGTTCTCATACAGGTTTTTGATAACTGATAAATCTGGCAGATATTCCATATGATATGATAATATTCCATAAGCTTTCTCTGTTAATGCTGTTGAACGTTTTTTTCAAAATCCAGAAAATGTATAACTACTGCGATTTTATATTTAAGAACCTTTTCTAATACTATGCACCGTGTGAAAGTCTGATCCATGCAATATCTGTTGGGCCTGAAGCCTGCTTGTTCTTCTCACAGTAAAGTTGTCCACTTGAGCCTTAAGCCGGCTAAGCATTATTCAACATTAAAAACTTTTTAAGGTACAGATAAAAGAACAATTCTTCTCCAATTACTGCAATCCAATAAATCTCCTTTCTTCTGCAACTTTAAAATTATACCTTTCTTCCAGTCATCTGCTGCTTTTTCCCTTTCTCAAGTCACATTACACAATCCTAATAGCCATTCTTTCTTTAAGATTTCTGCACAGATGTCCCTTATAGCTTTGATTATCTAGCCCATTGTGAAAGTCTGGTGTTAATCTGCAGCTGTACTGATGTCTCAGCAATCAACTGGTCTAATACTGTTTCAGGCTTTGGACAGTTTAACATTTTCTTAAAATGCTCTTCCCAATGTTTGACTTTTTCTTTTAGTCTGTGATGACTTTGCTACCACTCTTTAACAGGTAGTGCTTTTATTCCTTCTGTTCCTGTTAACCGATTACACTATTTAAGTCTCCTTTTTGTGCTGTTTCTTCTGATATTTGAGCATCTTCTTCAGTCCATCTTCTCTTATCTTGCCTTGCACCATTTTTAAATTATTTATCTTGCAGACTATACTACTGTAATAACTTGTTTCTTATTTTCTTGTGGCACAATTAGTGACTGAATTTTATTTTTCTTCCTTAAACATTTCCAAGTTTGTTCATTTATCCACTCTTCTTTTTTCCTTCTTGCCTGACAGTGTATTCAGGCAGATGTCATGTAGTTCCTTTTTCAAAAATGTCTACATATTTTCAACATCTGTTTCACTGTCTGAATATTTGTCTGCTAAAGCTTCAAATCAGTTTGACAGAAGCGTTCAGAACTCCTTTGTATTCTGCTGGTTCTTCAGCTTACTAATGTTGTATTTGATAATGTCCTTTGATTTCTGCACTCTTGAACTTGATCTGTATTTTTGCAATCACGGTCTTCGAGGGCCACAACCCAGTTGGGTTTTCAAGATTTCTACAATGCATATGCATGAGATTGCACACAATGGAAGCAGTACATGCTAATCAAATAGATCACAGGCATATTCATTGTGGAAATCTTGAAAAAACAACTGGGTTGTGGCCCTCGAGGATAGTAGTCACTGTATATAATCAGTTCCTCTGCAGTATCTGACATGCAGTTATCTCATTCATCATCTTCCAATTGCTACATGATCTGTTTTTCATATTGTCCATCAGGTGAGCACCGTGTGGTATATTTCTCCTTCCTCTTGTATTAACAGACTCGGGTTCAAATGTGTGATAGACTGTGTGTGAATATACTTGTGGTGAAGTCTGTTTCACTAGGAAGGGGAAGGATTGGGTGGCAGTCCATGCAGGAGCTGTGGAGATGATATTGATCGGTGTATACGATGCATTTAAATATGCGGTGGGGGATGTGTGTTTGTGTTTAGTTGAAGGGTGCAGCCTTCTGTTTAACTACTAATAAAAAAAGGCCCGTTTCTGACACAAATGAAACGGGCACTAGCAAGGTTTTCCTTGGAGTGTGTATGTTTGGGTGAGTATGTGTGAGAGAGAGAGAGAGTGAATGTGTGTTTGTCTTTTTTTGTGTGTAAGGTTGGTTTTTCCTTTTTTGTGTGTGTGTGTGTGTGGGGGGGGGGGGGGGGGGGGTGTAGGTCCTGTAAGCACTTGAGAACCTGCCTGCCAAGTCGTTAATATGCCTGTGTTTGCAAATTTGAACTGCATGTGTATTTGTCAGCATTCTTTGTTCTGTGGAAGGCTGCGTTTTGATTTGTTTTTTTTTTGGGGGGTGGGGAGGAAGTTCCTTTAAGCACTTGGGTACCTGCCTGTGAAGTCGTTAATGTGTGTTGTGGATAGCTGTGTTTGCTTGTGGTTGGGGGGGGGGGGGGGGGGGGGGAGTGTGTCTTTGGAAGCTCCTGTAAGCACTTGGGAACCTGCCTGCTTGCTGTTTTTATCTCCATTTGTATTTGTCTGGTTTTCTGGTTGTGTGGAAGTGTGCGTTTAGATTTTGGGTGGGTTTGGGGGGGCGAGGGGGTGCAGACGTCGAGTCAGTGGTTAGTTTTGTGTGGGTGGTCGTTTCTTAGGGTGGCTGCACATACCGGGAGCAGGAGCATGGGCATCCAGATAGTTTTGTCCTTCCAGCGACGTTCCTCATTTCTGTGTGCTGCACAGAAAGTGACTCGTTGTGCTACTGAGTCTCCTCTGAAGAAAAAAAAAATGTCAGTGTGCTTGGTTTTGAGTGTATGGGAATGACGGCTGTGTTGGGGAGTGGAAACAGAGATTAACCAATGGGCTTCCTTGCTCGTGTGTAGTAATCGTCGTGCACCATGGTCGGAGAGGGAGGGCGGTGGAACGGTGAGCTAGCGGCTGCGGGAGGGTGGGTGAGGGGGACTGTGGGCGGGGGGACGTGGTCCAGCGCCGATTTTGGTTGGTTTTGCGTGTATGGGAATGACGGCTGCATTGGGGAGTGGAAACAGAGATTACCCAATGACAATCCGATTTGTGACGTTGTGACGCGGGGGCGGGGCAGACACTCATGCGATCTTGCAACTACAAATTTAGAACGTTGGAGGTGCCTTTTTTATATAGAGATGTCCATGTGTCTGTGACAGGTCTATACTGGGTGTGGGGAGCAGTGCATTGGGTATGTGTTTGGTAATGATGGCTTTAGGGCTGTTAGGATGGTATATGGGTGTATGCACCGGAGAAAAATCTGGTGGGGGGATGGGAGGGGGAGGCACTTTCTTCTTCCTCCATGTTTCCTTTTTATCTGACCTCTTCTTGTCTCCTCCCCCAATTTTCCTATACTTATGGATGGACGGACAGACCCTTCAAAACAGGCACTGTTGTCTGAGCAAAACACATCTAAAAAGAGTCTGTGACAGTATTCACTTATTCCACCACCTCCCCTGTCCTCCTGTACAGCAGAATAGAGACCTGCTTACCTGGCTTTCCTCTCCTGGCTGGGGCAGTTTCTGGTTTCTTGATAATGCCAGCATTTCAATGAGCTCCCTGAAACACAAATTATTAAATTGTTTGTCATTAAGGCCAGAGACGTATCAGCCTTAATAGCTAGTTTGGATGCCACAAAAGCATTCGACCAAGCGCAGTGGCCATATCTCTTTCAGGTATTATGCCATATTGGAATACAGGGATAGTTCCTGCAAGCAATCACAGCATTATATAAGCACCCACAGGCACAATTATTAGTGAATGGCGTTAGATCGGGCATCAACATTGAGCGTGTCACAAGGCAAGGTTGTACCCTCTCCTCCCTCCTATTTGTAATATCCCTGGAGCCACTTTTGCAGGTCCTTAACATGGAGGATAACATACCTGGGAAAATGATCGGGGGACACACTATCAAAACATCCATCCATCCAGACCCTCACTCTCTAGCCATGATGGCTTGGTTCCTGACATAAATTTACGTTCCTTAAACCTTCCTGATGCAGCCTCTAGGAAACCCTCTATACAAAATGTTACCGTTTAAAGTGGAAAAGATTTTTCTCTCTGCCTACCTTTATGGCGTACCTCCTCCACCTTTTGTATTCTGGCCTCATAACTAACTCAGTCAGAGTACATTTGAGTGCCATCAACACTTTTCATCCAAAAGTTGATAATAAGCCAGTTTCAGTTCATCTCTTAGTAATTAGATTCATGATTAAACCTAACCACCTCCAGTGGAGTGGGCTCTCAATGTCATCCTAAGAGCTCTCATGAAACCTCCACTTGAACCACTTTGTTCCTGTTCACTACCTTATAGGTGAAGAACGTTAGAGTTCTTAATAGCTCTTACTTCTGCCAGAAAAGTCGGCGAGCTTCAAGCCCTTGTGGCAGACCCACCTAACACCAGGTTTTACCACAACAGGGTTGTACTCCAAACCCACCCCAAATGCCGCCCTAAAGTAGTATCAGAGTTCCATCTCAATCAGTCCATTATATTACCCGTCTTCCTCCCTAAACCACACTGTAATCCTGGAGAAGCAGCACTACATACCTTAGACTGTAAGCGTGCTCTAACTTACTATCTAGAACCTCATAGAAAGTCCTCCCAGCTTTTTGACCCTAAAAGATTGGGGATTCCCATCACCAAATGTATAATCTCATCTTGGCTGGCTGACTGTATCTCATATACTCAGGCTGGGTTTACCCATCATGGTCAGGTCACTACTCACAATGTAAGAGCCATGGCGGCTTCAGTAGCTCACTTCTGCTCTACCCCCATTGAAGACATTTGCAAGGTGGCTACGTGATCTTCTATCCATATCTTCAGTGCTCACTACTGTCTGGAGCAACACTCTAGGCGGGATAGACGGTTTGGGCAAGCAGTCCTGCAGAATCATTTTGCTACTTAAAAGTCAACTCTGCCCTCCGGCCCTTTTTTTCCCCACCAGGCTCAATATCTGCTTAGTTGAAATATGTATGTTGTGAGCCTGGTAGCTAGTGAGTCCCACATCATTTATGAACTCTAATGCAATACCACTTTGTATTTCTCATTCCGGAAATGGCGATCACCGTTACAGCATGATGTAAGCCACACTGAGCCTGCAAAAAGGTGGGAAAATGTGGGATACAAATGCAACAAATAAATAAATAAATGTGAGAGTATTATGTGGCTCATTTTCAAAGCACTTAGCGGCCAATGCATTAAAGTCTCCATAAAGCACCGATTGCTATTTCTACCTCAGTAAAAATTACCGAGGTAGAAATAGTGAGCGATGCACAAAAACAACAGCATGCAAATAAGCTGCTCGCAAAAACAGTGAGCAGCTCAACCAGTCACCAAGCTGTGCATGCACAGAACAGCCAATCGCTAAGCCTGGCTGCTCTGTGCATGCCCAGAACAGCGTGTGCTACACACAGCTTTCATAAATGCATACAAACTGCATATATGAAAGACGGGTGTAGCTTTTTTGGGTTTTTTCCCCCAAAACTGTTGTGGGAAGATGACCAGCAAGCCCATAGAGGGCAGAACACAAAAAGGATTTGCTTGGGGGTGTGCTTCCAGGTCTGGAGCAATGGCTAATGGGTGCTGACTGGGAGCTCCCCCCCCCCACCAGAGGCTTTTAGGATTCATCAAGACATACAAAGTAACCTGTTGGCTTACTGAATTTTGCTCAAAAATATGGTAAGCAGCTAGGGACAGAAAGAGTGCTGCAGTTACAGGGCACGCACAGGGAGGAAAACACTGCAGCACCTGCTTATGTTTGGGGTGGATGTCAGAATTCAGCTATTTCTTTAACCTGCCCAGCGCTACAACTGTTCCTGACCTCCTGTTAAAACTAAAAAGTTGGGGTAGCATTCTGTCCATCTCTCGAGAACGGCTGTGTTTTGTATACCATTCTTGTTGACTGCTACCATAAAACAGAAGAGAGCCCTTTTGTGCATTCACCACTGGATTCCCTGCTTGCTAAACCGGCTTGAACTGGTCAAAAACATGTTGCTGGCGTGGTAAATTTCACACATCTGCCCCTTAGACTTACAAAGTTCAGTAGGTTAATTCGTAACTTTGTAAGTCTAAGGGCTTTGAAAATACACTTCTAGGTCTCCTTGTCCTTGGAGAAACCTAAGTTACTTACCTGTAGTAGGCATTCTCCAAAGCGAGCAGGCATATATTCTCAGATCCCACCTGCCTCCCCTTGGTGTTTCCATCTTTTTAGCTTTTGTATTACACTGCTGGTCCAGCACTCAAGCATCAGGTTTGAAGGCACCCACTGCATCAAAGATTTAAAGTGACAGTGCACTTGGTAGTGTCCACACCAGGCTCTATGGATAACATCACCTACATGTGAGAATATATGACTGCTCTCCTGAAGAACATCTGCTACAGGTAAGTAACAGGTTTCTCAGAAAGGAGCTCCTACAACCTGTAAGGGCTACTACTGACATATCTTGCTAGCTGCAAACAAGGTGCTGACAGCAGTGTACAGGTGCAGTGAAACTTTTCCATAGCACACCCAAACACACTGTTGGAAAACGCTTTTCATCTTATGATCTTTGATAGGCTACACGGCGGGTGTGCGAAACGAAAAGAGAAAGTGGGGGGGGGGGGGGGGGGAGGCACCTCGGCTTTCCCATAAAGCAGCCTCCTTTTACAACAGAAACAGAGAGGCTTAAAACAACATTCCTGCTACAACTTTCTGCAGTTCATCATCCAACTAGTCTCCTTGCAAGAGCCCAGACCCTCCCGACTGCCACCAGAGCGCACCGGGAGCCCGCGACTGTGGCTTCTTAATCCCTGACATAATTTAGCACAGGAAGAGAGGACGGACACACAACAACCCCGATCACATGCTGACAGTAACATACTAACAGCCCACCCTAGCCTTGTCGCCGCTTTCAGCGATCAGTTACCTGGCCAGCACTTCCAGATCGTCCAGGAAGGCCAGCAGCTTCTCCTTAGTACTACACTTGTCGGAGGCCGCCATTGTGGCTCACTTTAGAGGAGGAGCAAACTGCAAAGAAGAAAATAAAACTCTTTCGCAACCAATGTTCCTCCGGCATTAAATAGCCAGTCCTCCCCTTTAAACCTCCCCTTCAAGGGAGGGCCGCCAGACTTCCTCAGAAGACTCGTTATTACGTCAGAGCACCAGAAGGGGAGGGGCGGGGACAGGTTGACTGTTTTGAGCAAGTGTGTTAGCACAATGCCATGATACTGGGATATGCTCTCACGCTGTGTTTCTAGCACCTACAGTTTTAAAGTTCCCGTCAGATTTTTGCAGGCACCTAATAGTGCTGCAGTTGTTAGTCTTGATATATCTCACAACCTCTGGCAGTGCCATATGTGTTAATATTTTGTAATTGTATGTAATTTACGCACTTTTTTTTTAAGTGCGTGTGCGCGTCTATGTATCTATACATAGTGAGGCTCATTTTCAAAGCACTTAGCCTCCCAAAGTTCCATAGAAACCTATGGAACTTAGCCTCCCAAAGTGCTTTGAAAATATGCCTCAGTGTGTGCTGTAATGTAACTATATATACGTGGGTGACGTATCCCCGTTTTCTCTGGCAGTACACCTGCTGTTTTTGTGTGTATAGGATGCTGCAATTTCTCACTAACAGCACTGCAGTTGTACGTTGTGAATGTATTTATTGTACGTAATAATCAAGCAATTAACCTCTTTCTCACAGTGTCTGTTGCATTTCCTATATCTGTTGCAACTTCTCAGTGCTGCTGTTCTTGCTGTAGGGTTTCGTTATAATTTCTCCGTGCAGATGTGAGTGAGTGAGTGCGTGTGTGGGTGTGTGTCTGCAGCTTCCTGTTTCTTTGCGCCGTACGGATCAGATCGGATCGTCCCGGCCCGGAGAAACCTCGCAGCCCTACTCTCCGACTCCTCCAGATATGGTGAAGTTGAATTTTAACGCGGCGCTGGTGCAAAAGGACGCGCCGAAGGAGGAAGAGAAGTGCGAGGTGCGCCTTATCGTACCAGAGAACGAGGTGAGAGCAGGGCCGGGGCTGCGCCTGCTGACTACGCAGTTTGTTGTTAATATGGGACCCACCAGCACTGATCATTGGGGCACAGACTTTCTTCTTACTAATTCTCGGGGCTCCCACTCCAGTGAAGGAGATGAAGCTAGTTTCCATTCCCAGGGCTCCCTACTACCCGCTGCTGGAAGAGACTGATCCCCAGAGTCCCTTCTACAGACCCCAGTAGCCAGGGGCAGTCATAGGCAGGGGCGTTCCTAGGGTGGCTGACACCTGGGGTGGATCGCCGATGCGCCCCCCCCCCCCAGTGCATTTTTACCTGCTGGGGGGGGGGGGTGCCACGCGCCTGTCGGCTTCGCTCGTTCCGTGCGCCCTCTGCCCCAGAACAGGAAGTAACCTGTTCCAGGGCAGAGGGAGCATGGAACGAGCGGAGCCAACAGGCGCATGGCACCCCACCAGCGGCGTGCACCCGGGGCGGACCACACCCACCGCCCCCCCCTAGGAACGCCACTGGCGTTTGCACAGGTCCCCGCGCTCCTAGAGGTCCCAAATCTCTGGTATGTCTGTCCTCCTGTCTTGGAACACCTCCCTGCTCCGCACCTTAGTGTGCATCTATATTTCAGTAGAGAGCATCAGGCAGTGGCACTTGGCAGCGATTTTCATATCCCGTCAGCTGCCGAGCCCAGAGCCTCCTCGCTGCTGCGTCCTGCCCACTTGTGATCTCACTTCCTGCTTCCCCAAGGGCGGGATGCAGCAGCAAGGAGGCTGTTGGCTTGGCAGCTGATGGGATATGACAATTGCTGCCGCTGTCTATCTCTACTGAAACGTGGTGAATGCACATCAAGGTATGGGGTGAGGTGGCGTTCCAAGAGTTCTAAACCTTTTAAACTCTGATAAATTATGGCTTATGGTGGCGGGAGCAGGCGGGCAGGGATGGGGGCCCACTGAACTGGTCTGCACAGGGCCCCACAAGTGCTAAGATCGGCCCTGCCAGTAGCAGCTGAGACTGATCTTTGGGACTTACTTCCCCACTGTAGGAGCTGAGACTAGCTCCTGTGGTTCCAGTTCCCAGAGTGCTGAAGCACCACACCAGCTGGATCTGCGAGTCTTATCTTGATGGGGGGGGGGAAGAAGCTGGATCTGCCCGATGCAAATACTTTCACCTAGGGCCAGCCGAAGGGGTTTTGGCGCCCCGATCCAGCTTTTGCTTTTCCACCCGTCTATGGCCCAGTTTTAAGGTACGAGCTGCACACATACAGTGGGGGAAATAAGTATTTGATCCCTTGCTGATTTTGTAAGTTTGCCCACTGACAAAGACATGAGCAGCCCATAATTGAAGGGTAGGTTATTGGTAACAGTGAGAGATAGCACATCACAAATTAAATCCGGAAAATCACATTGTGGAAAGTATATGAATTTATTTGCATTCTGCAGAGGGAAATAAGTATTTAATCCCTCTGGCAAACAAGACCTAATACTTGGTGGCAAAACCCTTGTTGGCAAGCACAGCGGTCAGACGTCTTCTGTAGTTGATGATGAGGTTTGCACACATGTCAGGAGGAATTTTGGTCCACTCCTCTTTGCAGATCATCTCTAAATCATTAAGAGTTCTGGGCTGTCGCTTGGCAACTCGCATCTTCAGCTCCCTCCATAAGTTTTCAATGGGATTAAGGTCTGGTGACTGGCTAGGCCACTCCATGACCCTAATGTGCTTCTTCCTGAGCCACTCCTTTGTTGCCTTGGCTGTATGTTTTGGGTCATTGTCGTGCTGGAAGACCCAGCCACGACCCATTTTTAAGGCCCTGGCGGAGGGAAGGAGGTTGTCACTCAGAATTGTACGGTACATGGCCCCATCCATTCTCCCATTGATGTGGTGAAGTAGTCCTGTGCCCTTAGCAGAGAAACACCCCCAAAACATAACATTTCCACCTCCATGCTTGACAGTGGGGACGGTGTTCTTTGGGTCATAGGCAGCATTTCTCTTCCTCCAAACACGGCGAGTTGTGTTCATGCCAAAGAGCTCAATTTTTGTCTCATCTGACCACAGCACCTTCTCCCAATCACTCTCGGCATCATCCAGGTGTTCACTGGCAAACTTCAGACGGGCCGTCACATGTGCCTTCCGGAGCAGGGGGACCTTGCGGGCACTGCAGGATTGCAATCCGTTATGTCGTAATGTGTTACCAATGGTTTTCGTGGTGACAGTGGTCCCAGCTGCCTTGAGATCATTGACAAGTTCCCCCCTTGTAGTTGTAGGCTGATTTCTAACCTTCCTCATGATCAAGGATACCCCACGAGGTGAGATTTTGCGTGGAGCCCCAGATCTTTGTCGATTGACAGTCATTTTGTACTTCTTCCATTTTCTTACTATGGCACCAACAGTTGTCTCCTTCTCGCCCAGCGTCTTACTGATGGTTTTGTAGCCCATTCCAGCCTTGTGCAGGTGTATGATCTTGTCCCTGACATCCTTAGACAGCTCCTTGCTCTTGGCCATTTTGTAGAGGTTAGAGTCTGACTGATTCACTGAGTCTGTGGACAGGTGTCTTTCATACAGGTGACCATTGCCGACAGCTGTCTGTCATGCAGGTAACGAGTTGATTTGGAGCATCTACCTGGTCTGTAGGGGCCAGATCTCTTACTGGTTGGTGGGGGATCAAATACTTATTTCCCTCTGCAGAATGCAAATAAATTCATATACTTTCCACAATGTGATTTTCCGGATTTAATTTGTGATGTGCTATCTCTCACTGTTACCAATAACCTACCCTTCAATTATGGGCTGCTCATGTCTTTGTCAGTGGGCAAACTTACAAAATCAGCAAGGGATCAAATACTTATTTCCCCCACTGTATCTTTTCATATCACAAGAATCTCCTTACACCTGAAGAAAGCTAGTGTTGTAGTTTACATGCAATCGCTTACAATGTTCCAGGATTTTAAATAGAGTTTATAGCCCAAAGACTGATAGCTACAGGGCCGTGCCAACACGGAAAGCGCAGTAAGCGCTGCAGGGGGTGCCTGCCTTCAAGGGCGCCGCGCCGTCGCGTTGTATTTTTTTTTAAACCTTACTCCTCCGCTCCCCTCCATGCCCTGATTCCCCGGCGCTTTAAATTTACCTCGCTCCACCTCTGACGTCTGCGCAGTGTCAGTGAAAGCGCTGCCTGTCTGACATCTCTCCACCAGCCCAGCCTTCCCTTCGCTCGTTCGTTCCCTCTGTGTCCCGCCGTCAAGGAAATGACGTCAAAAGAAGGCGGGACAAGGAGGGAACGAACGAGCAAAGGGAAGGCTGGGCTGGTGGAGAGACGTCAGACAGGCAGCACTTTCACTGACGCTGCGCAGACATCGGAGGGAGGTAAATTTAAAAGTCCGGGGTGGGGCACGCGCGCGCGCCAACTGATAGTCTGCAGGGGGGCGCCAGAGACCCTAGGCACGGCCCTGGATAGCTAGTGTATAATTTGTAAACTTAAGATTTATTTATAAACTGTATATCAAATAAATGTGAAACTTGAAACTTGTGGCCTCAAAGTAGCCCAAGTAACATGGAGAATTGGGGATTCCAAGTCTAAACCAAACGTCATGAAAACAATGCACGACCTAACAAACTTCCGGAAATCATTAACAACCAACTTGTTCAAAAAGGCATACCATAACGATCCAACTTAAACACCTGAACCCTGCAACACAACGAAACTCATACCAGAACTGGACAAAACTTAACTCTTCCTTCCCGACTACCTAATGTATTCTGTCACTCATGAACTCTAATGCAATACCACTCTGTATTTGCCATACCGGAATTGGCGATCGCCATCACGGTACCATGTAAGCCACATTGAGCCTACAAATAGGTGGGAAATGTGAGATACAAATGAAAAAAAAAATAAACGTAGTCCAATCTTCAAAATATTAAAAAAAATGCCAATATAAATTGTATTTTCAACGATTATTTTATTTCTGAAGGTTTATTTACAGTATGGCAGCAAACACCACTTTCAGCCTTGCAGATGGTATATAAGACATTAAAATAAATGCTTAAAAATGTAGAGGAATGATGCAGCTTTAGAGTGTCAGTCATACATCTTGCTGTCAAACTTCAATTGCTCACAAGGATATGTTAAGTGATGCTGAGTTCAAGCCTTTTCTGTCGGTGGCATAGCCATGGAAAGGCCTGGGTGGCCCATCCAGCAACTGACAAGAATCCCCAAGCCCTTTCAGCTGAAGACGTTCTTTGCCAGAAACCCTGGAGCATCTGAACACTGGTGAAATCAGCGGCGTGTTCTCAGCCACCAATGCTGGCACCCCTCGCACATGCTCGGTGCATATGCATCAGCTGAGCATATGAGGGGGTGCAGGTGTCAGCGGTTTGGAGTGCACCACTGACTGCGCCAGTGTTCAAACGTCCCAGGGAGTTTCAGCAAAGGTCATCATTTTTAATGCGGGGAGAGGGGTGTCCACAGAGGAAATGTCTGGGCCTACCCAGAAACGTACTTCTGGCTATGCTACTGGTTTCTGTGTAATCCAAAATGAAAATAATAGTTGTGCTCAATAAAAAATAATCAACCTTATGAAGGGGACCTTTTCTTAAACTGCGCTAAGCCCTAATGCAGGCTTAGCATGGCAAAAAATGCTTACCACAGGATGTGCTAAAGCGTCCTGCAATAATTTCTGTGTTCTAATCTAATCAAAACTATGCTTCTATACCTCAATAACCATATCAGTTCTATACGATTTACATAAAAAGTAAATCAGGCATATCTGGAGATGATACAATAGAATAAATTCTCAACAATTTAAAAACTCTAGGTAACAGTACTATTCTTATAATAGAATATGCAAAACGTATTATAAGGTATACATTAATTATATAGAAAACTGTCCTAATTACATAGGATATCTTTCAAGATTATCAAAAACAGAGGTCCATATTAAAAATGCAAAAATTTCTCAAAATTTGAGGGGGCGTCATGGGTGGAGAGTAGGCACGGACATTATTGTGGGCTAACTGATAACGTAGGATTAACATGGGAGCATTTACCACCTTCAAAATAGGAAGTAGTAAGTGCTCCAACATTTTTGCTGGTCCTGCGCACTGATGGAGACTATTAGTGCGGGACCAGCAAAACGGAAAAGGGGCTCTTCTTTACTGGCATAGTAAATATGACCTCACTGAATGGGAAAGTCCTACGTTAGGATAGACAGTAAGGCCATTTGTTACCGGAGCTTAGTCAAAGAACCCCAAAGAAAGCCATAGTGCAACTTTGACATGCTCTGGCAACAGTCAAAAGAAGTGCTTCTCAAATTTTTAATAAGTAGGTATCTATGAACTTCTAAATATTTAGACAGATACCACTTGTAGGAGTCTGTCACCAGTGGAGTTTCTTAATCAGGTGGTTTTATTTATATAGTTTAACTATAGTCTGGCGAGGGATAGGGAATGTGTATCATGTTATTTTAATGTATATCTTGGCATGTATATTTATATGTTTGTTTAACTTTTTATTATTGTTCTTTTTGATTGTTTTTACTAACATGATCTTTCTTATGTTTGTCATTGATATTCTCTAGCCCCTGAAGCAGCCCATGTGTGGGCAAAACAGGCTAGTGTTGGGCTTGCTTGTTTTTTATTTTAGTAATAAAGGTTTTGCAGTCCACATTCCTTATTCGATCTGCTTTTGTTTGCTGTCATCTTGAAGTTTGCGGATCGTTTGCCCTGTTGCCTTCTTGTGAAATTCCTCCCGACATTGCTCCTAAGTCTCCTACCTTGCAACCTCATCTCATGATCTGTAGTTCTACTGTTTCCCTGTCTCTGAAAAAGATTGTTTTGCATGTTAAGACTTTTTAAATATTTAAACATCTGTATGATATCCCCTCCCCATGCCTCCTTTCCTCTAGGGTATAGGTATTGAGGTCTTCAAGTCTATTCTCATACATCTTTGGACAGAAGCCCCATATCATTTTTGTTGCCTTCTCTGAACCGCCTCAAGTCTTTTGATGTCCTTAGTGAGATGCAGCCTCTAAAACTGAACACAATACTCCAAATGGGGCTTCATCAACGATTTGTACAAAGGCATTAACACCTCCTTTCTTCTATTGGATATGCCTCTCTTTGCAGCCTAGCATCCTTTTGGCTACGGCTACCACCTTGCCTTAAGATCCTCCAATGCTATCACTCCAAGGTCCGTCTCCCGGTCTCTGCTTATCAGCATCTCCCCCCCCCCCCCCCCCCCCCAGCAAATACAACTCTTTTGGGTTTCTACACCCCATGTGCATCACTCTAAACGTCTTTGCATTACATTTTAACTGCCAAACAGACTATTCTTTTCATCATTTTAGGTCACTTCTTATGTCCAGTCCCACCAGGGTGTACACTCTGTTGCAAATATTCATGTCATCTGCAAAAAGGCAACTTTTCCCTTCTAACTCTTTGGCAATTCACTCACAAATATGTTGAGTAGAATTGGTCCCAATACTGATCCTTAGGACACATTGAGGCATATTTTCAAAGCACTTAGAGGCTTATTTTCAAAGCACTTAGCCTCCCAAAGTTCCATAGAAACCTATGGAACTTAGCCTCCCAAAGTGCTTTGAAAATATGCCTCTTAGCCTCCCAAAGTTCCATAGAAACCTATGGAACTTAGCCTCCCAAAGTGCTTTGAAAATATGCCTCTTTGCTACTCACCTTTCTTTCCTCCAAGTGAATTCCATTCACTACCACCCTCTGACATCCGTTGGTCAACCAGTAATCCACTTTGGGTCCTAACTTCAGCCTCTTCAATTTGTTCACAAGCCTCCTATGAAGAACCATGTCAAAAGGCTTTGTTGAAGTCCAAATAGACCACATTTTTAGCTTGTGCCCTCAATCCAGTTCTCAGTCAGATTTCTTTGACACAATTTTCATTTAGTAAACTCACGTTGTCTTGGATCTTGTAAGTCATTGGGTTCTAGGAATTATACTATCCTTTCCTTCAACAGTACTTCCATAATTTTTCCTACTAGCCCATAGTTTCCTTCTTCTCTTTTGTCACCATTTTTGTGGTCCAATCCTGCGAAATCTCCCCTGTCTCCAAAGGTCTATTATACAAATCTTTAAGAGTGCCCACCAGGACCTCTTTGAGTTTTTTCATTATCCTCAGATATATCTGACCCTTTGGCTTTGGCCATGTTCAGTTTTTCCAGTTGTTCATAAACACTTTCATCCATGAGTGGTGCGATATCTACTCCACTCTCATATGTCAACAGATGGTGTAAATCCTCACACCTAACTGTAGGCAGTTAGGTGTGTAAATAATAGTATTCTAAGATATACATGTAAGTGCCGGACATTTCCCTGAACTATGTTTCCTCTAAGGAGTGGCCTGGTGTGTGCAAATTTTTTTTGTGTGTGAGCATCAAGTTTTAAAAAACAACAATTTGTGAGCGCCAGTATTACCAATGCATTTCTGTATATAGCACAAAAAAAATTGTGAGCAGCCATGTAAAATCTGCAAGCAACGCTCCTAAAATGTGTGAGCAATCGCTCATGTGCGCTGCTTAGAGGGAACATTGCCCCTGACCCTGCCCCCCTTGCATTTGCACATGATGGATTGTGTTTACATAATTTATAGAACTAACTATCTGGATTTATGCATATAACTGCTAATTAGTACCAATTAATACCAATTATACCCAGTAATTGGTTGTTAATGTCAATTATCTGTTAAATATTAACTTAGGTACATAACTAACACTGTTTTTCGTTTGTGTATGCAACTTTATATACTAAACATAAAATTATGTTGCAAGTGTATAGAATTAGAGGGATTGTGTTCTGACTATTTTTTTGGTGTAGACTTTGCCCAGGAGTAAAATTACCTGCCTATCCAGCTCCCAATGCTAATCATTGTTTCTGCTTTCTTCCTCTCCCCAGTGGCATACCAAGGGGGGGGGGGGGGCAGTCCGCCCCGGGTGCACGCCGCTGGGGGGGGGGGGGTGCCACGGTGTGCGCCTGTCAGCTGGGTTCGCTGACTTCGCTAACTTTGCTGCAGCTCCCTCTGCCCCGGAACAGGTTACTTCCTGTTCCGGCCGGGGCAGAGGGAGCTGCAGCGAAGTTAGCAAAGTCAGCGAACTCAGCTGACAGGTGCGCGCTGCGGCACCCCTCCCCCCAGAGGCGTGCACCCAGGGGGGTGTCATTTCACTGGGGGGGGGGCGCATTGGCGATCCGCCCCGGGTGTCATGCCGGCTAGGATCGCCACTGCCTTTTCCCCTTGCTTATTTGTTTATTTATTTATTTATTTATTTACACTTTATAGGTAAATGGCCAGGAATATGGCATCTAAGCAGTTTATAATAAAAACTGATAAAATGGGGAAGATAATTGTTAAGATGGGACAGGTGGTTAAATTTTTGAAATACAATAAATGGGACCGACAAGTGGCAGGCGTTAGAGAAGGAGATGGGGTAAAGAAGAAAGGAGAACTAACGAGGAGGGGGACTGAAGGTTATTTTGTAAAGAGAGGTCTTTAATAGCACTTTAAACTTATTGCTCTATCCTCAGTTGAGGGTGGAAGGAAGTTCCAGAGCTTTAGAGCAAGAAAGCTGAAAGCGGATTCACCTGCTGCTACTGCTTCTGTCCTCTCCAGTGTACCCTGGTCCCGTGGACTAATGTATCTGCCACAGACTTCCAGTGGCTACTGCCTCCCCTCTCTCCTGCCCCTATTCCATGCTATCGCCTGCTGACTCCACTGTACAGCTGCAGTTACTCCTGCCACTGTGCAACTCTGATTCCTAAAAGCCCAGCGGTGTCAGTAGTACCTCTTCTATCATCAGAGCAAAAGCAAGGCAAAATCAGGAGAGACTTGAGGGAAGTGAAAAGGTGCAAAGACAGGCAGTTTTGGAAGGCAACAGAGACAACAATGGAATAAAAAGGGAGCGAGAATGACTGACCAAAAAATTAAGCTGAACAAGGAACAATCAAAATGATTTAGTTACTGTACCGAACTTAGTTGTGTGCATTTTGGAGGTAAATTTAAAAGGCATTTCCATGGGTAAAAAAAGCAGTGAATTCTATAAATCGTGTCTAAAAAATTGATGCAGAAAAAAATATGCTTAAGTTGTATTCTATAAGCTGTACCTAAAGCTGGGCACAGTTTATAGAATAGCACTTAAGTACAGGGGTTGCGCATAAATTTAGGCACGGCTATTTGCAACAGTGAAAACGTGGTGCAAATGCCCCTGCCTAAATTTACATGCAGAACCCCCTTGTTCTACAATTGTGCACGTAACTTGAATCCATGCCCCTTCTCCACCCTGAAACGCCCAAGACCCTGCCATTTCCGCACCCCCTTTTCTGGGACGCACTTAAAAGTTAGGCACAGATCGTCCACCTAAATTTATGTTTGTACATATTAATTGATTTCAATTAACGTCAATCATTGTGTGTTAAGCCAATTATTGGCACTAATTGGCTCGTTATTCAGTTGAATTGCATGCACAAATTGGGTGTGTGCCCAAATTTGCAAGTACAATTTTTGGCGACTTTTATAGAATTAGAGGGTTTATGTGCCAAAATGGCCTTTTCTAATATTGCCTGAGGTATGTGTGCTTAAACTTTATGCGCACATTTGTCCAACCTGAATATAGATGTTACCAGGAGTGGAATTTGGACATATCTGCATACTATCTCCCTCTAAATAAGGCACCCAAATGTACACGCAAATTGATTGGTTAACATCATTGATTTGTTTATCATCATTGATTGGTTAACATTGCTTAATCATCTATATTTGGTTAAGCAATGCCAATTAACCATCTATATTTAGTTAAGCATGCCAATTAACATCAACCAATTATTGATGTTCATTGGCACGCATTAGAATGTGCGCATGCATCTGGCTGTGTGCTGTTCTATAAGGCAGGGCACCTAACTCCTCCATCGTGTGTATCCTAAAAGGGAGTGTGTCCATGGGAGGGGCATGGGCATGTCAGGAGTGTTCACACATATTTCTAGCATACTGGGTAAATGCACCTAACTTGGGCACCAGCATTTAGACCAGGTTTCAGCAAGGCGTAAGTCTGGCACCCAAAGTTAGGCGTGGGAATCAGCGCTATGCATTATTCTATAAAGGGCTTGTGCCCTTTGTAGAAGAGCGCTTAGTGCTGCTTATTTTTTTTTTGGCACCAACATTTGAGCACTATTTATAGAATTCCTTCCTATATGTGTGTAAATTAAAGTGATAAATTTGTGCCCAGGCAAAGAACAGGTACAAGATGATGTGTGTAGGTAATTTCTCTGGGGTAGAAAATTGGTGTAACTTATTATGATTATACTTGCTATACATTAGGTGACTTGTTATAAAATTACTCCCTGTGTATTTATTCAAAGAGAATAGTGTTAGCACTATATTTTCAACAAACATTCTGAATATACATTATTATGTATATGAATTATGCAAATACAGCAGGTTCAGGTTATTTTGATATACCACTAAGGTATATATGTTCTGCTGCAGAATCTGAAAAGGTAGGCCATTGGATTTTTCTCCATTTAAATTTTTTAGTACACTTAAAGCACTTAGACTTACAAAGTTACATGGAGGGGCATTTTCAATATGTCTAAGTTCAACTTTGCTAAAAACGTCCAAAATTCAAGTGGGGAATACAGCCATTTTCAAAAGAGAAAAACATCTATCTTTATTTTCGAAAATGACTATTTTCTAGATGTTTTTGTGCTCTCTGCATTTATCTTTTTGGTCCATTTTCGGGAAAAAAAAGACCAAGTGAAAAACGCACATTGGGATGTAGGAGGAGCTAGCATTCTTAGTAGACTGGCCACACAGACATTCCAGGAGAGCAATGGGGCACTGCAGTGGATTTCAAATAAATGCTCCCAGGCAGTGGCGTTCCTAGGGGGGGCGGACACCCGGGACGGGGCCCCGCCCCCCAGGTGCAGCGCGGACCCCTCCCCAGTGAAAGCCCCCCCCCCCCGGGTGCGCGCCTGCTGTGAGTTTACTAACTTTGCTCGTTCGCTACAGCTCCCTCTGCCCCGGAACAGGAAGTAACCTGTTCCGGGGCAGAGGGAGCTGCAGCGAACGAGAGAAGTTAGCGAACTCTCGCAGCAGGCGCGTGCCGCGGCACCCCCCAGCAGCGTACACCCGGGGCGGACCGCCCCCCCCCCTTGGTATGCCACTGCTCCCAGGTACACATCTCATTGTTGCTCCCTTATCTTGTCTCCTGAGCCCCCTAAAACCCACTACCCCCAACTGTACACCACTACAGTAGCCCTTATGGCTGAAGGGGGCACTTATATGTGGGCACAGTGGGTTTCTGGTGAGTTTTGGCGGGCTTATAGTTTCCACCACAGATGTAACACCTAGAGGGAGGTATGAGCCTGGGTCCATCTGCCTGCGTTACACTGCACCCACCACTAGACCACTCCAGGGACCTGCATGCTGCTCTAATGGACCTGAGTTTAACATCTGAGGCTGGCAAGAAATGGTTTTAATCACATTTTTGGGTGGTGGGAGGGGGGGGGGGTCAGTGAGCACTGGGGGAGTAATGGGAGGCAATCCTTGATTCCCTCCAGTGGTCATTTGGGCATTTAGGGCACTTTCTTTTGGCTTATTCGTTAATAAAACAGGTCTAAACCAAAACATCTAAGTTATAGCCCTGGATGTTTTTGTTTTGTTCCATTATGACAGAAAAACATCCAAGTGTTAGGAACGCCCAGATCCCACCCTTAACATGCCTCTGACTTGCCTCCTTGTGATTTGAACACGCTTCTGACGTGCTTCATAGAAAAACATCTAAAATTTGATTTTTAAAATACCAATGGACGTTTTTGTGAGAAAAACATCCAAATGCAGCAGATTTGGCCACTTTTTGAATGATTTTCTCTTTTGAAAATGAGCCCCATAGTAACTAATGGAAGTTTGTAAATCTCAGTGCTTTGAAAATAAACCTCTTTGTCAGCATGGTTTGAGGTGACAATACTATTGTAAAAACTTGAACAGTCAGAAATCATTGGGTTTTTCACTGATAATCAGCATGAATATATATTTTTTGCTTTGGTGGATTGAGTCTACTATTCCCTTGATTAGCTTTGTATTTTCTAACTCTTGCGACAAGTCTACTCTCAAGCTGCTGCAGGAGGCCAGGAGCCTCAGTGATAGATGACCCGGGGACAGAAAGGTTTGCAGACATATTCCTTCTATAAATATGTGTGTACCTTGGTATGACCCAGACATGTTGTAGAGCATGAGAGTACTCGGAGGCTGTTGCTGGCTGGTGTTCAACACGAGGAATATTGTTCTTGTGCATATTGTGCAGACTTGCCTGTAGCTGATGGCTCTGGCAGAGTGTGGCAGGAGAAATTTCCACTCCATTTATGTGGAGAATTGTAAGCAGGCAAAATCACTGTGTAGGCTGTCTTGTGAATTTGCTCAAATTGTCATTTAAGTAATCATGCTTCCTGGGTAAGTACAGCCATTCAGGGGAGTTTTTAAACTGTTTACTATGCTAAGTTTTAAATGAAAATCCATTTCCTTTGTAACATGGTGACTTCCTTCTTGGTACACCAAGCTATAGTAATACAGTAGATGAAAACAGATAGAGATCAGCTGACCCATCTAGCAGCATTGCCAACCATTAGTAAATTTACTGACAATGAAAACTAAAATTAAGCAAAAAATAACATCTGTAAAATTAATTTCATCTCGGTGAAAATGTGACGAGTGAGCAGGTTTTTGTCTTCGAAGAGCAGACACTGGACTCGGGCCCTATTTTGGGAGCCATTTGACAAGCTGCAGAGCCCTGCCACAGTGATCATAAGCACACTCCGCTATCCTTTTCTTCCTGCCTTTTCAAATTTTCAGAGGCCTAGCCACATGAGTTACTGTGAGCTGGGGTGAGAAATAGGCTTACAGGGCTGTTAGGTGGGACACTTAATAGATTGTAACCACAGAAAGGTGGTATATCAAGTCCCCCCCCCCCCCTTAGTAGTTGCTTCTATGTGACCATGATATCTAGATCTCCCAGTGTAGCCACAAGCTTGGCAACCTTAACAGCGTCAATATTTATCTCAGGTTTCTGTGTTGGTTGTCAGCTTGGGTCAAAATTTGGTTAACTTGCTCTAGCTTGTGAGCCAAGTGCTCTTCTGTCCTCTGCACACAATTAGTTTCACATTTGATATACTGTTTATTGACAAGCCTTTTAGATGGTTTAGAAACAAATTACAAATATCTGTCTGTTTTTGGGCTGTAAATTCCATTTAAAATCCGAGAACACTGTAAGCAACTGCATATATACCACCAGTTTTCTTTAGGGGTGAGAGGATTGTAGCTTTATGAGCAGATATCTGTGCAACTCATAACACAAAATTGGCCCCAAGACAGGGGTGCAAAAGTAAAAGTTGGTTCTGGGCACCACAACCCGTTGAGCTAGTCCTGGGTGAAACTACTTGCATCTTTCAGATCCAACTTTTACTGAGTCATACCTCCCCCCCCCCCCCCCCCCAAGCTAAAGAGTCGGCTTTTTCACTCATAGCTTTAAGATTAGCAGCAAATGTCTCTATTCCTGGAGTGCAGCCACCTATGGAGGAGTAGCCTAGTGGTTAGTGCAGCGGACTTTGATCCTGGGGAACTGGGTTCAATTCCCACTGCAGCTCCTTGTGACTCTGAGCTAGTCACTTAATCCTCATTTGTCCCAGGTACAAATAAGTACCTGTATATAATATGTAAACCGCTTTGAATTTAGTTGGAAAAACCACAGAAAGGCAGTATATTAAGTCCCATTCCCTTTCCCTATCAGTAATAACTACATGGCTGCATTGTGTTACTTATCTTTGCAGGATACCAGGCCTAGCTTTAGCCGTAGGCAACTGCAGAAAGCAGCAGGTACCCTTGGCAAAAGGAACCTGCGCCTGTTTATTTTAGGGCTGTGTGCATGTGTGCCACTGAGGCGTAGCAATCTTCCTCTGCTCCTCTTCTGGCTCCCCGTCCCTTTGGGATCTCTGACACCCCCTCCCTGGAGTCTGCTAACAGGTCTTACTTACTGAAGATCTGACTGTTTTCCCAGAAAAAAAACAACCTCATGTTATTTTATTTCTGCCTGATATACCGCCATATGGCCTAGGCTAGGCTTCAATACGATTTACAAATTAAAATAGAAGAGAGTACCAGAAGGGAGGATAGAAAAGAGAGGAAGAGCAGAGAAATTAATTATAGGGGTTTGATTAATAGACGATAATGTCTTTCCTGTCATTGACTGTGGCCTAAGTGGGGTTTAGTCTGGTACCTCACCAGCACCCCAGGGATTAGTGTGTCCTTGGCAAAAGGAGTGGCATAACCTAGGTATTAGCAAGTGTGTGAGGCCAGTGTACATGTAGCTCACTTTGCCAGTAAGTGTTCCAGCCTTATGGATATTGCTGATGAGTGTAGCTTATCAAGGTCCTCTTTATGGTTCTTGTCAGTTATTTGCTTGTAGAAGTTGAAGGAAAGTCTGTATTGTTCCTTCTGAGGCCTAATGCAGAGGCTGCAAACCCAGAGTACCTTAGCCTAATTGATCTTTTTCTATTACTAACCCTATAGCATATTTCTATCCAAACATCCCATATTCCAATTTCTATCAAAACATCAAGAGTTGGGGGGGATATGTCTTGGCCAATGTGTGCATGATTCTGGTACGTGCTCTGTGTCTTCCCACGCCTCCCAGTCTTTCTGCATAGGCTGTGCTTGACAGAAAGAAGGCAAGACCATACCTGCAGCAGCACTCACTGACTGAAATAGAACAAAAATGTCAAAATCTTAGTGAAATCCTCTCCATCTCAGGAGTGGAGTAGCCTAATGGTTAGAGCATCAGGCTGAGAACCAGTAACACCCAGTTTCCTAGTTTATTAATATTTACTATTCTGCCTATGCATTAACTAAATGGTTTACAAAATCAAATAATAATAAAAACAAAAAGAAAGAAATGGAAATAAAGTGACAAATATCAAATAGAAGAAAAAGAACAATGAAAACACTCAAGAAACAAAATGATAAGGATATTTCTCCTTGTGATCATGGGCAAGCCATTAACCCTCCATTGCCTCAGGTACAAACTTAGGGACCCTTTTACTGAAACATGTTAAGTCCTTAAAATGGCATTAACGTGGGAAAACAGACTACTGCAGAATGTGTTGAAGAATTTTGCAGTATTATGCCTGTTGTCGTGCACTAAATGTATTTTAACTGTTTAAAAAAAAATGTTTGTAGAGGGAGCATGTCATGGGCAGAGAGTGGGCGTTCCTGCACTAACTGGATAAAGCAGACAATGCAGGGAGCACATAGCATCTCCTAAATAAAAGGTGCTAAGTGCTTCTGCATTAGTTCTTTGCAGGTCTCGCATGCTAATGGCAAATTTAGTGCAGGACTTGCAAATTTTAAAAAATCTCTAAAAGATGTTGTGTTAAATCTGGGCTTAGCATGTGGGAAAGTCTCGCATTAGAACATGTTAAGCGGAGGGTCACGTGATGCAGTGAGCGGCAGAGGACGTGTTTCACTCTAGCTGCTCAAAGCCTCGCTCGAAAATCAACTTCCTCGGCGACCTCCACCCTTGAGAACACCTAAAACTGCACAAAAGCATCTTCTTATCATATGGACAAGTATATTACGAGATCTTTGATGGCTCAAACGGCGAAAAGTGGAAAGAAAAAGGAGGATAAAGTAAGAGCTAGCGAATCCAATATGGCGCCGGTTTCGCCGACGCCTTCTCCCCCCTGCCAGAATGCAGAAGCGCTCATTCCGGAACTCACAGAGGCGGTTGTGCGGGCATTAGCTCCACAATTTGACCAACTATCAACACAAATAGCGGGCATAGCGGCGGTGACCTCAGAGCTTTCGCGACGCACGGGGGAGCTGGAGGCCCGAGTGGCTGAGGTGGAGGAGGGGCACCAGGAACATTCTGGTGAGCTGGAACGCCTGACCCGCATGGTGCACGAATACTCAGAAAGAATAGAGGATTTGGAGAACCGATCCAGACGAGACAACCTTCGCTTTGTGGGCTTCGCAGAATCCTTGTCAGATGCCAATCTAAAGCCTACGCTTGAAACTTGGCTACAGGCGACCTTACCTGAAGCGGGAGAAGGGAGACCGATCCGATTGGAGCGAGTCCATCAAGTGGGGCCTAGACCAGTGAGAGAGCAACGCCCTAGGGTAGTCATAGCAAAATTTCATGACTACTCACAGAAGGCTGCCGTTTTACGAACATACAAAGGGAGCAGAGATACCACTAAATATGATGGCGCTTTAATTCGCGTTTTCCAGGATTACTCAGCGGCCCTGGCAGCGCAGCGACGGGCATTCTCGACAGTTTGCACAGGCCTGGTGGACAAGAAATACAGATTTATGTTACAGTACCCAGCTACTTTAAAAATAATGGAAAATGGGGTTTGGAAAGTCTTCACTAAACCAGAGGTAGCTGCGGAATGGCTGAATAAACAAGTTACAGGGCCAGCGGACTGACCAAAACATCTTTTGCTGCGGGTCTGTATGGAGAGGTCAGAGGAACACGCAAGTATATGTGGGATTATACCATTCGAGAATGAAAAGTTATCTGTTGGAACTTTGTTGAGCAGCTGTAACACTGGTTTGAACAGACAAGTCTTTTTTGGAGAGAATTGGCACAATATGTAAGACTGGAAGCACTCAGATAATTGAGAGCCAAAACCAGGACTGGAACAATAAAAAGGTGTACATTAGAGACACCTAGCTCGCAGACACACCGAGCTAGACAAGAGATGTGTTACCTGGTTGGTTGAGTGCTTGGAGTGGGTGGAGGGAAGTTCGGAAATTTGTTAAAGTTAATTAGGTTTGACGGAGAGCGGGGCTTTACTGGCATCCATTGATCCCACACCAGGCGCGACTTATTTCAGGTTGCGTCTGGTGAAGGAGGCCTAGGTACGATTAAATGGGGAATAATGTAGGGAAGAGGGTTGGGCTAGAGGGGGGGGTTGGGAGAAGAAGGAGGGAAGGGACGAGCTGAGATAAGATCTGTACTATGGGATGGGGAGGGAATAGGGGAAAGATACAAACTTAATTGCTATTTAAATTGGGTGATGGAGTTCAGTGGGAAGGAGCAGGTGCCATTTCCACAACGAGGCCCTGTGGGAGAGCAAACATTGGGTACACTTTGTTGCCGTGCCAGGGTAGGTAAGAATGTGAGACTAGGGAGAGCTAATCAAAGGCCATTGTTGTTACAGACACAGGACTGCTGGGTGAAGGCTGGGCACCCGGGGGTCCTAAGAAAACAAGAATTACACCATTTATGTAACCGGGTTGATTTAGGTGATGGCTAAGCTACCAGCCCCCAGATTGATATCGTGGAATGTGTCTGGTATCTCTTCCCCCATAAAACGCACAAAAATCTTGACAGCGTTGCAGCGCCACCAGGCTGGAATAGCATGCCTTCAAGAAACCAAATTAACAGACGCAGAGCATCAAAAGCTTAAACAGCGCTGGGTGGGAGAATGTCACTTTGCGTCCTCCGGTGGTAAAAGAGGAGGAGTGGCAATCCTAATACATAAACATTTGCAATGCACATCAAAGCTAATTTGCAAAGATAAAGATGGCAGATACATACTCTTACAATTAAATATAATGGGGCAGGAAGTTTTTCTGCTTAATGTCTATGGCCCTAACGTATATGACCATTCTTTTTTCCAACACATGGTCCGGCTAGGAATCCAATACGGTCACGCCCCATGGATAGTTGCCGGGGATTTTAACCAAGTCATGGATGGGTCACAAGATCGCTCGGGGCCGCAGGTAAGCTCAGCGTATGGATCCGGAAAGGGATTGGGATATCTGACTACTGCCTTGGATCTCATAGACCCATGGAGGTTAACGCATCCTACATCTACAGATTACACACACTTATCAAGAGCACATAGTTCATGGTCTAGAATAGACTGCATACTGATATCCTCAACTCTGTTCCCCCAAATACCACGTGCAGAGATAGGAGTGATGGAGGTTTCAGATCATGCAATGATCTGGATTGAACTGGAGTTGGGAGTAACTAGGTTGCGCCATCATGTATGGAGGTTTCCCAGATATCTGATAGACGATACGGATTTTCAGGATTACCTGAAACAAAGGTGGTCCCACTTCTTAGACACTAATGGGGGCCATAAGAATGAAGCGAGGTTGTTCTGGGAGACTTCCAAAGCGGTGATTCGAGGGGATATAATTGCCTATATGTGTGCCCGTTCGAAGCGACTGGCTCAGGGAGTGAAACACTTAGAATCCGCATATCAAGCAACGAAGCGGGCACACATAGCGCACCCCTCACAAGAGACCAGGGAAGTTATGCTAGCCTCCTTGGCAGCTCTGAATACAATGATTCATGAGAAAACAAAGAAACAATTCTTCCATAGGGCCTTCTCTTTTCATAAACATGGTAATAAGTCTGGGAAACTGTTGGCTCGCCTTAACAAAACCTGGGGAGGGAACAGGTTTATACCAACACTCCGAGATGTAGAAGGCAAACAGGTGAATAACCCAGAGGAGGTAGTGCGGTTACTGGAACAGTACTATACAAACCTATACGCAGCCCCAGAACCACTTTTGGGCCCACCCATAGAAGATTATTTGGCAGATTCGGGAATGCCGCGCCTGAACCCTGAGACACTAGAGAAATTAAATATGCCCATACAGGCCAAGGAGCTGCAAAAAGTAGTGAAATCACTAAAACGAGGATCGGCCCCGGGCCCGGATGGGTTTGGGGCTGAATATTACCAGTTGCTATTTCCACAAATGTGTGGTCCACTTCTGGATTTTTTTGATGAATCCATTGAATGTGGGGAATTTAGGCGAGAATCAAATGAAGCCTTGATAACCCTAATACCAAAAGAAGGCAAACCCCCAGAAAACCCAAGTTCATACAGGCCTATATCACTTATAAATGTGGATCTCAAGATTCTAGCGAAAGTCCTCTCTGAGCGTCTGTCCCCTTTGATGCAAAGTTTAGTGGGAGAGAGTCAGGTGGGGTTTGTACGGGGTAGGCATCCTTGCCACAATGTAAGGAAGGCATGTTTGGCTATCGCACAGAGTCTTGCCCAGAATGAACCACTGTTGCTGGTTAGCCTTGACGCGGAAAAGGCTTTTGATAAGGTCCGATGGGATTATCTCTTTTCTGTTCTTAAATACATTGGCCTTCAGGGGTGGATACTCAATGCTATGGAAACTCTATACGCAAACCCAAAGGCTTCATTATTGGTCAATGGTTTGAGATCAAGCTCCTTTTCTATATCATGCGGCACGAGGCAGGGTTGCCCACTTTCACCAATCTTATTTTTGTTATACCTTGAACCCCTATTGTGTACTATTCAAAGGGATCCAGATATAAGGGGGGTTAGATTTCAACCACAAGAGCTTAAAACTTTAGCGTTTGCAGATGACATGCTGTTAACCTTGACAAGGCCTCAATCTTCTATATCCCACTTATTTGGCACTCTTGAAGAATTTGGCTCATACTCGGGTCTTTCTCTGAATATGAGTAAATCCATGGCATTGCCAGTTCAGATACAGACCCGCACTGCTTGGGAGGGTGAATTTCCGTTATCTTGGGCGGAGGGTAAACTGAAGTACCTGGGCATATGGCTAACAGCTGACGTGAACTCTTTATACAAACTGAACATAGAACCTCTTAAGCTGAAAACTAGACAGACGTTGCAGACGTGGTCAACTCTGCCCCTCTCCTTGATGGGGCGGATAGCCCTCTACAACATGATCCTAGTCCCAAAATGGGTTTATGTCTTGCAGGTGTTACCCTTGTTTTTGAAACATAAGGAAGACCTGATGTTGACGAGGGTGGTCACCAAATATATATGGAACGGGAAAAAACCAAGATTACCAATCTCTAAATTATATCTCCCCAGAGTTAAAGGGGGGTTGGGACTTTTAAACTTAAAGCTCTTCTCTGTGGCCAGTAACATGCGACACCTCTCAGATTGGTTTCGTAACACGAGTTACTTCTCATGTACTAGCATGGAGACCAAAGTGTTTTTCCCCCGTCATTTCAGTTCGTGGTTACATGCTACTCCAGGGACAGTAAATACACCTAGATATTTCACATCAGTGGTGTCTCCGTTGAGACAGACTTGGCGTTGGCTGGGCCGCACGTTTGGCTTTCTGGCGACTTGTACACCACTACTACCGATACGAGGCAACAGTCAATTCCCCCCGGGAAACACAGCCAGAATTTTCTCAGACTGGGAAACACGTGGTATAAGATACATTTACCAATTATACTCAGACGAAGGTATTTTAAAATCCATGGAGGAATTAGATAGAGAATATGGTCCCCTTAGTAGAGACTTCTTTGCCTCCTTTCAATTACGACACTATTTACGGTCACTCCCTCCCGCGCAATTGAGTCCCCAAATATGGAGCCGACTGATATCTCTTTTGGCTTTGGATGCTCAGGGGTCTGTCCCATTAAAATATTACCATTCGGAAATACGGGAACAACTAGGTGAGAACGATTATGAACACCTGGCTGCACAATGGAATAAAGAACTGACAGTGAACATTCAAGCTGAATATTTGAGGGCATGCTTTCTAGACATCTCCAGAATTTCGGAGAGTGTGGCGCTGCAGGAGACGGCATATAAATTCCTGTCTCGAATGTTTTTTTCCCCACATAGAGCATGGAGGGCTCACATGAGCCAAGACGACAGATGCCTGAAGTGTGGCCACTCCCCGGCAGGGATTGGACACATGTTCTGGTCTTGCCCCAGAATAACCCGATTTTGGACACAGGTGGTTGAGCATGTGTCAGAAATGTGGAAGATCACTTGGCGGAGGAAGCTGCAACTGCTATTCCATAAATTTCATTTGGCCCAAAAACCACCTAAGGGGTTGCGCCCATTCCTAAAAAAAAACGGTTTTACTGGGCAAGAAGGTTATCTTACACCTATGGATTACACCAGACTCGCCGAGTTTGTCTCAATGGCGAGCGAGAATGATCTTTTTATGCTCTTTAGAACGTAGAGCAGTGGGTGATCTGGCCTCACCTAGAGGGGAGTTATTTTGCCTGACATGGGCCCCCTTTTGGGACTCCTTAACGGAGGTAGCTAGAAGTAGAATTTTGAATTCTTAACGGTTGAATGGATGGTTTGCCCTGGTGCGGCGACGAGGAAAGGGGAGTTGATAGGGTCTCGTGATAAGCTGTAGGAGATAAACCAAAAACCAATGAAGTATTGACCTAAGTATCCTAGAGACCTAGGTGACTAGGAGTAGTAATATGAGATGATCAATGAAGGAGAACCGAAGTAGCTTGACTGGAAGACATGAACAGGTTTTCTGGCTGAGAAATGAGCTGAATGTTGTATAATTGCATAAGCTGCAGGGCTGATTAGTAACAAACTGACTTCACATCCATAATGAAACTTGGGGTAGGGAGGGGGGGGGAGGGGGTTGGTTGGGCGGGAGGGGGAACCTCAGCATAAAGGGAAAATGTTAAAACTTGTTAGAGGCTACTGAATGTATAGCAAAGTCTTTCAGTTGTATTTTTGGAAATAGCCCTGTAAATTGTACTGTTCTTTCTCTAATAAACAAATTCAAACATAGAACATGTTAAGCCCAGATTTCAGTGCACTTTAGTACCAGGGCCTCTTAGACATTAAGCCTTCCAGTCTGCCCTTTCACGGGCCAAACAGGATTACTTCACCCAATTGACAAATTCCCTTGGTGCTAACCCTCAACTTCTCTTCGCCACACTGAACTCTCTTCTCAAAGTGCCTCCGTCCCCAATTCCCCCTTCTCTTTCTCCTCAGACCCCCTTCTCCTCCACTGCTAACTCCAGGCTTCGTTCCTTTTCTCTCGTGGCACCTTATGTCTGGAATAAACTTCCTGAGCCTGTACATCTTGCTCCATCTCTACCTATTTTCAAATCTATGCTGAAAACCCACCTTTTCACTGCTGCTTTTGGCTCCTAGCCACTACCCATTTGCTTCCCCTTGTTCCTTCTCACCCAGTACTTGCCCTTATTGTCTTGTCTGTCTGTATTACTTTAGATTGTAAGCTCTATTGAGCAGGGACTGTCTCTCTGTGTGCGTCTGGTAGTGCTATACAAATGCTAATAATAATAATAAGCCCTCCAGGGGCAAGAAAATACCTATTGTACTTGAATATAACTTGCTCTGAGCTATAACTGAAAAAAAAGGCATGAGTTATAGCCAATATCTCTTTCTTTCCAAGTGGTTGCTGGTTGGGTTGGTCCTGGCCCACCAGACAACAGAGCAAAACTGACACGTGGCAAGGAGGAGCAGACCTATCTTCCATGACAGGACCTCTTACACAGTCAAGAGAAATTCATTGCAGCAGACCTTTGGCTGAAATATAGTTTTAAAGACTCCAAGTGCAGGCAGAGAGAAATACCGCCCCTTATGTGCTGTAGGGTTCTTTCTCAGCATAGTAAGTCCAGCTGTGCACAAATAGGCAACAGTAAAAATTTGTACCTGTAAAAATATTAGGTTGTTACTAGATGTCGGTGAAGTAAATTTTGAGTTGGCAAGCTTACCATCCAGTCTGGCCAGTTTTTCTGGTGTATGCTGTGCAGTGTTGTTCAAAGTACTAGGTCAAAGTACGTAAGTAAAAGTAAAAATGTATATTTTAATACTTAAGTAAAAGCACAGTGAAGGACACGTTGAAAAATGTACTTAAAGTAAAAAGGTTATTGCCTAATATAATGCTTCTGAGTAAGAAGTAACTACAATGAATTCAACTCTTGTTAAACATTTTTATCCCAACAACTTTGAATTCAATCTACTTTGCTTTTAGTAAAACTTAAGGGCCCTGTTTAATAAGCAGCGTTATAGGCATGTTAACATTTTTAATGCGCGTTAGCCATGTATGTGCCTACAATATCCCTGTAGGCTCCTACATGGTTAGCTTGCGTGCTAAGTGTAGGCATGCTAAAAACACTAACGCACCTTAGTAAACAGGGCCCTAAAATTTTTGAAAAAGACTGTCTCAGGTGAGTGTGCTTGTGAGTCATTAGTCCAGTGCAGCTGAAAAAGTTTTCAACAACTGCACTAACAGAAAGTGAAGTGTTCAGTCTTATAAAATGTTCCTTCAAATCAGACCAGGCTGCGGTATTATTGATGTCTTCTGACTGTGAGCCAGATGCACTAAAGTCGTCGTTAGAGCCGTTCCCTACCAAATTCCATAGCGAATTGGTAGGGAACGGCTATGCATCAAGGAAAGGGAATGCAAATGAGCTACTCATTGTAGCTCACTTGCATTCTCTATTCCATCGTAAAACAGTCGGCCAATCAGCCGGTCGAGCATGCGCAGAGCAGCAAAGCATTATGCTGGCTGCTCTGCGCGTGAACACACCGCGCCGCTCACCCCCCCCCCCCCCGTCGTAATAATAAAACCAAAAGTGCAGTTGAGGCCGGCCATCAAAAAAAGTCGTCCGTTTTCGGCGTCATTCACCACCGCAATAATAAAAAACATCTTTTTTGGCCGTGCTTCACTCAGCTGAGAGACCTGGTAGTCTCTGAGCCAATCACAGCACGTTCAGCTGTCTCTCAGCTGAGTGAAGCACAGCCAAAAAGACGTTTTTTATTATTGCGGTGGTGAATGATGCTGAAAACGGACGGCTTTTTTCGATGGCCGGCCTCAACTGCACTTTTGTTTATATTATTGCGGCGGGGGGGGGGCGGAATGGCGCCAAAAACGGATGGCTTTTTTCGATGGCCGGCCAACTGCTTTATTATTGCGGTGGGGGCAGAATGGCCGGCTTTTTTCGAAGGCCGGCCTCAACTGCACTTTTGTTTTTATTATTGCGGCGGGGGGGGGGGGGGCGGAATGACTTTTATAGTGGTTTTTCATCAGTTTTCAATCCTGCGCAGCCCCAACGAGAAGCACAGACCTCTCGTTAGAGTTTCCAGCGTTAATTTCGGAAAAGCTTAGTGCATCTCATTACAATAGGGTTTCTACACAATTTGCTCATCTGCATTCCGCTTTCGTTAGCTGCTACCGTTGTAAAATGGCTTTTAGTGCATGCAAGGGTTTACTACTTGCTCGTTATTGGCTCGATAGGTTTAGTGCATCTGGCCCTGGGTCTGCAGGTTTTAATCGAGGGAATCTCTGAAACACTTGACTTCTGTATAGTAAAGAATTCTTATCATCATTATTGTCATTATCATCTGCATTAGAAATAGTTCTGTCTAATTCATCACTTGCATCTTCACCTTCATCTTCGTTATCATCTTCATGCTGTCCAATTACAAAAAAGGCTTTCACAAAGTTGGAATTATTGTCTGTTCTAATTATTTTTCTTCTGATGGCAAACTCTGAATATCTTCGAGAATTGATGTTAGTCTTAAAGTGTGGGAACCCTTTAGTCTTAAGGCCAGACAAGTGGACTTCCTCTCTAAAGGCTCTCATCAAAGTCACCCCAATGTAAAATTTTCCATGGAATGATCAGCAGTCTGTTGTTGTAGAGACATATGTCTGTTCACCAAGAATTGCTCAAAGCTTCAGCTTCATTTCCGCTTTAAAGTGACCCAACTCATCACTGTTTTGTTTGGCTGGAGACCAGTAACCTATTCAACACAGGCAACTCCACTTTTCTCATAGGCTGTAGTCGCTGAACAGCAAATTTTAAGATGAGATGATCCATTGTTTACATGAGGAGGTGTGCAGTACTAAAATCCTGTTCTCGGTTTTGCTGTTTCATTTGGTTTACATCTCACTTCCACTTTTAACTGCAAGCATCATATGTAACTAAGTAAAAGTAGTAAAAATTGGTGACATTATTAGATCAGTAAAAGTATAAGTAACAAATGTTATCCTGTACTTCTTTGCAAGTAAAAGTAACAAAGCCTTTCCTTAAGAACAGTAACTTGTTACATTTACTTAGTTACTATACAACACTTCTAAGTGTATATCCAGACTTGTTCCTATCCTAGGTAGATGAACGTACAAATTCCCACATATAATTCATGAAAATAAGGAAGGATTACCCAGCAAAAATATATTGTATTGGACTAACATACTATGGGGCTCATTTTCAAAACAAAAAACTTCCAAAAACATCATAAAGTGGTAGATGGACATTTTTTTTAACATCCAAGTTGCAATTTTTGACACAGTTCATCCAAATTTCAAGGGGGTGTGTTGGGGCATGTTTTTGGTGGGTGGCACCAAAAGTAGAAGTTTTCCTGCAATAATGAAACAAAACGAAAATGTTTAGGGTCAAAATTAAGACTTTCTGGCTAGACCTCTTTCGATCACAAATAAGTAACCAAAAGGTGCCCTAAATGACCACTGGAGGGATAAAGGCATAACCTCTCTTACTCCCCCAGTAGTGGTCACTGACCCCCTCCCATCCCCCCTAAGATGTGACAGTACAAGTACATAGCAGGCTCTATGACTGCTTCAGATACGATGGCCATTCTTGTTAGAGCAGCAGGCAGGTCCCAGGAATAGCCTAGTGGTCAGTGTAGTGAACTGTAGAGAAGGAAACCCGCCTATATCCCACTCTAACTGGTATACTTGTGGAACATGTGAGCCCTCCAGAAACCACTAAATACCTACTGTACCCACCAGGGGCAGCCCTCCATTGCCCCATGTAAGCCACATTGAGCCTGCCATGAGTGGGAAAGCACAGGGTACAAATGTAACTAAACTAAAATAAAATAAATAAAAATAATACAAGTTATACAAAATATTCATCTGTTTTAAGACAATATGGTTTTATGCATACAGCAGTGGGATTTTCACCTTTTCACTGCTGCTTTTAGCTCCTAGCCACAATTGCCCTCCCCTTGTCCCTTCCTCCCTTCTCACCCATTACTTCCCTCACCCATAACTGTCTTGTTTGTCTGTATTACTTAGATTGTAAGCTCTTTTGAGCAGGGACTGTCTCTTTCTATCAGGTGTTCAACGCTGCGTGCGTCTGGTAGCGCTATACAAATGCTAATAATAATAATTTGGAAGATGCCCATTTGCTAGTATGTCTTCTTATCTCTTACTTAGACAGATGTTAGAATTAAGTGATTTGCGGGTAAAGTATTTCCAAACAGAGCTAAGGATTGGGAGCTGAATTGGGTTTGGAAAACAGAGGTGGGAAATGGAGAAGGAACTGGAGTAGGAGTGGCAGAAGGATGGGGATAGAAGGGAGGATGAAGGCATAGTGAGATGGGAGGAAGGTGGGAATCAGGAAGCAGAGAAAGGAGCGGGAAAACGCATGAGGGCAGGGAGGGGTGAAAAAAAGAAAAAGAAAGGATCCTGGAACAGGGAAGACGGTTGAGATAGTGAGGGATGATTTCCTTCACACCTCACAAAATCTCTGTTCACTCACATCCTGCAGCATCTCCATTCATCACTTTCTCCCTCCACATCAGGTTGTACCCCTTCTGATCCCCTCATGTTTATCCCTATATCCCCCCGCTAATCCATTCCATCTCACCCTATAGCTCCTCCGATTATCTCTCATTAACTTCCCCACTTCGTATCCCCTCACTCACAGTTGACACCCAATATGTTTCCTCAGATCTCTGATCAAGGAGTTGGGGGAACACTGGCAGCTAGTCAAATTTTTATAGGCGTTGGTGCAAAACTCCACATTCTGGCCCCACCTGATTCTGTTGTTTACAATTTTATTTTTCTTATTTTGCATTTTATTCTTGTTATTTTTTTTTCTGCATTCTTTCCCATTACAGTAGGTACTTGTAAAAACATTTTTAGGAGTCAAGAAAAACTCAACACTCTAACCCTGATTTGCATTGCATGACTTTCTTTTTAAATTAATTTTTATACATTTTTCTTTATTATTTTGCCTTTTATTTTCCGTATTTAGCTCATCCATTGCAACTCACTTCTTTATTCTAGGCTGGTACAGATAAGCAGTGGACTTTTTCTCTGGGCCTGAACCTCCCAATCCGGGCTTACTGCAATACTGTGACTCTTCACCTTGGGTTGCCACAGCCGAGACAACTTGTACTAGTCCAGACTTGTGGTTGTGCTAGTCTTGCGGAAATATGATGTCAGAAAATGCAGTGTGTGCTTTGATGTGTTAAGGCAAAAACAAGAAATCCGTGGGAGAGACACTATCAAAATCTATATGCAAGAAGTCAATCCCTCAAAATCCCTCAAGGCGGGGGTACAGGAGCATATACCAAAAGAGCAGACAGAACTGATAGAACTTCAGATTCAGATAAGTTTGTTCCTGATAGACATTTCTCCAGTGCATATGACACAGCAATTGTGTTTTGTTACAGCCAGATAAGTTCAAGTTTTGAGTAAACCAGGCTGTTTTAGCTTTCCTCAGAGGAGTGCTCTTTTTGCATTTGTACTTGGACATATACCAAAAGCATGCTATATTGTTTTATTTTTTATACTTTTTTTCACTTTGTAGTGGTATAGTCACAAAAAAAATTGGGAAAACACTTTAAAGAGAGTAAACCATGATATATAGAGCTTTCTAGCGAGCCGGTTTGTGGCCAGACTCACTGAAAACCAGCTCGGCTGTGGGAACAGCCTATACTGAACTCTCTGCGTACCCCTTCACAAATTATTAAGTAGAGCATAGAGTTTTGTAGCCCGCGCTTTTGGTATATGCCCCTATACCCCTGCCTTGAGGGATTTTGAGGGACTGATGTGTTAAGGGGCATGCCCCCTCCTTAACTCAACTGTAGGCACTCTGTCCAGAAGAAAGTGTTAGGCCAGTCTGCTCCATCATTGTCTGTGTGTTCAGGGTAAAGTTGGGGTGGGATACAGGACTAGCAGAAGGGATAGCAAGCCCGATAAAGGAACTCAGAGGGGCAAGAAATAGCTCATATGTTTGAAATCCTTGCTTTATCTAGTGAAGAGTCTCTTTGAACTTATTGTTCCAGAGGCTGACTGTTGTGTATGGTACATCTGCTAACCCACTGCTGGCATCATCTCGAACGCCAAAGACTTCTAGGGCTAAGGTGTCCAACTCTTCATTAGACTGTTAAAGATTTCTTTTCCGCATTCCTACACATTGAAGAGCTGACCTCGGAATCTGTCTTTATCTCCCCGAGGAGGGAGTCGGCAAAGGGTTTTAGCATTTGGATACATCGATGCCTATGCTGTATTATGTAAAAATGGTGCGCCACAGTTCTGGAGTTCAACTTTGCCTTATAAAATGGTTGCCTCATCCAGTTCAAACAAAGTTTGATGCACTGAAAAGTTCTTTTTCACTTTGTACTCTGGAATGTCCCAAATTATGCATTTATTTGTGTGCTTGACTGTTGGATTTTCCTGTCGGAGAGTTATTGCCTCATCCAGATCAAGCAAATAAAGTTTGCTTCACTGACAGATTTTTTTTTTCACTCTTTACTCTGGAATAACCCAATCTGTGCATTCATTTGTGTGCTGTTAAACAACTCTATGATTATAGATGGGTATATATATCTTGGAGCAATCCTTCAGCAATGAAGCGTATCCAGTGACACTGACTGTGGACTTTGAGGTGATTGTGTGCAGTGCTGATAACATCTGAGTTCCCAAGGAATGCTGGTTGAGGCTAGAAGGGAAGTCTGGGCAACTTATAACCTTAGAGAAATGAGATGATGTGTCTGAACTAATGCATGATTTATAAACAGACTGGGACAGGCCACTATGCTTGCTTGTGATACATTTTGTATTTATTTGGTCCACAGAAATGCTCTCGTTAACTGCTGTGATGTCACATCTCTGTGGGTCTTGTGGCAGCTCTTCAGAACTCTGTGTTTGTGCTCTCTTTTCTCATTTTCAACCCATCCTACGACATGGGAGTAACTAGTGAGGTAATTAAATTTGCTGATGACACAAAGTTATCCAAAGATGTTAAATCGCAAGAGGATTGTGAAAATTGCAAGAAGACCTTACGAGATTGGGAGACTGGGCATCCAAATGGCAGAAGACGTTTAATGTGAGCAAGTGCAAAGTGATGCATGTGGGAAAAGAGGAACCCGAACTATAGTTACATGATGATAGGAGTCACCGACCAGGAAAAGGATCTGGGTGTCATCGTCCATGATATGTTGAAACCATCTGCTCAGTGTGTGGTAGTGGCTATGAAAGCAAATAGAATGATAGGTATTATTAGGAAAGGAAAGGAAAACAAAAATGAGGACCTTATAAAGCCTTTGTATTGCTCCATGGAGTGACCACACCTCGAATATTGTGTGCAATTCTGGTCACCGCATGTTAAAAAAAGATATAGTGTTATTAGAAAAGGTACAGAGAAGGGCGATGAAAATGATAAAGGGGTTGGGACGACTTCCCTGTGAGGAAAGGCTAAAGCGGCTATGGCTCTTCAGCTTGGAGAAAAGATGGCTGAGGGGGAAATGATAGAGGTCTATAAAATAATGAGTGGAGTAGAACGGGTAGATGTGAATCGCTTGTTTACTCTTTCCAAAAATAAGGCATGCAATGAAGCTACAAAGTAGTAAATTTAACACAAATTGGAGAAAATATTTCTTCACTCAACATATAATTAAACTCTGGAATTCATTGCCAGAGAATGTGGTGAAAGCAGTTAGCTTAGTGGGGTTTTAAAAAGGTTTGGATAGCTTACTAAAAGAAAAGTCCATAAGTCATTATTAAGATGGACTTGGGGAAATCCACTGCTTATTTCTAGGATAAGCAGCATAAAATGTATTGTACTGTTTTGGGATCTTGCCAGGTACATGTAACCTGGATTGGCCACTGTTGGAAACAGGATGCTGGGCTTGATGGACCTTCATCTGTTTCAGTATGGCAACACTTATGTAATGTTGGGAGTAATGCACCCACATTGCATTTCTTGCTATGAAGTCACATCCCTAACAGTGGAAGAACCTGCTTAGCACTCTTTCAAATAATACATTTTTTTTAAATACCCTTACAGAAATGATTTTTAAAATTAAATATTTGTACACAAAACAAGTATTTTGTGAGTCTAGAGAGACCATATGTGGGCTCTGCCATAGGGCACAGAGCATTGCTCTGAATACCTGACTGTTGGATATTTGTATCAAGGAAGCTTCCTTTCAGTTAGAGGTTGATATGGGGGGAGGGAGGTGGAGGTAGAAAGGGGGGAAGGGTTGGATGGTTGGGGAAACTTTGTTGCTATATGTTATGTATTTGGGCATGAAGCATATAAGAAACAATACCTCATGCCGATTGTATGGTTTGCCATTGTGATTTTCTTTAATCTTTTATTTATTCAGTTTTGATGCACAAGTAAAGGCCTTGAATTTTTAGGGTTGATATTGCATGATATTTATTTTTTGTACCATGACTAATTGAAAGACTCCCTCTCCACCCTAATTTTGATGACAAAATTACAGCCTTGATCATTTCATCTGAGTATGTAGGCCAGAACAATTATTAATAGAAGAGGATAGAAAGCTTTCAGCTCCCAAAGTCAACATGTGAGGTTTTGTCCCTGTTCTTTTGTTTGGTTTGGTGCAGATCAAACAGTGGTTGATGGTAGCTCCAAGCAGAACAGTACAAGTGTGATCTTGGTTGGTGTGTCACAAGCAAGGTTTTCATAGATAAAAGAAATCAGAACGAAAGGTGGGAATTTGAATGATTGTCCTTTGTTGTCAAGAATGTATAGGCTAATTTTATAATGCGATGCCTATGTGAGAAATTCAAAAAGGTACCTATTTTATAAAGGCTATTCAAAACCTTAACTCCCATAACAGTAAAGACATTATTTGAAAAGCATATTTAAAGATTGTTGGATCTGTCAGCAATGCTATTTCAAGGTCTGTCTCCATATAGGTTCACTTTTGTGGCATATTTAAATGGAGACAGACTTTGAAACAGCCTTGTGGTGAAACATGAATTCATGTGGGTCTCCTGTTTTGCATTTTATATATACACAACAAAATTGAAAAACTGATGAAGAAATAAATAAAAGATAAGTACTTTTCATGTTTTTGATAATATATGAGATGGAGTTTGTATTTCATGGATCGATGAAGTGTACATATTCACCCTAGACTTGAATGGCTAAACTATTGCCGAAGGGTTGAATTACGCATTTCTGACAGATCCAACAATATTTAAATATGCTTTTCAAATAATGTTTTTACTGTTATGGGAGTTAGGTTTTGAATAGTTATAGAAGTTTGCCTCCTCCTTGCCTAAGAGCCTTTTTGTGTTGTTAGTGTGGAACTATTTTATAAAGGCAACATAAGCGTCTGTCCTGCTTATTTTCGAAAGAGAAGGGCGCCCATCTTCCAACACAAATCGGGAGATGGGCGCCCTTCTCTCAGGTGCGGCCAAATCGGCATAATTGAAAGCCGATTTTGTCCGCCCTCAACTGCAGTCCATCACAGGAGCGGCCAAAGTTTAAGGGAGCGTGTCGGAGGCATAGCGAAGGCGGGACGTGGCGTGGTTAACACATGGGTGCCCTTGGCCGGTAATGGAAAAAAGAAGGCTGGCCTTGACGAGCATTTGGCCGACTTTACTTGGTCCATTTATTTTCAGGACCAAGCCTCAAAAAGATGCCCAAACTGACCAGATGACCACTGGAGGGAATCGGGGATGACCTCCCCGTATTTCCCCAGTGGTCACCAACCCCCTACCACCCAAAAAAAAAAGTTTCAAAAATGTTTTTTCCAGCCTCTATGCCAGCCTCCAATGTCATACCCAGCTCCATGACAGCAGTATGCAGGTCCCTGGAGTGGATGCAGTGCACTTCAGGTAGGCGGACCCAGGCTCATCCCCCCTTACCTGTTACACTTGTGGTAGTAAATGGGAGCCCTCCAAAACCTACCCGAAACCCACTGTACCCACAAATAGGTGCCCCCCCTTCACCCATAAGGGCTATGGTAGTGGTGTGCAGTTGCGGGGAGTGGGTTTTGGAGGTGATTTGGGGGGCTCAGCACCCAAGGGAAAGGAGCTATGTACCTGGGAGCAATTAGTGAAGTCCACTGCAGTGCCCCCTAGGGTGCCTGGTTGGTGTCCTGGCATTTGAGGGGGACCAGTGCACTACAAATGCTGGCTCCTCCCATGACCAAATGGCTTGGATTTGGCCGGTTTTGAGATGGCCGGCCTCGGTTTCCGTTATCGGCGAAAACTGAGGCTGGCCATCTCTAAGTTCGGCAATCTCAACATTTAGGTCGACCATCTTCAAGGTTGACCTAAATGTTGAGATTTGGCCGGCCCTGACCGTATTATCGAAATGAAAGATGGGCACCCATCTTGTTCGATAATATGATTGGCTCCGCCCCTTCCCGGGGCCATCCGTGGAGATGGCCACCCTTAAGAGATGGGCACCCCATTCGATTATGCCCCTCCACGTTACAGTTATAAAATAGATTCCCAGAAACCATCCCCAATAGTAATCAAATGTTGATGTTCATATTTACACCTGCTCTGAAGGTAGAAATTTGTATGTGTGCTCAATGTATATACACGTGTACATCACAAATCCCTCTTCACTCTGCCCAAACTGTGCCCCCAGAATACCTATGCACAGATCATGTAAAAGTAGGTGCACATTTTCCATTCGCTTACTTTTTATGAGCGTATGCAGTTGTAAACAATTTTATAAAAGCTCATTTCTGCATGTAAAACAGGGTCATATACATAGAACAAAGTTTTATAGAATAAACTCCCTTATATGGTAAGGAGGCCCTGCCCAGCGCATCCCAGGGCGCCGCCATTTTGAAAATGGCATTGGATGAGGAAGGAGTGTGCTAATCCCTCCTCCGTTGAATATGGGGAGGGCTCTGCTAGACTACCAGGGAGCATGGGGTTTGGAGCGGCAGCCCACTTGAGCCATCAGGGCTTGCTTTTTGGGTGTTGGGGGGGGGGGGGGTGTCATGGGCCGGAGGTCTGCTGGTTGCTGTCAGAGGGAGGGGCTTGGGGTGGCAGAGGTCAGGGGGTCCCGCAGACTTCCATCTCCTCATTTGACAGGTCCTGGCTTTGACAGCCCAGACCTATCAAACTAGTTCATTCTCCCGCTCGTTTCCCCTATGATCAAAGATAATAGCATGCTTAAATTTGCATGCTATTATCTCTGATCATAGGGGTGATATAGCCCTGCGCTATTTTTAGAGTGCTGTTTGGAACAGCTCGGGGCTTCTAATCATCTGCCTGTAGGTGGTGTATTATTATTTTAGGACCTTGTGTTATATTTAAAGTGCTATTTTCTTTCACGCATAAGGATGTTGCACTTTGAATCCTGGGAGTTAGTGCTGTTATAGTCTGGTTAGGTTCCAATTCAAATTTGTGCCTAATATTTTGCAGTGGAGGGATTGTGTGTTGGCCTTATTAAGGTGATATCAATACTTCTTAATATAGTTTTAGTTTGTCTTAACATCAGACAGGTCTTTAGACATTTTGCAGTTAGTGATATGTGTTGAGGTGCAAGAAGAGCCTGTTGAACTTGTAACTCCCATTCCCATGAGAGAGAGCGAGAGAAGGTCAGACTGGTTGAGAGAGGCGGGATGTGTGTGTATGTCTGTCTGAGGGGGGAGGGGCAGACTGGCTGCAGGCCTGTATGGAGGTGTAGGCATCTTGAAATACTTTCTTCAATCCACTTTTATTCAATTGCCTCCTCTGGCCACTCTGGGGCCTTCCCTCTGTCACACTGAAACACTGCAAAATGAGGGCCTGGGAGATACTGTGTTGGCAGATGCAAAAAAAAAAAAAAAAAGGAATACCCATAGCTAACAAAAATGGCTATTACAGAACTTCTTCCTTTTTCTTCAGTATACTTATGTGAAACCAACTTCTCTCATCTAATAGTTCACAAATGTAAAATGAGAAACCATTTCTGACTGGAAAGAGACCTGATTGTGGAAATCGCACACTGAAACTGAGTTCTGCCAAGATCTATAGTATTAAACTGTAAAAGCAACACATCTGCCTATATTTCACCACATTTTAAGACAGTCCACACTTTCATTTTAAGTGGCTGTGGTTGTATTCCTTGTATGTGCTGAAGACAGTTTCTTCTTTTGTGTCATTACTATATGCTGTTTATTTTTAATTTTCATTTGGTATGTGCATAATAAGGCGCTTTGGTTCACTGGGACCTATTTATTATTTAAAAAAAATAGAAGTACTTCCCAAAAGTGGAGAACTTGCCCATAGTGACCAATCAGATTTCATGTTTCATTTTCCCAGAGAAAAGATGAAACTGGATTGGTCACTATTGGCAACTTCTGTGAAGAACCTTTTTCTCCTTTTCTTATCAGTAGGCCCTGTTTAAGTGCCATTGTTCATTTTTACTCAGTTTGTAAGAATAACACACTACCTGTCAAGGGGCCAGTTTGTATGAGACAAAAATATAACCGATCATTCCAAATGTGTCTTGGTCTGTCTGCCTGCTGCAGTGACCTGTATTTGTTATATTTGTTGCCTAGTTACTGTTTAACAATAAATTGTCCATTTCAAAATCTTTGCTGCTCAGAGCTTGGGGATACTCAGTTGAAATATGTTTGACTTGGGGGTACTTGGCTTGAAGAAGTTGGGAAATGCTGAGCTAGAGGTTCCACCTTTCTTACACTCATGCATTGCTTGGTTTCCCAGGGATAAACCTTCTGTCCCCTTGTTTGCCTTCCTGGAGCAGGAAAACCTCCTCTGAACTCCCTAGTTGAGGTCACTGAACTAGGGGTAAGTTGGTCCCTCGCCTTCTTCTGGGTTATATTAGCAGAGCCCTTCTTAGGTTTTCTGTCAACTTTGGGAGTCTATCTGTCTTTATGACACATTTTTGGCTTCAAATCCCGAAACTGCACAAAAAGCCAAAGTTTCTTCGACCATAGTAATTTGATTTTTATAGAAAGTGCTGCATCCAAAAGAATACCAAGACCTTTGATCTTCTCTGTACTTAAAACCTTATCTAAAGAAGAACTTATTAACAGCAAAACAGTCTTTCTAAAATTAATGACTGGGGTAAAATATTTTTTGTACTCTTGGCATAACCTATGTACAAAGCAGTAGCTGATGGTCAGTGTCCAATGTTTTTCTTATTAATGTTCCTTTCTGCAGGACCAAGGTGATGTTGTGCCTGCCAGACAGAGAAGAGCTTGGTGTTGGTGCATGTGCTTTAGCCTAGTGTTTATGCTGGCCAGCGTGATATTTGGCGGTGCATATTTGTACAAATACTTTGTGTTCCAGGTAAGACCCAGCTCCTTTCGTTTTTTGGCAGCATTATGTCTTCCATCTCCTTTTCCCTTCCAATTATCTGTATATTGAACACTCCTAGAATAGTTTTACCAGGGCTGGTGCAAGAATATTCAATGCCCTAGCTGAACCTTCAGACTTACACCCTTCCCCACTCAATTAACTTTCAGAGCCCTAATCTGAACCCCCCCCCCCCTCCCAAGACACCATACTTTTAAATATTAAGCTTGGATGTATGTATACACACACAAAACAAGGGATATGTGTAAAAGTAATTTACCCAGTTAAATGGGCAATTTGAAAATTGCCCACCTTCTTGCAGGTACTGATGGTTCTTTAAATTTGTGTGGCTGTCAGAATATATTGTTCTGCTTTGACTGTAGTTGCTCTTTTCTGCCCCCTCCCCCCCCAGAAGCTGCTGCCCTAAGCAACTGCCTAGTCTTGCCTAACGTTTGGGCCAGGCACTGGGTTTCCCTTGTGACTGGAACAAGGACACTGTATATCTGAGGGCACCAACCTCTGGTCTGTGGGGATAGGAGGCAGTGCCACTGTGACCTGGGTGGACCAACACCTAGTTCCACTGCTGGCTTCCCTAGATGCATCTCTGTGGATATGTTTGCTCTACTAAATGCTGTCCATTCCCAGTTTGATGTTGGATTCCAAGACTAAGCATCCCATTGCATTTTGAAAGGTTTCTTTCCCAAAGTGCCTTTAAGGATGATGGATTTATTCTTTATAGGAAGGTGCATTCTTCTAGGGAAGCATAACTTAAAGGTTACATCAATTTTTCTATAAGAAACTTGTGTATATGTTACATAGCACACTCCCACTTTTCTTATGTAGCTATGCAAAGTAAACAAAATCTATATGATCAATTAGAACCATATGTACTAACTGCTACCCACACCCATGTTATTTCTGTGGGTGTGGCAACTGTTAACATGTTCAAACATATAGTAAACATGGCCCTTAGTACATGTGCAAGATGGTAGATCAAAATTGGATGCAAGGTTTATTCAAAGATGTTGCAACGCTTTGAAAAGGTATCAATACCTGCTATCTCCCTTATTTCTCTCTAGGTAAAGAATTCCAGTTTAAAGCCCCGGAATAATGTTTTAAATTTATCTCTCTGCTGTACCCTTCATCAGTTTTACTATCTCTCACACACACATTTCTGTATAGTCTTCAGAACTGAAACAAGCTATTGTTCTGTAAAAATACCTTCAGGAAAGACACTGTCTGTTTTGCGCCTGACTGGCAGTGTCTCAAATGCCTTGACCTATTTGTTGCTTTAGCTTTGGAGATTTACTGTAAACCAGCTAATTAGTTTCCGCTAAGCTCTTGTTTTCTTGTATATGTGAACTGTCTGCTTTCTCTTTCTCTGTCCAGAGCAGCTTTAACAAGGTTACTCCAAAGCCTGTTCTGAAAGAGGTCAATTTTCAAACAGTTTATTACCTTCACTTTTGAGTTAACCAGATAAATCACTAACTCTAAAATTCTGGGCTCACTGACCAGCCATATTTTAACCAGATGACAGTCTAGTAGAAAATACAAACAGTTTAATAAATAATGAGTTGGAGGAATTCTGGGAGTGTGGCTAAACGTTAACTGGATAGTGCTAATACTCAGCACTCTGCAGCTCACTTTAACCTGTCAAGTCTAGTCAGAATAGTATTGGGTCAATAATGAAAGTGATTTAAGTGGCCAGGAGAGACTCCTGGCCTCTTAAATCACTTGTGAGGGGCTATCCAGGAATATTCAGCAGCACTTAAATCGGAGAGTGCCACTGAATATCCTCTCTAATTGCTTATGCTGAAACTGTTAGTTTGTAGGGGTGGCCCAGGGGCAGAGTCAGCATCAGGGCTGCCGAGAGACAGAGCCAGGCCCAGGGTAAGTCCACCGCCCCTCACTCACTTGCTCAGGCTGCTGCCGCCCACTGCCCCCTACCTTCCTGTGTCAGTGCGTCTGCTCCTCCCCGGCCTCCAAGGTCTGTCTTTCTCCTGCTCCTATGTGTTGGGACCGGGTTATCGTGTTAACGCAATCACCCGGGTCCCGACCTGGGAATTTTGCTCCCCCCCCCCCCCCTCGGTGGCCCTGGTTGGCACTTACTCAGCTAAGTTCTGATATTCAACACTTAACCTGCCTAAGTTAACCAGACAACATAGGCCTATCTTTACCTGGTTCAAATAGGTGGTTAAGTGCTGAATATCACACTTAACTGCATAAGAGATAGCTGGCCACACAAAGCTGGATATTCAGTGCCGGTGCCCAGACGTAGCCCAGCATTGAATATCGGAGCATAAAGCTGGCAGCAACTAAAAAAATGCTCACCACTGCCAACTGAATATTTACCCCAGTGTATCCTAAAGTTAACTGTATGTGTTCTAAAGCTCGGTTACCTTTCAGAGTGTCCAGTTAAACATAAGATACCCAGCATTTGAGTGAGCATGTGTAATGAGTTTATCTTGTTGGGATGACTGGATGGACCATGCAGGTCTTTATCTGCTGTCATCTACTATGTAAGGATTCTGTACTAAGCAATTTGTTTGGTCTCTGAGAACGAAGAGCTGACAGTGCTCATGTCAGCTTAAGAGATGCCCTTATTGAAAAGTGATTTCACTGCTTTCTGTATTCATAATCTAGCAGCGTGGTGTGTACTTCTGTGGCGTGGACAACATCCAGAATGACAAGACTTTAACTCAGCCTGCTAATGAATCTTCAGCGTCTTTGTACCATTCAGATAAAGAAGGCATTGAGATTGCTAAGAAAGGTGATGTGGAATTTCTCAGTGGGCCAATCCCAGAGTTCAGTGATGGTGACCCTTCCAGGGTAGTTCATGAGTTTGACAAGGTAAGAATCTGTATTCAGGCCACGTGGAGAGCAGCACTGCTTAGGTGATCATGGAAAACAGATGCTATTCTGTGGTAATATAAGGCTATATAAGTTCTGAGCAGTCTCATATTTTACTAATGTAATGGCACAACCATTTTGTACATGGGGCTGTGGTACCGTGAACGAGGGTGGGCCACAGAGCCTGTTAAGACAAGCCACACACACTCCACAAGTTATGGTGAAAATAATATTTTATTAAAGGTGTCCTGGAAGGGTACCTGTTTACTTTACAGGAGGTGGGAAAACAATATCCAAAGCTAATTCTGTAGGCACAACAGCATCTTTGGGAGGCCTGCTGCTGCAGGGCCATAACATACATGAGTGTCTTTTTCTCTTTAGAAATTCTTACTAGTCTCAGGCCTGGTCCCTGGATCCAGAGTTACCAGCACAGTCTCTAGCAGTCACACAAGGTTGGCCTGCAGCCGGCCAGATCAAAACACAAACACTTCAAGGCTCCAAGCTGAGCTTGGCCTACCTGAACATAGTGGTTGCAGTTTCTCAGCTTCAGGGTGGAGGCATTTGCAGTGGTTATTGCTGCTTTTCTCTGGCCCCCCTCTAACCTAGCTGTGGCCCAGCTATTTATACTTCCTGGGTCATGTCCTCCTGGCTCCATCCCTCCCGTATCACTTCCCCCTTGGGTGGGGCTAGAGGTTTTAAGGTAGCCCTGACACTGTGAAGATGTAGCAGCATCCTATAGACTCCCTCACATACCCTCCCTCTCAGCTCAACTATGCCCAGTTGAGCGCCTACCATTCTAGGGTCCACCTCCCATGACAAGAAATCAGCATTGGCATGCTCTCGGCCCACCTGATGTCGAACCTCAAAACTGAAGGGCTGGAGGCTGAGAAACCACTTCATGATGCGAGCATTCTTCTCATTGTGGCGTTCCAGCCACTTGAGGGGTTCGTGGTCTGTAATGAAATGACATCCCAGTAGATAATACTGGGATGTCTCTAAGGCCCACTTAACAGCTATGCCTTCCTTTTTGATCACAGCATAGTTCCTTTCCCTAGGAAACAGCTTACAGCTATTGTAAGCCACAGGGTGTTCTTCACCATCTACTTCTTGAGCCACGACAGCCTCAAGTTCAAAATCTGATGCATCCGTCTGCACTGTAAGTGGTCGGTTGAAATCTGGGCTAACCAACACTGGTTCACTGGCTCCAAGCATATGTCCTTCTTCAGGGTCTGGAAAGCAGTGTCCAGGTCCAACATCCATTGTACCTTCTTGGGGCTTTCTTCTGCAGGAGGCAGGTCAGTGGTTCTACCTTTTCAGCAAATCCTGGAATAAATTGGTGGTAGTACCCAACAAACCCCAGGAAGGCTCGTACTTTCTTCTTGGTCTGGGGTATTGGCACTTGTGTGCTTGCTTCTACCTTCTAGACCTGGGGTTTCACTTGTGCCTTCCCGACAGAGTACCCCAGGTATTGGATCTCCTGTCCTCCCAGGAAGCACTATTTAGATTTGCAGTCAACTCAGTGGTCCGTAACCTATCCAGCATTGCTTCTACCTGGATGAGATGGGTCCTGCAGTCCTTGCTGTAGATGTCAATGCCGTCTAAGTAGGCAGCCATGTAGTCACTATGCGGCTTACGTAGACTGTCGACAAGGCGTTGGAAGGTAGCTGAAGCTCCCTGAAGGCCAAAAGGTAATAACTGAACTGGAACAGACTTTGGGACATAGAAAAGGCTATCTTCTCCTTGGCAATATCCTTTGGTCAGGCCTAGGGTCGAAACAAACCGGTCTCCTCCCACACTCTTAATGAGTTCATTGACACTTGGCATCAGTAAGCCTTCAGTTTGGAGATAGCATTCATCTTATGGAACTTGATGCAGAACCAGAGGCTTGTACCTAAATCTGATGAATTACTGGTGGATTCTTCGATAACCCTCAAGTCTAGTATCTCGACTATTTTTTTCACTACTGCCTGCTGATGGGCTTCTGGAATCCAGTACAGGCATTGCTGGACCACTACTCCTGGCTCAGTGATGCCATCATGGGTTGCAAGGTGGGTCTGGCCTGGCACATTGGAAAAGATGTCCTGGTTCTGGTGGATCAACTGTTTCAGTTTGGCTTTCTGTGAACATGAAAGCTGATCGCCAAACAGGACTTGAAAGGTCTCCAGCTGTGCTGGTACCTTTGGACCTAAATCATCTGTCTGAACCAGTTCCACAGTCACAGGGACCCACTTTTTAACAAATTGATACCGAAAATCTTTTCCTTTTCTTTTGTCTGGTTGGGCCACTTTGTAGTTAACAGGCCCTGTTTTTTCTATTATTTTGTATTGCCCTTGCCATTTGCATAGCAGTTTGCTTTCTGATTAGGGAAGAAGGACTAGGACTCTGTCTCCAGGTTGAAAGGTTCTCTACATGGCCTTCCAGTTGTAGGCTCTGGTTTGCCCCACCTGAGCCTTCTCTAAGCAGAGTTTGGCTACCTTACTTGCTTTCTTCAGCCTTTCCTGCATGGTGAGCATGTATTCAGCTAAATTCCTCCCAGGCTTACTGAACCACATCCAGGATTTCCCTAGGTCTCCAGCCATATAACAGTTCAAACAGAGAGAATCCTGTTGAATTAAGGGGCACCTCCTGGAATACAAACAGTATATACAGGAGCAGGCCTCAAAACATAAATCCATTGACCACCACCTTCGCCCTAGGGTTAGCATATAAAGCTCGTATAAATCGGATAATCCCCAAAGCCATATTTCTGTAAAACCAACAACATAAAATCCCAGGTAACCCGGTTGAATGCCTTCTTTGCTTACCACCAGAGAAGTTAAAGACATCCACTCCCGGTGTGCCAGTGAGGCAAAGATTGTACAAACATTTTTAACCACAGAGCACCCGAAGCGAGAAAACATTAAACATATCAGTTAATGGCAGAATCGCCTCATCTCTCAGAGTCCTGTAAAATTCCGTGCGGAAGCCATCCGATCCTGGGGCCTTAAGCAATACTTTTGTTGTGACATTTAAATGTATAGGTTCGGCATTTATGGACAAAGGGGAGGGGGGTTGGGGGGTGGGGTAGCTAAGATTGTAAAGATAGAAACTGTGTTTTTAAAATATTTTTGTTGTTTTGTTTATTCATGGTTCTTAATAAAACAGAGAAACAATCTATTCCATATATTCAGCACTGCTGTCCGGATAGTGAGCAGTGCTGAATACACATGGACCACAGTGGCTTCTGCTGGCTTTATGGATACAGGCAATATTCAGCCACTATCCCTATAGCTATGTGGATTCAGTTTGAGCAGCATTTTTACTATCCTAAATTAATCCACATAGCTAGACAGGTAGGAGGTAATTTTATACAAAGGGCACCAAGAAGGCACATAAATGACTGAAATATTGGCATATACTCAAGTAAGTGTGTATATACGTGAGTAAATGCCAATAAATGCAATGGCATATTATTAGAAGGTGGGTATACACATGGATGGAGTCTGGGCAGAATGTGGGTGGACAACACATAGAAAAATGCATGTTTTTTATATGAAAACTTTTTATTAGTAAAACAGTTAAGCAAACATACAGCATACGTTTCCCCCACATAATACATCATCAACTAATATCCTTTCACCCCTACCATAACCCTCCCCTGAAGTGTATCCATTCTCTTTACTCATCTGCCTTGAAGCAACATTCACATTTTTTAGCAGTCAAGTTACTAGCATTTGCGCCAGCTCTATGGCTGCTGTAAGTGGTCATGCCTAAATTATACGTGCATATTTGCACTGCTATATTAGTATTCTATAAAGGAAAGTAGGTGCCAACTTTTCTTTATAGAATAGATTCCAAATAGGCACCTTCTAGGCACTTAATGTAGACACCCCTTTATAGAATACCTTTATAATGGAGGAATATCACCAACTATCCGTAGAGTTAGGCCAGAATGTCTGTAAGCATTTTCAGCAGCCGTATGCCGGTAGTGCTGCTGAAAAGTAATGGATAGAGCACTTTTTCATATAATGATTACCACTATATGGATTAGTGCTTTTTTGAATATGGGGCCAATCCTTGTTTATGACATAAGAATTTATTTATTTATTTATTTATTGCATTTGTATCCCACATTTTCCCACCTCTTTGCGGGCTCAGTGTGGCTTACAATAAGATATGAATAATGGAAATACATTTGTTACAACTTGGTTATGGGTTACATTGAACAAGTTATGTGAAACCATCGAAGTATCATTAAGAATATAACAATGGGACATCAACATTGAAACGTTGGAAAGAGACAATGGGAAGCTTAAAGGGCAGTATTAAGACACAGAGACATATGGTGTACATATTCCTGTGAGTAAATGTATGAGTGATGTGGAATTATGGGGGATGAGGGTTAGAAGTGGATGTATGATCCATTGATGATCACTGAGTGTGGACTCTATGTGTTTTGTCTCTTGCCATAAATTGTTTCAAACAGATGGGTCTTCAGTAATTTGCGGAAGGAGGCTTGTTCGTAAATCGTTCTTAAGTTGCGCGGCAGTGTATTCCAAAGCTGCGTGCTTGTGTGAGAAAAGGTTGACGCGTGTAGCGTCTTGTATTTCACGCCCTTGCAATTAGGGAAGTGGAGGTTGAGGTATGTTCTGGATGATCTTTTAGCATTTCTGGTTGGTAGGTCTATCAACTCGGACATATAGGCAGGGGCTTCACCATGAATGATCTTGTGGACTAGTGTGCATACCTTGAAAGTGACGCGTTCCTTAAGTGGAAGCCAGTGTAGTTACTTTAGTAGTGGTGTTGCCCTTTCATATTTTGGTTTTCCGAAGATGAGTCTGGCTGCTGTGTTCTGGGCTGTTTGAAGTTTCCTCAGTATTTGCTCTTTGCAGCCTGTGTATAGTGAGTTACAGTAATCCAGATGGCTTAGGACGAGGGATTGCACTAGGTTGTGGAAGACGAATCTTGGGAAGAATGGTTTTATCCTTTTCAATTTCCACATGCAGTGGAACATCTTCTTAGTTGTGTTAAGGTTCATGTAGCCCAGTATCTTGCTTCTAACATTGTCCAAGCCAGGTCACAAGTATCTGACAAAATCTTAAGAAGCATCAAGATTCCACACTGCCTACCCCAAGAATAAGCTGTGGCTTTCTCCAGGTCTATCTTAATAATGGATTATTGACTAAATCTCAAAGAACTTGTACAAACCTTTTTAAAATCCAGCTGCATTAACAGCTACATCCTCTAGCGATGAGTTCTAGAGCTTCATTTTGAATTGATTAAAAAATATTTTCACCAATTTGTTTAAAAGCAACTGACTTCACTGGTTTGTGTATTATTTTAGCTGCATGGTATGTTTCTTTGTTATAGACATTTTGTACTTTCTAATTACATTCAGGATGATACAACATTAACAGAGCTCCCTTCAGATCCCTTAGCAATTCTCCACCGTTCCTTTAAAGAAGACATTGAGATTCTGGTGGAAGAGGTTGCAGAACTTTTGGATAGACGGAATCCAGCATTCATTGACAGTGGCTCCACTGAAACAGCTCATGACTTTAACGAGGTAAGTTTGGAAGATAAGCATCAGTGTACAGTTTTTGTAAGTGCTTCAGAAAGTGTGATAGATTATTGCCATTTGTGATTTTGTTTTAGATGAAATTTATTATTCCTCTCTCTTCATTTCCATTCAGCATCTGCTCTCTTTCTCAGGGCCCTTCCAGTCAGCATCTGCCTTCTTTCTCCCCCACTCCCATGTCATCCAGCATATGCCTTCTCTCTCCCTCTTCCATCCAGGGTCTGTCCCCTTTCTCCCCTCCCCCCTCCATTCAACATCTAGCTCCTCCCCCCCACACCTGACACCCCTACTGCCCCTGCTGCTATTTCTCCAGTCCAACAGCAGAGTGGTGGAAAAACAAAGGTTAAAGAAATTGCGGGGCTGCTGTGTTCGGCAACCCCCCCTCCCCCTGTGAAAACACTTCCTTTTCCAGGGCAGAGCCAAGAACAGTGCAGCCCCTCAATTGCTTTTTTTCTTTGTTTTTCTGCTGTTGCTTCACAGAGGCGACGGTGGTGGGTGGGAGTGGGGAAATCCTTTATGTGCTTGCTGTGCTGTCCCACAACTTAAAGGTACCATTGATTTTTGAGAGTGCCATGGCACCTGTGGCTCCCCCCGTTCCAACGCCTGTGGTTCTGGGCATAGTAATTTAAGGATCCCTGATGCAGACACTTGCTGAAACATGTCCATGTTGGGTAATATCAATAAACTGGTTCCAATAGTGTGGCTTCTGTGACATCCTTATCTTCTTTTGACTGTTTCCGCCTTTTCTTCTCCTGCATAGTATAGCGAAGTTCTCGTATTCTGTATTTTAAGCATATTAGTTAAACATAGACTTCATAGCAAAATATCTTCCTTTTACAACTTGTAGGTTCTGCGGTTAAACTGGTTAACACTAACCAACATATCAAAATATTCCCTTTTCACAGTCAAGCATACTCTATCTAAAAATACTAGGATTAGAGGGCACACAATGAAGCTGTTAAGTAGTAGACTTAAAACAAATCTGAGAAAATATTTCTTCACTCAACGTGTAATTAAACTCTAGAATTCGCTGGCTGAGAATGTGGTAAAAGCTGTTAGCTTACCAAGGTTTAAAAAAAGGTTTGGATAACTTCCTAAAAGAAAAGCCATAAGCCATTATTAAGATGGACTTGGGGAAAATCCACTGCTTAAATAAGCAGCATAAAAATTTATTTTACTGTTGTGAGATCTTGCCAGGTACTTGTGACCTGGATTGGTCACTGTTGGAAACAGGATGATGGACCTCTTTGGTCTGTCCTAGTGTGGCAACACTTATGTTCTTACTAGTAAAAAAGGCCCGTTTCTGAAGGAAATGAAACGGGCGCTAGCAAGGTTGTCCTTTAATGGCAATTATGTTTTTAAGAGAAATGTTAGGAGAGAGTATGTGTGAGAGAGTGAATGAGTATGTGTCAGAGAGTGAGTATGTGTGAGAGAGAAAGAGTGTGTGTCAGAGAGAGAGAGAGAGTGTGTGATTGAGAGACAGTGTGTGATTGAGAGAGAGACAGAATGTGTGTGTCTGTCTGTGTGAGTGAGAGAGTGTAGTGTGTGTCCCGTGTGCACCAATTATGCTCTCTCCACTGCATTCATCCATATGCAGCAAACATCCTCTGTGCTGCATCCATGTTCAGCATCTCTCCCCTGCCCCCTCCATCTATCGTGGTGCAGCAGTTCTTCTCTGTCCGTTGCCCTCCCCCCCATACATGTGCATCAACTCTGCATTCTCCCTTGGCCTCCTCCTCCCTCCCCCCTCTCTCCCCCTCCCCCTTGTCTCAGGACCCCCTCCCCCTCTCTCTCGTCTCAGGCCCCCCTCCCCACCTCTTTCTCGTCTCAGGACCCCCCTCCCCCCCTCACGTCTCAGAACTTGGTCAGTATTTGGGGGGAAGATGCTTGGAGTCGGTCAGAGCAGAGGTGCCACAGCCCTACCCTGAGCCAGCAGATCCTCACCCACTTCACCGTGTGGGGTTCACTCTTACAGCGATTCCCCTTCCCTTTCTCGGTCGGTACTCACATGAGGTTGGGGCGGTGGCAGTGCAGCAGGGCGCAGAAGGCCAGCCCGTTGCGGAAGGAGGCACTCAAGTTGCGGATCTGGACGCCGGGTGCAAGCCGGTTGTTCTTGAGGGTGAGCCAGCTATGCTCCCCCCCTCCAGCCGAGCACCTGAAGAAGGCAACCACCCGGTCCCTGGTTGTCCAGCGAATTATTCGGGGCAGGCAGGAAAGATCCCCAGTCTTGCCTGCCCGCTGCCGGCGCTGATCCTCCCCCGCTGAGCGACCCTCCTCTCCCCCTGCACCCCCTCCAGCCACCCATGTCCAGTGACCCTCCTCTCTCCCCTGTCCCCCCTCCAGCCATTCATGTCCAGCGACCCTCCTCTCCCCCTGCCCCCCTCCAGCCACCCATGTCCAGCGACACTCCTCTCTCCCCTGCCCCCCCCTCCAGCCACCCAGGTTGTCCAGCGAATTATTTGGGACAGGCAGGAAAGATCCCCAGTCTTGCCTGCCCGCTGCCAGTGCTGACCCTCCCCCGCTGCCGGATCGCTCTTCAAAATGGCTGCCGAGACTTCCAGCGGCGGAGACCGCCCTTGTAAGTCTCGGCGGCCATTTTGAAGAGCGATCCGGCATGGGACTTGTAATCACTAGTTCCTATTGCAAAGCCCACATTTTGTAGTTTCCTTTGTTTTAAATTAAGAACCAGTGCCTCTTTTTCTCCTATGATAAGCAGGATGCGTTAGCCACATGTAGGTGACATCCTCCAACAGCTCCCATTGGATGGATATGCTCTCCGATAGCTCAGAGAGATCCCCCCCCCAGGTTAAATACAATCAAGGAAGATGCTTGTTAGGTAGGATTGCCATACATCCGGATTTACCCGGACATGTCCTCTTTTTGAGGACATGTCTGGGCGTCCGGACGGGTTTTGGCTAGCCTGCCCTTTTGTCCGGATCTCTGAACAAATGGGCGGGCTGACGTGCATGCAGGCGGGCGGTGGACCTCCCCTCCCCATACGGTCTTCCCTGGTGGTCTAGTGACTTCGGGGCGGGAAACAGCCCCCTCTTTCCTGCCCGGCGCACTGCTCTGCATCCTGTATGCTGCCTGTGACGGTCTCAGCGAGATTCAAAATGGCCGCCGAGAATTGAAGTCTTGTGAGGCCGCTTCAATTCTCTGTGGCCATTTTGAATCTCGCTGAGACCATCACAGGCAGCATACAGGATGCAGAGCAGCGCGCCGGGCAGGAAAGAGGGGGCTCTTTCCTGCCCCGAAGTTACTAGACCACCAGGAAAGATCGTGAGTAAGGGGAGAGGTGGTGACGGGGCCGGGGAGAGGGGAAGTGAGGTGAGGGGGTGACCAGGGGGAGGGGAAAATGTGACAGGGGGCGGGGCGAGGTGTGGAAAGGGGCAGGGAGAGGGCGTAAAATGGGGCGGGGCATGGGCGGGGCAAGTGTCCTTTTTTTAAGGATAAAAAATGGTAACCCTATTGTTAGGTAATCGGGAAACTAGGACAGAGGAGTACACCCATATACAAATGTCTTTCTTGGAATAAAAAAATAATAACAGATAAATGGCAAGCAACATTAAGATTTTTCACTTTTATATATTCTAAATCTCTCTGTAATGGCATTTCCACCCTTGAATTAGCAAGGTTAATTTGCAGTGGAGAAGAAATTATAAATCCAGCTGCATCCAGTGTTGTGGGCTTCCTCTGTGTAGATCAGCTCACCGCACAGGGAATGAATAATTCCATCACTACCCCATCTTTAGTTTTTGCATGAAAGGTGGGGCTCATTAAAAGGGCAGCTCTGAGAGACAGTACATGCGTAAAATGTGGGATCTGTGAGGGTACGTACCTACATTGCTGGTGGGAATGTGAAAAGATTGCCCAACTTTGGACAGCAGTCTGGGCACAAATGGAAAAAATGAGAAAGGAATTATGCTTACTAGATCCGGAAAATTTGGAATGTGAATATTGTACTTAAGTCATATCTGATGGTGAATTGTTATATTGTATTTACTTGGATAAAGGAATATCCTCCAACTGTCACGTTGTGGAGAAACCAAATGCACACTTTAATACGTATGGCGAGACTGTCATTAACGTCCAGAGAAAAGAAGATAAACAGATTTATTCATATTTGGACCCCCTTTTTTAAACTCTTTGCAATTGTGAATGAGAAGTTTTGTTGCTTAACTGTTTAAGACTGTGAAGTGGACTGTGGCATATTATCTTCTGTGAATGGGGGAAGGGGGTTGGGGGTGGGGTTAGAGGGAGTTTTGCTTATCAGTATTCACATATGTATATGGTTACTTGTACCCTCAAGGTGGATATTCTCATTTCTGTTTGTTATGAATCTTGTTTCCTTATTAAAACTCAATGAAAAAGATTTATATTTAATTCAAGTTTTGGGTTCATTGCAACTAGTTTGGGCATATCACCTTTTGAGTTTGCCTATTTTCATTATACTTCCTGCAGTACTGAGGTGGGGTTGTTCATCCTACCTCAGCATTAGAAGGGACATAAAGACTGACGGCATAGCCATTATTGGGTCCATTTACATCCCTTGGCTCTAGTCTGAAGTCACCTACATGTGGCTGACACATCCTGCTTTTCCATGGAGAAAGCGGTTATTTATCTGTAATGGGAGTTCTCCATGGACAGCAGGATAAGTCAACCGCACAACCCTCTCACCTCCCCTTTTTAGTTGATCCATCCCTAGCTAGGGATTGACTGAGGTAGGAAGGGGAAATGGCTCGGGCATGCCAGGCAGGGATAGCAACCGCATATGCTCAGAGGAATAGCAACCGCTTATGCTCAAAAAATCTCTCTGAACTATTTGAGAGCATATCTGCACAGTGGAGGCCATTGGATGATGTCATCTACATGTGGCTGACTTATTCTGCTGACCATGGAGAACTCTCATTACAGGTATATAACCTCACTTTCTTCTCTGTGGTAAGAACACATGAGTGCCTTATCAATATGAGTGACCAGACATTCAAAGTCTGTTTAGGGCAAGAAGTATTATCAAGGTTTGAAATTGTTCACAACTTGGTCACAGAAAAATGCACAGAACTTGAAATGAGTCTTTTATTAGACCAAAAAAGTGCCCTTCTGTAGTCTTAAGATATAGAGGCATATTTTCAAAGCACTTTGGGAGGCTAAGTTCCATAGGTTTCTATGGAACTTTGGGAGGCTAAGTGCTTTGAAAATGAGCTTGATAGGCTTTCGCGGACGTAAGAAGTTTAACACAGAAGAAGAGGCAGCAGTTGCTTCTGCCTAGAATGTTGAAAATAGGTGCAATTCTTTATGAAATACCCTTGTAAATGCATTGTGAGATATAAAAATGTGCAGTATGGCGTTTTAATTTTTTTATTCTTCTCAGCTGACTCTCGGTGATAAATTTCTTCTGGTTGCCTCTACTTCTGTGCCCTTATCTTCAGGATAGGAGGGATTAGCTGCCCAGACAGTAATGCATCCCCCCTTCTGGAGACAGGTTTCCCTTTCTTCCTTTCTTGATAGATATATAAATTCTTCTTCATTTTTATTGAAGAAAAGCATTCCTTAACAGTGCCAGCGTATTAGAGAACAATAACAGTTTTCACCAACAAGACTGAACATTTCACTTTGTATGTCTTAATCTAAACCAAATTCCCTCCAGCCTGTCAGCCTTTAAGGTCATTGTTCATTTTTTCTTGTATTCCCCCCCCCCCAATCTTTCACAAAATGAATTGAAGTACTTGGGGAGGGGAGCCTTGTGTCTTATGACCACCTTGGATTCCAGTCTGCTTCCCCCCCCCCCCCACACCTTTCTCCCCAGCGAGGATCAAGATTACTTCCTCCTTTTTTTGCCTTTCCTATCCCCCTCTTTGTTGTGGACTGTAGCGTCGGGGGTATTAGTTAGATTTTCTATACTGTACTTTTATGTTATAAGGGCCCCTTTTACCAAGCTGCGGTAAAAGGGGCCCGCCCTGCAGTAGCATTGGTGCATGGATTCACCACAAGCCAAGGCCCCCTTTTACCTCAGCGGGTAAAAGGCTTTTTTTAAAGCGAAATGGCCATGTGGTAAATGAGTCACTTGCCGTGCAGCCATTTCCCAGGGGAGCCCTTACCACCGCCCATTTAGGATGCGGTAAGGGTTCCCGCTGTACCCTGGCTGTACCCGCCGGGTAAGCCCCTAGCGCTAGAAAATAAAAATGCATTTTCTAGCGCCAGAGTTGGCAAGCGGCAGAGGCTGTGACTACCGCCTGGCTCCTGCAGTAGCCCAGTGATAGGCCCAATTTGCCACGCGCCAACGCAGCGGTAGCCCTACCGCCCTTTAGTAAAAGGGCCCCTAATTGCTCTGCCTTCTGGTTGGGATTAACAGTCCTTTTATTAAAATGCGCTAGAATCTGAGCTTAATATGTTGTAACATGGGATTTTACTGCGCACTAAGCCCAAATTTAACGCAGCACTTTTTGGGGCATTTTTAAAATCTATTTTATGTTTCAACTGTTTTTTATTATGAAAGAAATCAACATATCCACATCTTATAGACATTATAGAACTAATACAAGTATTTTTTTGTTCCTCCATTATCTTGTAACAGCATAATAAAACAATAATTATCTTACACAAGGATAGTGTGTTTCTTTTTCTTTCTCTGTGTGTTTCATTAATTTGTATTATCCATGAATTCAACAGAACATTGCATTATTGTCAACATCTAACATAACCAAGTATTGTGCCACCTTCATTATCCGATATTAGTACAACAAATCCATTATTAGTTCCCACCATAGTATAATGTTGCATTCTTCCATCCTTATACCTACTATTTCCCTTTCCCCCTTCCCACCCTCCCTGCCCTCTTATTCTTCATGGTTCCCCCTGTAACCTATAAAATTCCCCATACTTTCCAGTATCGCATAAAGTCCACTCATAAGGTATTAATAATCAGACTTCGCCCTTTCTGCGTCATTTTTTCCAAGTAGCATCCCCAGATTTTAAGAAATCTCGTTTTTCTTTTATCATTTCCTTTAGCCTCTTTTGCTTCCCAAACCAACAATTGATGTACCTGATTACGCCAATGCCAGAAATTTGGCGGGTTGTGTGTAGTCCAGTGCTGCATAATACATTTCCTTGCTATCAAACATAATTTGCGCTTTAGCAATACTTTATCTGCATTTAAACTCGATTGTACCTCCTTCATATCCAATATGAGATGTAATGGATTCATATCTACTCTACTACATAACATACCTGTAAGATAGTTAGTTATTTGTCTCCAATATCGTTGTATTAATACACATTTCCACATCGCATGATAAATGGAGTTCTCGGCATTATGACATTTTACACAAAGAGCTGTTTCTATACCCCCTGCTTTATACAATTGAACCTGTGTAAAGTATGCCCTGTGTATCATTCTAAATGCACATTCCCTATAATCATTTCCCCCTATCAGGCATGGAATACTTTTGATTTGTGCCATTATATCCCAGGATTGCAAGTTCCTTCCCATATCTTTTTCCCATTTCTGTTTCAACAAAGTCATCTCCTTCGCAGGAGTTAGGCTCCATAGTCTCTGATATAATTGCGATATAGAAGGGGCATTTTCTGTAATTTCCTCAAAGAAGGTAATAATTTTATTACCTAACCTAATTATAAGTGCTTCTTTATTTAAATTTTGTATGTAATGTTTAAGCTGATAGTGCGCATAAGTATCTTGCCATCCAGGTTCCTCTTGATGAAGCAGCTGCGGCAGTGGCTTAATATCCCCATTCTCTCCTAGTACGTCTGCCAGGGTTTCCACACTTATCTTTCCCCAGTCATCAAAGATTTTGTTCTCCATTCCTGGTTGGAAGGCCGGATTCCCTCTAATACTTATTAACTCCGTTATTCTCGAGTCTCCGCCTAATAGTTTGCCTATAAATTTCCATACCTCTCTCATGGGTTTAAGTAAAATATTGTGCCTAATTCTAGGAGGAGTTTCCCCGCTCCGCAAATGCATTAGGGTAGTAAAGTGATATGGGTTAAATAATGCATCTTCCATCTCTATAGGTGTATAGTCGGAAGCATGAAATAATCTATCTCTCACCAGTCGCAATAAACATGCCATATTATAATATTTAAGATTGGGAATTCCCAAACCCCCCTGTCTCCATCCTCCCAACATGTATTTTTGTTGTATTTTAGCTTTTTTCTTAGCCCAACAGAATCTGAGCAGCATTCGGTATAAGCGCTTTATATCTTTCTGCAACAGGGCTATTGGTAAGATCTGCATCATATATAACCATCTCGGTAAGATCACCATTTTAAGAAGGTTGATCCTCCCTATGAGCGAGAGTGTTAGCGTGCCCCATGATGCCAACTGCTGTGCTGTCTGTTCCAGTAATTTTTCAACATTTAAATGATATAGCTCTTTTGGTCTGGCCGGCAACTGTATACCCAAATATACAAAAGATTTATGTGCCTGCTTCAAAGGGAAATCTCCCCCCCATAACTCGTGTATGTCCACATTAATTTGAAGCGCTTCTGACTTGTCTATATTCAGTTTGAAACCCGAATAATCTCCATATTCTCTGAAAATTTGTAAAAGATTCTCTAGAGTATCTTTTGGCTTCGTAATAATCATTAACAAGTCATCCGCAAATGCAGCTATCTTAAATTCCTGATTTTTAATATGTACCCCTGTTATCGCTGCACAATCATGTATGTCTCTAATTAATGGGTCTAATTGAAGTGCAAATAACAGAGGCGACAAAGGACAACCTTGTCTAGTTCCCCTAGTGATCTGAATTTCCCCCGATATATTTCCATTTACCAGCACTTGTGCCCTTGGGTTATGATATAGTGCTCTAATTGCCTGCACAAAGGTGCCATTAAATCCATATTTCTGTAGCACCGAGTATAGAAAGGGCCATTCCACTCTGTCGAATGCTTTTTCTGCGTCGAAGCTGATCATCACAGCTTGTTCTTTGGAGTGACCTAGTCCTTCCAATGACGCCAAAATATTCCGCAAGTTTTTTGTACTTGTTCGCCCTTGGACAAAACCCACCTGTGCTGGATGAATTAGATGAGGCAATATCCCTCCTAATCTTTTGGCCAATATTTTTGCAAATAATTTTGCCTCTTGATTAATTAGGGAAATGGGTCTATATGATGTAACCAACTGTTCATCTCGTTTTGGTTTAGGAAATACTACTATCCTAGCTAAATTCATATTATCAGACAAGGCCCCCTTCTCTATCCAGTCATTGAACATTTCAGTCAAGGTAGGGAGAATCGAGTCCCCCATCATCTTATAAATTCTGCTTTAAAACCGTCTGGACCTGATGCCTTGCCTGATTTACTTTGTTTGATTGCCCATCCTACCTCGTCTTCACTAATCCTAGCATTTAGCCGCTTTCTGTCTCTACTTTGCAGCCTCGGAATGTGAACACCCTCTAAGTAAGACTCCCCCTGTAGCTCGTCTTGATCTGCCCTCTTATAAAGTTCTTGATAAAAATTTTGAAAAGCTTGTCGAATTTCTTTATTAGAGTGTATGAGTTTCCCATTTTTTTGTTTAATAGTTGTTATATTTCGGGAATTAACCTTAGATGCTATAAGTCGAGCTAAATATTTGCCCCCTTTATTCCCGTGCTTGTAAAGTTGAAAGCGATAGTAGGCCTGAGATTTCACTTCTCTCTCATGTAGTTTGGCATTTAAAGTTGCTTGTATGGTCAGAATCTCTTGTCTGATATCATTACTAGGGTTCATACCGTATTGGCGGTGTAATTTACCTAAAAGTTGTTCTAGTCTCATTATTTCTCTGTCTCTCATTCGTTTATAGTGCGTGACATAGCTAATTATTTCCCCCCGCAACACCGCTTTCGCTGCTTCCCAGTAAGTGCTGATCTCATCCACTGAGCCTTCATTAAAATGCTTAAATTCTGCCCATTTAGCATGTAAAAGCTCCCCAAATCTTGCATCTTTAATTAAGTATGTTGGAAACGTCCAGCTTTTTAGCAAGTCTTCATCCTCTCCTCCCTTCCATGTCATTCCGACCACTGAATGATCCGATATGACACAGGGATCTATGTGTACCTCAGTAATGTCTGTTATTATAGTTCGTGATACCAGCAAGTAATCAATTCTTGATGCTGACCCATGTGCTCTAGATTGGTGTGTGTATTCTTTCTCCATAGGATGCAAGGTGCGCCAGACATCTATTAAATCTAATATTTCACATAAATCCGGTAGACCCCTAGTATCTATTTTTCTTATCTCCTTAGGCGGATGCGATCTATCCATATTCGGGTCCCAAGTCATATTGAAATCTCCTCCCATCACTAGGGGCAAGTTTTCCAATTGAGTGATTTGGGAAAGCAATTTCTTATAGAATTTTAAATCTAACACATTAGGAGCATAGACATTTCCCAAAATTATAGTTTTTTTATTAATGGTTACTATGCTTAGCACAAATCTACCCTCTGGGTCTGAAATAGTTTTATGTATCTTGATTGCTAGCCCTTTCCGAAAAAGTATGGCTACTCCCCCTTTTCGACCCATTGCCGCAGCTGCCACACAATCTGCCACCCACCATTTGGCTAATTTGGCATGCTCCTCTGCTGACAAATGTGTTTCTTGGAGCATTGCAATATCTGCTCTTATATGTTTAAGATGGCGCAATATTTTTGATCTCTTGATGGGGGAATGTATTCCCCCCACATTCCAGGATGCTACCTTAAGTAGTTATCATTCATATAGCGATTTTCCATCATCTGATTACCTTTTACTATCAAGAGTAGCCAGCCCAGCCTCCAACCACTCCTGTTCATACCCCATGTTCTCATTTTCATATTTATTTGCGTCTGTAGGTTACATTGAGTTACTCTCTTCCCCTTCCCCCCCTTACATTGTCCTGTAGTTATCTGTTCCCTAACCTCCCCCCTCTCCCCATTCCCCCCCATTAGCCCTCTCCTTCCCGTAGGAAGCAGGTCACTTTCAACGCGCCTCCTCCCATTATTTGTATCCGTCCCTTTTCTGCTCGTTCTTCCATTAATGATACATGTATGTGTGAGTAAGTATTACCTCTTTAACATTCAGTCCCCCAACACATTTGACATTTAGATTTGCCATTCTCTACAATTATTAAGCAAAAGCAGTATTATTAGTCATAAATAATCTTATGATTATCAGATTCTTTCAAACTAAGCTTGTTATACTTTTAAATCTAATGTAACTGATTTCAGGCTCTACGACTTATATGACCTGCAGTGTCAACTTGTTATCAACAACAGTAGTATCTTAACCTTATTATACTATATCTATTATAACATATTTTTATGATTGTGTGAGTATGTATTACCTCTTTATCATTCAGTCCCCCATCTCATTTGACTTTTAAATTTGCCAGTCTCTACAATTGTTAATCAAGAGTAGTATTAGTCTTATGAGATCTTAGTGTTGTCAGATTCTTTCAAACCTAGATTGTAATACTTTCAAATCTAATTTAACTGATTTCAGGCCTTGCAGCTTACATTATCTGCAGTATCAAATATCTAACAACAAAAGTAATATCTTAATATCCTTATACTATATCTATTATAACATACTTTCCTAATATCCAAGATTCTTGGCCACTTTTCATGCTTAAATCGTCCTTTCCTGTTATCCTGTTTGTGTTTCAATTGGCCCTCTAATGGTTTCAGTGTGCATTATGTCCACCTTAAATCCAATTTGTGTCGCTGTTCAGTGTGTCCATTGATAGTCTCTTTTATGTATCATCTGCCCCAACATCCTCTGTTTATAATTCTCATTTCAATTATAGGTCTCTTCTTTATACTTTTTTCTCAAGCATTTAGCGAAGTCAGTTAGAAAATGTCTTTTTTTCAGCAGTGCAATCCTTAGCTCTCAAGTTTCCGGCCTCTCTTCCATCTGTTGCACAAATAGTTTTGCTTCTTCCATAGTGGTAAACAACTTTGTGCCCGAAGAATGAATGATTCTCAACTTTGCAGGGTATAATAGCGCAAACTTAATCTTTTTATTCACCAACGCTGAGCATATCGATGAAAACTTTTTTCTTTGCGCCGCCACCGCCGATGAATAATCTTGAAAGCAAAGAACTTTGCGGTTCCCGCTGTATAGTTCTTTGCCGTTGCGCAGGGCTTGCAGTATGGCGTTTTTGTGACTGAAATTGAGAATTTTGCAGATGACTACACGTGGTCTTCCCTCCGCCACGGTCTTCGGCCCTAGTCGATGTGCACGCTCGATTCTTAGCGGCCCCAACATCTCAGGTAACTCCAGTTCTGCTGTGAACCACGTTTCAAGAAATTTGCTGAGTTCACGATCTCCTTGCCCTTCAGTTAGTCCCACAATTCGGAGGTTGTTCCTCCTCGACCTATTTTCTAGGTCTTCGAGTTTGTCGTCGTATGAGGTAATTGTTTTCTTCAGTTGATTTATCTCTGCTTCTAGTACAGTGACTCGGTCTTCCGTTTCACTGGCCCGCTGTTGATATTGCGCCATATCCGTTTGTATTTGGGCTATACTGTTATTAAGGGATTCCAACTTGTTGTCCAGGGAACTCAGTTTTTTATCTAATATTACCTCTAGCGCTTGTGTAACTTCTCCCACAATTTCCGCGGCCCAGGCGGACCCCACCTCCGACGTTCCCGGGCTCACCGGCGCCGCCATTTTGTCTCCAACTAGGCGAGTTTTTTCTTTTTCTTTTCTTGTGTTTTTTGTCGCCATTGCCGTAACCTTCTGCACTCAATCCGTTCACTGTGAGTTCGGCTATTGTTCGCTCTCAGTTAGCAGGATGTTAATCTTTGTTTGCAGCGATTTTTTGCCTAGATGTTTGAGGAGAAGGCAGGAGCGATCCAACTAGCGCCCACTCCCGCTCATAGCGTCACGTGACCGCGTCTTTAAAATCTATTTTATTGCAGGTCATATGCAAGTGCTGTCATTAGAGCGCGGTACCTGCATAGAGTTAATGCGAGAGTACTTACTGCTTCCTTTTTAGGAGGCGCTAAATGCTCCCACATTAACTCTGTGTTAATACTTCTACACCCATTCTCTGCCCATGACATGCCCCCCAATATTTTTTTAAAATCAGTAATGTACAGGTTAGCACTTGCAAACAGGCAAAACACTGCAAAATGTTTTAAATCATTTCTGTGGTAGCCTGTTTGTACACACTAACAGTGTGTTAAGGGCTTAACGCCCTTTAATAAAAGGGCCCTTGAAGTCGTCAAGTGTTTATAAATAAAGAAAGAGAACTTGAAATGAGGTAAGTGATTGAAATATATGCTGAGCGCTTAAAAATGTAGAGCACTAGAAATTCATACGTATGGTTATCTCACTTTTTTTTACCTCAGGTGAAAATATATAACGGAATCCTTTTGTGTGAAGATTAAAGTTGGGAATGATTTGGATTTGGGACTGAGTTTGAACAATACAAGAAACTGTTCTCAGACAGGACAGAGAGCAGCACTGCCGAGGGATCTCCCTGTTTGAATTCCTGGTGCTAGATAACCCTGTAAAATAGTGAAAGCCTGTTTTAGTGTTCTGTAATAATGTAAGGCTGTATAATTTCTAAAAAGTGCCATATATTTCTGAAGTAGTAATACATCTGTTTTGTACCGGGGGGTGGGGGGGGTGGAATGTAAAATTGTATTTTTCAGATGGAACTTGTCTTAAAGGGCAATATTCAAACATCTGCAAGCATGTAAATTTTACCTCTAACCCTTCCGCAATATTGGTCACAAAAATAGAGAACAGAATGGGCCCCAGGATATGTCCCTGAAGCACTCCTATACTTACCGTTCTTTCTTCCAATCGAATTCCATTTACCACAACCCTTTGTCACCTGTCAGTCAACCATTTTCTGATCCACTTAACTACTTTGGATCTGATCCTCAAGCTTCTCAGTTTATTCATGAATGTCCAACGAGGAACCGTGCCAAAAGATTTTCTGAAATCTAAGTAGACTACATCTAGCTCATGTCCTTGATCTAGTTCTTTTGTCATCCAGTCAGAGAAATCAATTGAATTTGTTTGGCACTGTCTTTGGTGACACCATGTTGCCTCAGATCTTTCATCCCATTGGATTCTAGAAAGCTCATTATCCTTTCCTTGATTACCTTCTCCATTATTTTTCCCACCACCAAGGTTAGACTTACTAGCCTATTTATTTATTTATTGCATGTGTATCCCACATTTTCCCACCCCTTTGCAGGCTCAATGTGGCTTACAAAGCCTATAGTTTTCCACCTCTATTCCCACTTTTGTGAAGAAGGACCACATCCCGCAGTCTGAATATCGGGCCCATTAAATTTAGATTAAAGTCATATATTGGTTTACCTTTTAGAGCAAAATAATCGGCTCCCAAATCTTTTCAAGTCTGTCAAGCAAACCAGTATTTTCAGACATTCTAGCTTCATATTTAAGCTGTAGCACATTTAAGGTATATTTTACTAAACTATGGTAAACTTTGCAGTTAACATGGGATTTTACCACACGGTAACTGAAAATTGAATATGACACCCAATGGGGGAATTTCCTCTATGTTTTATTTACAGGTCATGAGTTAACATTCACATTACTGCACAGTACCTGCTCCAGGTTAACACCAAAGCACTTGGTGCCTCCTGTTTAGGAGGTGGTAAGTAATCACATGTTAACTGTGTATTAGGTAATCGGTGCACAGTAAGTGTAGCACGTTAACTGTCAAATGCCTTCCACGCCCATTCTCTGCCCATGCCACGCCCCTTGACACAAAAAACATTTAACACCCTGTTTACCAGATGCTAATTTTGGAAAGATTGGTAAGACCCCTAAAGCAGCTCTGCGCTAACAGTTAATGTGGGGTAAATTGGGTGTTAAGTGCTTCATGCAGTTTAGTAAAAGGGCCCCCTTAAGTAACTCTAGAACAGGGGTGTCCAACTTCAGTCCTTGAAGGCCACAATCCAGTTGGGTTTTCAGTATTTTCCCAATGAGTATGCATGAGATCCATTTTCATGCACTGTCTCCATTGTATGCAAATAGATCTCATGCATATTAATTGTGGAAATCCTGAAAATTCAACCTGGTGAGGGCCATGGTTGGACACTCCTGCTCTAGAACAAACTAATGGTGGCTTAAGAAAAGGCCTTGTTTCAAAGTGGCTGATTTCTCTGGTGGCTGCACATACTGTAGGTTGTACCTCTTCTATCTCGATATATCCAGAATGAGATGATTCCAACTGAGCTCCCTAAAGATTCATCAAGGTCTCATCATCAGTCAATTCAAGAAGGCATCGAGATCCTGGAGGAGGAGAATGTGGAATTCATCAATGTGCCGATCCCAGAGTTTGGGGACAGTGACCCTTCTCGGATAGTTCATGACTTCAGCAAGGTAAGAAACGATGTTTAGGCAGTACCTAGGGTGACATTGCTGAAGGATCTGCTTCATTTGAATTCCGATAGATGTAAAAGAGTGTAATGCTGTTCTGCAATAATTTAAGGCTTCCTAATTTCTAAAAAAGTGTCATGTTTTTCAAAAGTAATAGCACAGTTGTTTTGTGTAGAATCTTGATGGGTAGGTACAGATTCTCCTTTATCTAGCTAAAAGTATATATAGGACCTACTATTCAGCCAGTCAGTGTATAAAGTTAAGCACTGGCACTTGATTTATATATTCAGCAGTGTCATCTGTTTAACCCAAGGGTTCTCAACCCAGCCCTTGGGATACACCAAGCCAGTCAGGTTTTCAAGATACCCACAATGAATATGTAGGCGATAGATTTGCATGCACTAGATTCTAGGCAAATCTGTCTCATGCATATTCATTCTGGATATCCTGAAAACCTGACGTATGTCCAGAGGACTTGGTTGAGAACCCCTGGTTTAACCAGTATCACTGGAAAAAAAAATCTCTATCTGTAATCACCAGCCAGGGCTGCCCTACCATGAGGTCAACTGTGGCAGGGGCCTCAGATGGCACTCTCCATGGAGTGCCATCTTTCACCCTTCCTCCATGTTTAGTGTTTACTTTCTTTTTTTCTTTTCCAAAAGGCAGCAGTGACCGCGCTTTCCATACGCTGCCCTGCCCAACACCTGCCTCTTCTCCTTTCAGCGGCACTCCTCTTGACGAAGTTACGTCAGAGTCAAAATGCAATAGAGTGATGAGGCCAGTGCCGGCGGCAGGGCAGCCTATGGGAATCACTGCCACTGCTGCCTTTTGGAAAATAAAAAAAGAAGGGAAATGTAGGGAAGAGGGTTGAAAAGAGAAGGGAGAAGATGCCAGACCAGGCCGGGCAGGGTGGCATCTCGTTCCTCCCTCATATGGCAGATTGCATTTGGCTGCCCCTGTCACCAGCAACTATTTGTTTAAATAGTTGCTGGTGACTAATAGTTTAGCAGGCCTAATTTTAAATTCATAAGGTACTCAGGGCTGAATTCTGTATATCGCATTGAAAAGTGCTATTCTGTAAGCTGCACATAGAAGTTAGGCACGCTTTATAGAATAGTGCTTACGCCTAAGAATCACACCAAATTTTAGGCGCGGCCAATTGCACCAACTAAAAAGTGGTGCAAATGCATGCGCCTAAATTAGGCACAAATCCCCTCTTATTCTATGATAGCATGTGTAAATGTAAGGAATGCCCCTGTTCTGCCCATGACCCTCCCATTTCTGTGCCCCCTTTTTTTAACTCGCACATAAAATTTAGGTGTGCATCCCGCACCTAAGCTTATGCACATATATTCCAATTAAATCTAATTAGTGCCAATAATTGCTTGTTAAGCCAATTATTGGTGCTAATTAGCTTGTTTAATTAAATTGCTAGCGCAATTTTTAGTGACTTTTATAAAATTAAGGGGTTAGTGGCTAAATGTTGCCACTAAGGAGGTAACTCTATAAATGAATGCCTCTGTCTAGGCACTCTGATAATGCACGGTGAGAGCCTATTCTATACCAGTATCTGGATGCCCAGAGTCTGTTATTCAATACTAACATAACCCAGTATTGGCATGCCTTACATTTATGCACCTGCAGTTATAGCAGCCATAGACCTGCGGGTGCCTAAATGTAGCAAGGGCACCTGCAAACGGGAGGCCAGTTCATATGTATACCCCTCTTGCATTTATTCACTATGCAAGTTACACGCACTCCTACAGAATGAGGCTTAGGCATCCTGCTAGTGCTTACTTGTGTAAGTGTACATTTACCCGCAAAGGTGCTAGTATTTGGTAACATTGGACTAAATTCAGGAAATGAAAAAAAATGAGTACTGAGCTCTATTCTATAAATGGCATTCCAAGGTGGGCACCGTTTATAGGATAATGTTTAGTGCTGGGATCCATGCCCAGTTTGGGCGCGAGGATTTACACCAACTGAAGCATGGAGTAAATTCTCACACCTAAATTAGGTGTGGATCTCTTGTATTCTATAATACTGCACGCATCGAAAATGAACGCCCCTGACCCACCCATGCCTCCCCCATGGTTACACTCCATTTCAGATGCATGCTTAAAAATTTACACACATATCTTTTTAGAATACCAACTAGGAAGATGTGCGTGTGTTGATAGTTTGAGGAATGTGAGCCCTTGGGCCATAGTGAGGTTGGTACTACCTGTACTACGCAAACGCAACACAGGCCCTCGCTGACGCTGCCACTAGAAAAAGTCCAGGACAGGCTACAGGCAGACACGAACAGAACCAGGACCAGGGTCTAGACAAGCAAGGTCAGGAGCAACCAGAAGTCAAGGTAGACAGCAGGCAGACAAAGTCAGGAACAGGCCAGGGGTCAAGGCAGGCAGCAGGCAGATGAATTCAGGAAAAGGCCAGAGGGTGGTTCTTAAAAGAACCTTTGGATGGATCAGCAGGACGGGACCGACAGGGAGGAACTCTGGAACTGGATGAGGCAGGAACAGACAGGCAGGGACTCTGGAACAGGGCTAGGCAGGAAGGAATGCAGGAACAAGGCAGGCAGGCAAGAAGGCAACACTACTGGAGTTAGCAGGACACCAGGAAGCCTGTTGCTGAGGTACTGGTGAGATTGGAGAACTTCCTTAAATATTGCTAGGCAGGATGTGATATCATCAGTCTGTGCCCTTTGCAGGGCCATAAAAAGGAAGTGCAGAATTCCAGGAAGTAAAAGAGTCTTCAGGCACGAGAGGGTGTCGGAGCCCGCCAGGAGCGCCTGGAGACAGGTGAGGGGCATGACAGCACACAGCACATAAATTCAAATTCTTGCCAATTAGCACCAGTAATTGATAGCACCCAATTATTAGCACTAACTGGCTCATTATTCAATTAAATTGTAGAGAGGAACAGATTGAAAAGAATGGGGACAAGGATATGCCCTGGTGTCATCGCTGGGCAGTGTAGATAGACTAGCGTTCTTTCCTGATTTTGTTGCTTTAGGAAGGATTCACTACTTTATCCTTTCTACAGATCTGTTAAATTAATTGTCTCTATTATAAATATCAGCATTTTGTACATTTGTAGTTTTTTAACCACCTAGAATTGGACTTCAGTCTTTTGTGACATGGGGATTGAGTGACTAAACTGGTAGATGAATCTTACATAAAATCATGGTATTTTTCAGCATTTTAGTTGTTTCCTTTTTCTTGTAAGCCATATTACTCAATGTGGTTTTAAATCACAATTTTTTTGAGAGAAAAGCCTGAGGGAAACAAGAAGGGTTCCCTTAAAGGGAAAAAAAGTGAACAACAGAGCACTGGTTAAAGGCCAGTTTATTCAGTACTAGCCTTGGTGTTAACGGCAAATTAATAAACAGCACTTACACTAGCAATGGTCCAAAACCAGAATTCTAATGAAACAAGGCATTCAAAAGCAAGGCAGAACAAGAGTCCAAACTAGACGCCAGAACAAGACATGAGACAGGATCCAAGGCAGGAAACAGGAGCACAGGTAGGAGCACAATCATACAGGCAACATAGGTAGCATAGGTCAGTTGGAGACTGGGCATAGATGAGGAAACATGGAAGCACAGAGAATGACCTAGCACTGGTCCAGATCAGAAGTAGGGTAAATAAACCCCTTCTCTCTGGACTGGCCCCAGCAAGGAGGTTTAATTGACAGAAGACGGCGTCATGTGACAAGGCTGAAACTGTAGCCGCCATCTTGATACACTCAAAACAAAACAAACTTTGGTCCACACCAAGCCACACTTAGGCAGTCCTTATTTCTAATAAGCATTTGCTATTATTTTGGGTGGCTCAATATGGCAGCAAGCTCTGCCTACTGGCTTCAGACCAGTTAATGGGCCAAGCACGCTCCCGCTGTCTCCTGTCAATTAAATCTCCTTGGGCCCCAGCAGAGCCAATCACACAGGGACACACAAGATAAGAAATTACAGGGCACATTTATCACACAGAGATAACAGAAGAGATGGGACTACAGCTCCTTCTAGAGTCAGGGAGACTCATGCCAAGCACACCACCAGTCTACTCCAGCTTTCTGCCAGTCCTGACAGATATGCACATCCCACTCATATACATTTATATAAACCAAAAAATCCTAAGGAAAGAGGCAAAAAGCTGAACACATTAATTGCTAAGATGAAATTTTTTTAAAAGGCTGAAATCACAGAAACTCATATTATTTTGTTCTTTAAATCTTACATAGTTGCATAATAAATGCAGATCTTTATTTGCCATCATTTACTAAAGCACAAAAGAATATGAATTAATTTCTATGATTTCAACTTAAAAAAAATTACATCATAGCAATTAATGTACTTATGTACAATTTATGTACTTATAAAGGGTTTGGACGGCTTCCTAAAGGAAAAGTCCATAGACCGTTATTAAATGGACTTGGGGAAAATCCAGTATTTCTTGGATGAGCAGTATAAAATGTTTTGTACATTTTTGGGATCTTGCCGGGTATTTGTGGATTGGCCACTGTTGGAAACAGGATGCTGGGCTCGATGGATCTCTGGTCTTTCCCAGTATGGCAATACTTATGTACTTAATGTGTTCAGCTTTTTGCCTCTCGCCTTCATCCTTTACAGCACCGTCTTCCATCCCTCAGGTTACAGATCCCAGGAGTTGGACCTGGTTATTTATAAATTTGTTATAATCACTAACAGTGAGTTCAGTATGTAATACGTTTTCTAACCTGCCGTCTCTGTTAGAAAGACCTGTTTGTCAAAAAAGGTGTGTTACTATCATAATAATGAATAAGTAAGTATGCTTCAAATGATTTGTAGTTAACAATTTTTCTTAAAATTAATGTTTTCTTTGCCAGAATGTCACAGCCTACCTTGATCTCAGATTGGATACGTGCTATGTGATTCCTCTGAACACTTCAGTTGTTATGCCACCGAGAAACTTTATGGAACTGCTCAAGAACATTCGGGTGCGTTCAGTGTGCTATACGTTGTCATTTATCAGATTGTAACACTGACCCAAAGGCACTGCAGTGCAGAGGGCTTGGCTTTGATTCCAAGGTCAGGTGTAGTTGGAGATACTGCACAGACAGCATTCACAGCTCTCAGTGAGAAGGAATGCTAGTCACTGCACAGGAAATTCTTCAAGAGACAAACTTGTTGGCATTCCACAAAGAGTTAAAATGGCATCTGTTCCTCAGAGCAGTGCTTCTCAACCCTCTCCTGGAGGCACATCTAGCCAGTTAGGTTTTCAGGATTATCACAATGAAGGATATTTGCATACAGTGGGCCTCCAACAAATGCAAATAGCCTATCCTAAGGCAGGTGTAGCTAGCTATGTGTATTCTCTGCATGTATGCAGATGGTAATTTTATAGAGCTTTCACTGTGTGTCAAGCCTGCTTTTAAACTGTGTGGACACATACATGTGTAAAAATTATGTGCATCGAAAGAGTGTGCTTAGTTATACAGAGTTTGGGGGTAATTCTCTATAGATCTCCTAAAGTTAGGCTCTGGGATAATGCGTGCTAAATGTGAATGCTCTGTTGGCAATTGTGTGCACAATTACTATTATAGAATGTTAGTGTAGGTCTTCAGTTATGTTGTCAACCAGAAGAAAGCAGACTTGTATGCAAATGAAAAGATTTATTTCCAAGTATCCGACGTGGCCAAGTTTCGCCTATAAGGCTGCGTCAGGAGTTTACAGTATACTGTTAACCAGACATACATAATAAAATTAAAACAGTTAAAATACATAATTAAAGAGCATAGTAAAAAATAAACAATTGAAATTCACAATCAAAAATAACTTGAAAATCATCAGAGCAGCATGCATAATACTTTAAAACAAAACCAAACAATTCCTTAATAATTAATGAACATAACAAAAATACATGCATACTATACGCAGTAAACCTGATAGCCATGCATAATTGAAATACATAGAAAATTAGTAAAATATTTATAAAAACCAAAGCCCAATGGTATCAGACATAGGTGAATATTAAAATACATTTTAGGCTTAACAATAGTGGGTCTCATACAGAATAACTTATGTCATGTGTTAAATAGTGAGGGTAATTCTCTGTAGATCACCTAAAGTTAGGCACCAGGACAATGCGTGGTAAATGTGAATTCTCTGTCGGCAACTGTGTGCACAGTTACCATTACAGAATACTAGTGTAAATCTGCAGTTATGTGCCTAACTTTAGGTGTGCGCTAGAAAAATTCTCCAGCAACTAAATGAAGTTACATATCATGTTCCATGTCACCATTCTTCAGAGACATAAATCTAAATCATGCTTTATCCAAATCTAATGTTTTTTATTTAATTAAGAAATTAGATAAATTTGGAAGGATCTTCAGAGGTCACAGCACAGATACTGCATTCCAACAGGTTTCTTTATGCAGTACTGTGTAATCCTCTTTGATCTTTCCTGATGGTGAGTGAGAGATCGTATGGGAATTTTTTGGACCTCTGTCCAGTGGCGTAGCAAGGGCGGGGCAGTGGGGGCGGTCCGCCCCGGGTGTCAACGGGTGGTGGGGGTGCTCTGCTAGCGAGTCCCTACCAGCTCCATCCACCTGGCAGCTATGTGGTGCGGCGTCTCGCGTCTGTGCTGCTGTAAGAGAAGAAAATCGCCTTGTCGGCCCTTCCCTCACTCTATCCCACCCTCGAGGAAATAGGATGTTACATCAGAGGGCGGGACACAGTGAGGGAAGGGCCGATGAGGCGAGTTTCTTCTTTTACAGCAGTGAAGAGTCGCACAAGGCGCCGGGTGGACGGAGCTGGTAGACAGGTGGGGACTGGGTCAGGGGGGGGGGGGTGCCGTGTTGCTGTGTCATGCCGGGGGGGGGTGCCGTGTTGCCCTGCAGCCGGGGGGGGGGGGGGGGGGGGGGGGGTGTGTAGCAGCGATCTGCCCTGGGTGGCAGTGAACCACAGAACACCACTGCCTCTGTCCTGAAGAAGAGATTGAAACTTTGTCATTTCGGCAGAGGCTCCGTGTTTTTCTAACCTAAGTGTGTTTTGATTTTTTGATATGAGACTGCAATACTTTTGTACAAAAAAAATTAAAACCTGTTGGGAGAATTTTTCTACTGTGTATTTTGGACCCCTGTGTGTGGAGTTTTTGTCCCATTTATTGAATTTAACTTTAGGTGGAGCACCTAAGTTAGATCAATGGCTGGTGTAAATTCTTGTGCCTAAATGCTGGCAGTTAGGTGCATAACTGCTAGTATTCTATAACCTGTGTGTGTAAGTGCTGGCATGTCCCTGACCCATCCATGCCCCTTCTAGGGCCACACCCACTCATATGCCTTGTTTTTGTGCACACAGTTTATAGTATACCGACCTAGGACAGTTACACACGTAACTGCTAATTATGGTTTATTGGGCTTAATATACTGCTTTTCCAAAACAGAACAAAGCAGCGTACAATTTAAAATTAAAGAGGGGTAGGAAAGAAAAGGATAAAGAAGAACAGGAATAGTAGGCACATCAAGGGGATAGTACAGAGCACAGTCATAGCAATCACATTACAAACGTACAGATAGCAAGGTTTGTCCTGGGTGATAGGATGAGCTGCTCCCTCTTTCATCACTGAAGACCTTGTGAAATAAGTGGGATTTAAGTGTGATTTTTAACTTTTGAAAAGAGAATTCTAGGCAGACGAGGGAAGGGCATTCCGGGGGTGGGGGTTGTTACAATAGAAAGTCCTGTTTCTGGTGGAGTCAAGTCTTGCACAATGGATAGATGGGATGTGGAGGTGATGCTCGTTTTAAAGATCATAGGACCATGAAAGGGGCATATAGAGCAATGGTGTAGCCACAGGGAGGGGTTGGGCCCCACCCCCAAACTGCAGTGCCCTGAACGGCCGGTGGAATGCTTAAGCCCCACCAGCTGAAGAACTCTGCAGCCCGAACCTCCCCCAGGGTGAGGAAGTTGGCAGCTGAAAAGCACACCACTAACTTCTTCATACTGGGGGAGGTTCAGGTTGTGGAACTCTTTAGCTGGTGGGGCTTGGGTATCCCTGCCAGCAAAGGTAAAATTTTAAATGGGTCTGAGGAGAGAGCGCAGACAGGAATGGGTGACCTCCCATTCCACCCCGGGGCCCCCCCAAAATGGGCTACTGGTTATGCCCTTGATAGAGAGTGATGGTGGATGAGAGAGAGGTCACCTGCATGGAGAATTTTGAGGACACGGAACTTGTATTTCACACGATAAGGAATGGAGAGCCAATGATGTTGAATGAATAATGGGGTGATACAGTCAAATTTGCTGGCATGGGAGAAAAGTCTGAGGGCAGTGTTCTGAACTGTTTGTAATGTCCACACACACAATAGTGTGTGTGGACAACTGAAATATATGGTGTTAACAGTAGCCTAGATAGTAAGAGTGAAGCAGGGTCATTTGTGAAGCCTTATCCAGGAAATGATGGACAATACAAAATTGTCTGGGAACCGAAAATCAGGATTGTACTAAGGTTGCAATATGTGGGTCTAATGAGAGTTCTTGAACTAGAACCACCCCAAGTTATTGAAATTGAGTGACTAGGGTTAGTGGAAGGCTGTTGATCGAAGGGGAAGCTAAGGAGAGAGTGTCGGATCTTTCTATGATCTAGAATGCAGCAGACCTTGAGTGATTGAGGACTAAAAAGTTCTCATGTGCCGATGCTCAAAACCTAATGCTGGCGCTAGAGACGATTAGTACCAGGCTAGTGCCAGCGTTGCTGTGCACAGAAGGCTCTAGCACAGGAAACAACGTGGGCACCAAAGATTAGTGCAGATTGCATTTAAATGTAGGCAAATAGATGTAAATGAGGTCATTAGCTATTCCCTTCCAATGCTCAGAGGAACAGCACACAAAACACCCTGCCCTAACACTGGAAACCTACTGCCAGTTCTGAGGTCAGTGGAGGGGTTAGAAGAGAAGATTTCTCATGATTTTCCTTTTAAAATCTGCCTTTTAAATTTTATTTGAAAGAGGAAAGAAGTCCGTGCATGTCTCTGAGCACCGGTGGCGAGGAACAAATGTGTAGGGAGTCCAAGCAAAACCTAAAGTGGAAGCACACATTGGTGCCTGTTTTCTGCACTTAAATATAAGATTTCAAGTGAAAAAAATTTGAAAAGCTTATATTTAAGGAGCAGAAGAACAGCACTGTGTGCCTACGTTTCAGGGTTTGAAAGGCATGTGCACAAGAGCTTTGCTTACTGCACGTTCCTCCCCTTTGCACAGCAGACATATTATTTGCATACTATTAACGCTGAGCATTGGGAAGTTATTTTTGTGCACTGGTTCTGTGGTATTTTCCGGTGCTGTTCCCTATAGCGCCGGAGTTCTGAGCATTGGCCTATCAGAGAGCATCTGTTACTGAGAAAAGAGGAAAACCATTGTAAAACCTGACTAGGCACTATCTCCTTTACTGGCCAAGAAGTAGGGAGTGGTCCAGTAGTTCAAACACAGCAGATAGGTCCAGGGAGACAAATAACGCCAATTATAGCCCATAATTGGTTATTAATGCCAATTAGCAGCTCATTAATCAATCAAGAACATAAGAACATAAAAACATAAGAGTAGTCATACTGGGTCAGACCAGTGGTCCATCTAGCCCAGTATCCTGTTTTCCAAACAGTGGCCAAGCCATGTCACAAATACCCGGCAGAAACCCAAATCATGGCAACACTCCATACTACAAATCCCAGGGCAAGCAGTTGCTTCCCATGTCTGTCTCAATAGCAGGAATTTTTCCAAACCTTTTTTAAACCCAGATACAATCCTCCAGCAAAGAGTTACAGAGCTCGAGTGAAAAAAATATTTCCTCCTATTTGTTTTAAAAGTATTTCCATGTAACTTCCTTGAGTGTCCCCTAGTCTTTGTACTTTTGGAACGAGTAAAAAAAAATCGATTTACTTCTACTCGCTCTACACCACTCAGGATTTTGTAGACCTCAATCATCTCCCCTCCTCCGTCTCTTTTCCAAGTTATGTGCGTAACTGACAGCAACTTTTTCTTCCTTTTTGGAACATCTGAAAACATTTGTGATACAGGCTCAGTTCAGACAAAGGGCTGAAGCGTGTTTGCCCACTATGTTACCAAAGATAATTTGTCAGCCCAGTCCATAAACTTCTTAGGGGCCCTTTTACTAAGCCGCGTATGAGGATTTGATGAGTTCTCTGGTTTGTGGCCAGCACACACTGATGATCAGAGTACCCATGCATTTCTTTCCTTTGGCATGCTTAAAAGATATGTAGCCCTAGAACTAAAGCCCAAGCTTGTCCATTAGTTCATTCTTCCAGAGTCTCCACGTGTCAAGCAAAACAGAAGAAGTATTTTTGAAGTTTGGATCCAAAGTCTGTGTTATCATTATCCAATACAGATTACAAGTACGAATAAATTAAACGTTTCTTTCCAATTATAGGTATTTTAATATCATGTAATTATTCTGTTGGTTGTAGTGTTTCCTCAGTGGAGGTCATGGAGAAATGAGTGTATTGATCTGCAGTTCAAGGTGTAAATTTTTGGTGTTTCAAGCTTCGCAAAAATAGCAACAGCATGGCCACAGTATTGCTGAAAATAACGTTGTGGAATTTTGTTGATGCCACTGGGATAAATACAGTTGCACCCTTTTACGTTACAAGAACAGTTTATACAGAGTTCAAAAACAAATTCTGGTCTTAGTGCATTTCTATCTGAGTAGCAGTATGAAGGTTAAATTTAAGGGATACTTAACAGGGATTTGCTACTCCCAAAGCTGTTATGTAGTAATTTTCCATGTGTCTCAGAATTCTTAGCCAAACACTTGCTGGGTTAGCTTTTGGAGATACTTTAGGTATGGTGATCAGATATTTTTTTCCTGTTAGTATCTCTGTCTTGTCTGCTTTTCGAATAAGAGTTCCTTTTAGCTAAAGGAAAAAAAAAAAACAGGTGGCAAGAGAACATGCAAGGCAATGATAGAGAAGGCGCATGGCAGCAATGTACCTTAGAATGTGTGACCAGAAAAAGAAAACTTTACAAAATTACTCCCTAATGAAAAAGTTGAGAAAAAAATTGCAAAATTAATTGATTCATAATGCAGGAAGGCATTTAAAACTGCTTTCTTTGGATATAGTTCAACTGCTGTATTAAAGTCTGGTCTTCCTCTTTCTTCTGTAGTTGACCAGTGATAGACCATACAGTCCTTGACTCATTTTTTGGAATTAGAGTGAAAGATTGATTAACATGCAGGAAAAAAAATAATCTAAATGAACAGCATGTTTTGTCTTTAAGTTGCATTAAGAGAAGTTGTCAATACTTAGTGCAGAATCTACAACTATGTACCTATCTGAAATTCTAGGCAAATAACAAAGCATCCATACATAGTAAAATAACATAAAACACATACCATACAATAAAGAAAATTTAAACTTATTCAACTTGACCGACCAAGGACACTGTCTCTAAATTTCTTTGAGTGTGCTCAGAAATTTGTATCTGTGTACTGTTCTTTATCGGCTTGTAACTGGCATTCAAGTTCAAATTAGCACATTTATGTCTCTTATATGGTTAGCATGTTAATTAATCTGATGGTGTTTTCTTAACATAGGCTGGAAAGTACATGCCTCGCTCATACCTGATACGTGAACAAATGATCATTACTGAACAGATTGAAAATGTGGATCACTTGGGTGTTTTCGTCTCTCAGATGTGCCGTGGGAAAAAAACCTACAAACTGAAACGTAAAGAGAATGCACAAGGTACCACTATTAAATGTTTAAAATAATGGAAATTAAGGGAAAATTTCAGAGAGTCACTCCAATGGCTTCCACTCCAAGAAACATGGGTAAAGATCGCAGCCTGGCTGATTCTGCTGCTGTAGTGATAGTGGCACCCAAAGTACCTGGGGGTGGGAGGAGGGATTGGACGTCTAGCTTTATTATGGATGTAAGGACGTTTAGGGGGGAAGTTATCAACACAGGATATTGTTAAGATGTGTTATTTTACTGTTAATCCCAGTTATTAGTAACTACATCTCATTGCATAAAATGAGACCTGTGGTAAAATGACAGCCCACAGTGATAACCACACCCCTTAGAAGTGCAGTGTTGTAGCTACAGTGGGCAGAGGCCCACCCAAACACCACACGATATAGGTATAGAAGTCTCTCCCTTCCTTCTCCCTCTCCTGGTGCACCATCTCCCTATCTCAGTTCTCCTCTCAGTCCTTCTCCCGTCGGGCATCTCTCTGTCTTGACTCAGACCACCATGCTCTGTTATCTCCCTCCAGTCACCCCCTCCCCTCAAACCTTTGATTCGCATAGCATCCACAACTGTCAGTTGTGAAACACAGCACAGCAGCTCACGGAGGCTTGCGCTGATGCGCTCTTGTTTGCAAGGTGTGCCCTGTGTGGGGTAGGGTGGGATTACAGCCTGTCTCTCTCTCCCTCTCTCTCTCTAAGCACAAATTTTTTTTGTTTCCCCACAGGAATCCAGAAACGTAATGTTGGCAACTGTCACAAGATTCTTCACTTTGAAGGCAGACTTGCAGTGGAAACACTTATTTGCGAACAGTAAATTACAAGTGGATGCAGTATTTTGATAGCATGGTTCTTTCTCTTTTTACTATGTGCTGTGATTACCTTCTTTCCTCAACAATACATTTGAATGTTATTTGTAGATAGGCCTGTTTTGTTTTAACTGACACTACAATTTAATGAACTGCTTAAAACTATTTTGTTTTATATATATTTTGCACCTAAAAACTGTCTTCCTCGAACAAACGTTTGACCCAAAGTGGTTTACAGCGAACAAAACAGTACAGTAATCAACTATGTTATCATTATTATAATATAGTACATCAATAATATACTATAGTACACAAACAAATCTAGGATATACCCCTAAAAATATAAATGTAACCTGTGTGTGTAGAATGAGGCGTATTTTCAAAGCACATAGATATACAAAGTTCCTATGGAACTTTGTAAGTTTAAGTTCTTTGAAAATGAGCCCCAATAGCATTTTGTAGACTTGAGTAGGTATTTATAAAATTGCCTAGGGACATACCTGCATAAACATAGGGGCCAATTTACCAAGATGTAGGTGTCACACTGGGGCACGCTTAGCGCCAATTTTATAACATCATTTAGGTATGCTTAAGATGTTTTAAAATACTAGCACAAGCCACCTGGGCATGGCAAAATTTAGGTGAGCCCACTTATAATAGATCAATGGCTGATCTCAGTTGGTGTGCCTAAGTGCGCCATGCAATATGTGCGACTGATAGTATTCTATAAGTTGCGCGTGACACTTAGCAACACTCCCATGGCCTGTTCATGATCCGCCCCTGTGTACACCCCCTCACAGTTACACACAATGTAACTTTGGCACACACTTTATAGAATAGTGCCTAGCACTTACACTCATAAATGTCAATTACCGTATATACTTGAATATAAGTCGAGAAATCCCCACCCCTCAAAAAAGAACAAAAATTACCTTTTGGCTTATATTTGAGTCCTGTGGTGTGCAGCTGATGCTGTGGGAAGGAGAAGCAGAGTCCTTCACTCCACAATGTCCTCGTATCACCAGTCCGGGGTAGGTAGCTCTCCCAGCTGACTCTTCTTCGCGTTTGGCTGGAGCGGAGGCCATAAGCATCTGTGCTTACTCGAGGCCTGCTGGCTCCTGCCCCCTCTGAAACAGGAAGTTAAGGGGCAGGAGGAAGGTAAGGGCAAAAATTCTGCATTCTATGGTGGAGGGGGGAAGAAAGAAACACTTCAATATAAACCCTCTGGTTTATACTTGAGTTAAGTTTCCCCCCCCCTTTTTGGTGTGAAAATTGTTATCTTGGTTTATACATGGAATTGGTGCCTCTGACGTGCATAAATGCTAGCATTATATAAACTGTTAGTAGGTGCCAAGTTATAGAGGGGGGTCTTTTACTAAAGCTTAGCTCAAGTTATCTGCAGCAGGGCCCATAGGAATAAAATGGGCCCTGCTGCAGATAACTCGAGCTAAGCTTTAGTAAAAGACCTCCAGAATGAGGGGGCTGTTGCCTCTTTTATGTGCTACGGGGGTAATTTTATAAAAGGCTGCCTATCTGAGAATTCCAATGTTATACCTATTATACCAAGACAATATAAGTGTCTATGTGCTGTTATAAAATAGGCAGCCAGAATCTATCTCCAATAGAATTCAAATTCTCATGCACAAATTAACACCTCCTCCAAAGGTGTTAATGTGTGCATCTACTTGACAGGTGTACTCAGGTATTTTTTTTAAATACAATCACAGCTCCACTCCTGTACCATCTACACCACACCTCTGAGAATATCTCTGCTTGACGTACTTATAAGTACATGCCATCTTGTTGGTCTGTATACTTCAAGGAGGTTTAATTGACAGGAGATGGTGGGTGCGTGCTTGGTCCTCTAACTGGCCTGAAGCCAGTAGGTGGAGCTTGCTGCCATATTGAGTCACTCAAAACAATACCAAATGCTTATTAGAAATAAGGACCGCCTATGTGTGGCTTGGCATGGACCAGTAGTTTGCTTTGAGTATATCAAGAAGTTGGCTACGGCTTCAGCCTTGTCACATGACGTTGTCTCCTGTCAATTAAACCTCCTTGGTATACTTATTCACACATATGCAGTTCTATAACTCCTATTTTCCATCTAATTTACATGCAGAAAATGCCTTGTAAAACTATTCCCAACATGTATAGTCTTTGCTAAGCACATATTGTGAGGGTTTTTATGCATGATAATATTTTTATTGATTTTAATTGATTATATATGTTTTTATAGAACTCACCTAGATTTGAAGATAGAATGGGCAATAAATATTTAAATAAATAAATCATTCACAAAGTGTTACTCCTGTCTTGGAAGAGGTGCATCTTTATACAGGAGCTTTCCAGTATGCTGTCTTATAAATGTTTCTTGCTCTTATACAATATTAACCACTGTGGGGTAGATATTCAGCTGGAGACGGTGAGCATGCCTTTAGCCACCACTGGCATTATTCCCAGATCTTCAATGCTGGGCCATGTCTGGGCATTAGCATTGAATATTTGGGTTTATGAACTAATGTGATATTCAGCACTTAACCACCTAAGCAACGCATTCTGTTTTATGTGGTTCGATTTGGTTGCTTAACAAGTGCTGAATATCAGCACTTAACTGCATATGTGCTCCCGGACTGCCCATAAAATAGCTGTCTTTCAGTATATCTGTCAGTGCTGATACCATTTTTAAAGCACTACTGGATGCACACAGCATTGTACAGTGGCTATAAGTAGTTGGGTACAAGATGTCTCTGCCACAAAGAGCTTACAGTCTAAGAACCTCAAGATACAGTGACTTGCCCAAGGTCAAAAGGCGTGCCAGAAGCAGGATTTGAACCCTTGCTTCAGTGGTTCTTAGCGCAGAGCTCTAATCACTGGGGCCACTTCCCTCTACTACTACTACTACTATTTAGCATTTCTATAGCGCTACAAGGCATACGCAGCGCTGTACAAACATAGAAGAAAGACAGTCCCTGCTCAAAGAGCTTACAATCTAATAGACAAAAAATAAATAAAGTAAGCAAATCAAATCAATTAATGTGAACGGGAAGGAAGAGAGGAGGGTAGGTGGAGGCGAGTGGTTACAAGTGGTTACGAGTCAAAAGCAATGTTAAAGAGGTGGGTTTTCAGTCTAGATTTAAAGGTGGCCAAGGATGGGGCAAGACGTAGGGGCTCAGGAAGTTTATTCCAGGCGTAGGGTGCAGCGAGATAGAAGGCGCGAAGTCTGGAGTTGGCAGTAGTGGAGAAGGGAACAGATAAGAAGGATTTATCCATGGAGCGGAGTGCACGGGAAGGGGTGTAGGGAAGGACGAGTGTGGAGAGATACTGGGGAGCAGCAGAGTGAATACATTTATAGGTTAGTAGAAGAAGTTTGAACAGGATGCGAAAACGGATAGGGAGCCAGTGAAGGGTCTTGAGGAGAGGGGTAGTATGAGTAAAGCGACCCTGGCGGAAGATGAGACGGGCAGCAGAGTTTTGAACCTCTCTGGTACCTACTTCTCTTTATAGAATAGACTTCAAATAGGTGCTTTCCTAGCACCTAAATCTAGGCGCCCCTTAGAATTCCCCTCTATAGAAGCAATTCTTTAAGTGGGTGCCTCCATTTTGATATACCAAGGCTGCATGGTAAGGGTTTATCTATAACTGAACCTAGATGCCTAGATTCCATTATAGAATACTGGCACACTTAACTTTTAAGGCGCCTACAGTTACACCATCCTTAGAGCCTTCGAAAGTACAGGCATTTAAATGCAGCAGGGATGTGCATAACATACAGTATTTTGTAAGTTACCCACTTCAAGCGGGAGACACACCTATGTCCTGCCCATGCTCTGCCCCTGTGTATGCCCCCCCTTGCAAATATGTGCAATAAGAATAGCGCCTAAGCACACTGATAGTATCTATATGGATAAGTGCTAGTATTCTATACATTTTTGTGCATAATGCACATGCAAATGTAAGCGCCTAAGTGATAGAATTGCTGTTTATCGTGTATTTAAAATTTGCTAAACCTTATCTGGTCAAGGCAGCTTACAGACTCAAATTGCCATTTTTCTCTCTGTGTGCCTGCTTTGTGCATGTCTATATCCGAGGGCAATTTTGTAAGAGACCTCTTGAACATATAAAACACTGTTCTACATTCTCAGGTCCTTTATAAAATTACATCCATGTATCTAGTTGTATCTCAAGTAGAGGCATATAGGAAAACAGTTATGGTCCCGTAGCTACAAAGAGAAAAGTCTTTCTTTTTTTTAGAATTCTCTTGTATTTATCTTTATTAATATGATCACCAAATTGATGTTTTAATGTCAGCTCCCTTTGTAAGAATTTCTTAGATACAAACATTCAGATGTAACTACTAAATTTTATACAATTTATGTACAGATAATACAGGTCTTTTACAACCTTTTGGTCTAAACTGTGTGTCTCATTTGAAGCTTTTTAGGTGGGTGCAGACCCGAATAAAACGTAATTGATCATTTGGAAATGAAACAAAGGAGAGATGTGAACATTGTACAATGCCTAATTTCCTACATGGGTGCTGAAATTTACGTATGGTTATGATTATTAACCAATAACAGAGCAGCTTTCAAAATGTTAGACATCAACCAATGGCAGGACACCTTTCAAAGATACTCAGTGGGATCACAGTTTGCTCAAACCCCTCTCAGACTTCAACTGACCTGGCCTCTGTCAAAAATAAAGAGAAATGAGAATTCTAATTGAAAGCACATACAAAGAATAAGTTGGAGTTCACTGATGCCCTGATGATTAGAAGCAAATGCGTGCGCTAGAGGCCAATAGCGCCTGTGTTTGCTGCTGCTCAATGATCAGAGCTGGCGAGTGTGTATAACGCGCTTACCAGCTCTGAACACAAGTGCATGCTAAACAGGACATTACCTATTTCTCTCCAATTCTCAGCAGGCAGTGCTCCGGCAGCAAACCCTACACCAGCTAGACTTTGTGGAGCATTGGGGAGCCCTGTCCACCCCCACAAGACAGCAACATGGAAGGCAGGAGGTCCAGTGCAGCAAACCCTACGCCAGCTAGTTTGCAGAGCATTGGGGGGCCCTGTCCAGCATGCATTTGCATGCTTGCAGCCCCCCCCCCCCAAGCCCCATCATCCCCCCCCCCCCCCCGAGCGACATGGGAGGCAGGAGGTCCAGCGCAGCAAGCCTTACACCAGCTAGAGTTTGCAGAGCATTGGGGAGCCCTGTCCAGCATGCATTTGCATGCTTGCAGCCTCCCCCAACACCCCATCCGGGGACAGCGACACGAAGGCTCAGGAGGCTGGAGGTCTGGTGGATCTCCAGCCCCCTCTAAACCCCCCAACACCCAAAAAATAATCCCTGGTGGCCCAAGTGGGCTGCTACCCCAACCCCATCCTCCCTGGTGGTCTAGCAGAGCCCGCCCCCCTCCCCCCATACCTCTCCGATGGAGGAGGGAGTAGCATAATCCCTCCTCATCCAGTGATGCCTTCAAAATGGCGATACACTGGGCGGGACTTCTGTACCATGTAAGGGAGAAACTCCGCCATACCTCCAGCCCCTGTGTTGCTGTCTGGTGGGGGGAGCCTGGAGTTGTGGCTGGACGAGTTCAGGAGGTCCCATGGCCCTTCTTCTCGTTTCATAGATCTGGGCTTGCTCAGGCACAATCCTTCCTCACTTTTCCCCTATGATCAGAGCCAATAGTATGCCTATATTTGCATGCTATTAGCTCTGATCATAGGGGAGGTATAGCCCTGTGCTGTTCTGGCGCTATTTTTAGAGCGCTGTTATGATCATCTGGTTGTGAGTGAGTTGGGTGGATGTAAGAGCAACTAATAAGGTGTTGATAGTACCAGTGGTAATTTTCTGACAAGTCATACCAGATTGGTGGACTGGAACCTTCTGGAATTTGCTTTCTTTCCCCATTGTAGCTGGAGTAAAAGGTGGCCATAACTTGGTACCTCTTTTTTTTTTTTTTTTGAAGAAAATCTTACAGGATACTGCTACATATAAAACCATCAGAACACAGTTACATAATAAATGATGACAGATAAAGACCTGCACGGTCCATCTCCCCTGCCCAATAAGGCATTTAAAGCTGTACCGGCTGCTCCATACAGTTTATACTCCCTCTGTGCCTTAGTTTAGGGTTGTACCTATCACTGCATAGAGGTTGCACTCTTCTATGCCTTGTTTAAACTGTGAAGGTCATTTAAGTTTTGCTTTGATTCCCTTCTCTTTATTTTTAAGAATCTTCTATGTTTATCCCATTAGTTTTTGAGTTCCGTCACTGTTTTTGACCTCACTAACTCCACTGAGAGGGTATTCCAGGCATCTACTACTATCTCTATAAAGCATGGGTGTAGACTGGGGGGGGGGGCGAGGGGGGCAGTGTCCCCCCAAACGCCGAAGACGATTTAATCTACTTTCCCGCAGCGGCGAACGGGCGGGCGACGCGTAAAAGCAGCAAGCAAGCAGCCAGGCTCGAGTTCCTGAATCCTGCCCTCTCAGCGTCCCGCCCGCCTGAAAGGAAATGACATCAGAGGAGGGCGGGATGTAGAGAGGGCAGGATTCAGGAAGTCGAGCCTGGCTGCTTGCTTGCTGCTTTTACGCGTCGCCCACTGTGTCCTGAGACTCCTGCGTGTGTTGTTGACGGTCGGTGAGGGAGCGCGAGGTGGAGCGGGAATAGAGTTTTTTTGTACCGAGTGAGGCAATGGCGGTCAGTGGAGACAGTGAGTTGGCGGTTTCTTCATTAGTGGAGAGTCTACAAACGTGGTGCTGAGATATCCATGGCAGTGCATCATAGGAGTGCTGAAATCATTGCTGATGAGGTGGAAGTGGTGAAAAACGAAATGATCAGACAACAAAAGGTAGAAAAGTATTTTATTCAGAATTTAATTGGAATATGTCAGCTTTTGGAAATGTGCATCTGTGGTATGGGAAAGGGGGTGGGGAAATACTAGTGGAGAGGAAGAGGGAGTGCTGGGTAAGGAGGAAGGGAGAAAGAGCTGGCTTTTTTGGGAATAACCATAATGTATATGTATATCTCATACATATTCATTATGGTTATTCCCCCAAAAAAGCCAGCTCTTGCACCCTTCCTTCCCTCCTCCATATTAGCATAATTTGCATATACAAATATGCAAATTAATATGCTAATATGCCCCACCCCTTCCTTTGCCCCCCCCCCCCCCCCCCCCCCCCCCCCCCAAATGAAACAGTCAAACTACGCCTATGCTATAAAGGTATTTCCACCCTGTAACCTCAGTTTGTGTCCTCTTGCTCTACCGCCTCCCCATCTCTGAAAAAGATTTGTTTGTATATTAATACATGTAAAGTATTTTCTGTATCATATCTCCCTTATCCGGTGTGGGTTTTTTTCTAGTAAAAAAGGTGCCGATACTCAAAGCCCGTAACGAACACTATATAACTCTTCTTCTCTACGATTCTCCAACGTATCTGTAACACATGATCCTCTTTGATAATAACATCACTTTATCTGTTTTTCATTGAAGGCGACTAACGCCTCACTATGTAAGCCACATTGAGCCTGCAAATAGGTGGGAAAATGTGGGGAACAAATGTAACAAACAAAATACTAGGCCGACTCTTGGAGTAGGGTGATCACTGAGGGACCCAGCCCACAATAGCCAGGCCCCCTGCAACCAGCCACAGAATCTAAGAAAAGGCAGAATTAGCATGCAGAGCCTGGGTTCTTTCATCAATACTTGAGAGGTATGGGTCAGTTTTAGCACACAGTGGAAAAGGTGCCGGTATTTAGTGCCCCCAAATACCTGCTGAATAAAGCCCTGCCCTAACCCTCCTTTCCACATACTCTCTGCTCCTCATCCCAACAACTTTAGCTGCATATGTAGGAGATAATTTTGTAACAGGATGCCTGTGTGAGAAGTCCAAAATGGTGTCTATTTTAAACCTGTTTTACAAAGGTAACATGAGTGCCTATGTGCTTTTATGAACTAGTCTCCCAGAACCAGCCCAAACAGTGACTACGTGGACAATTTTACACCTGCAGTGACAAAAAATAGAAAAAGGTATGTGTACTTTATGCGTATACCTTCCCAAACTACACCCTTGGGAAAGCCTATATGAAAATCTCATAAAAGTAGGAACGCAGTTTTATATTTAAATCCCTTTATTCCAAAAATACAACACAGTAGCATGCTCAAGCACAAAGTATAACATGTTCCAACAAATATTTCCAGCATATCATTATGGAAAGAGAAAACACCACTCTGTTTACTAAGTGACGCTAGTGGTGCGCTAATGCCGACACAGCCCATTCACTTTGTATGGGCTGTGTCGGCATTGCCACGTGGCTTAGTAAACAGGGGAGTTAATTTTTCAAACTTTTCTCTCCTCCCCCACCCCAAACCCACACATGCTTGCTTCCCAAGCAAAAAAGTCAGCAAAAACAGTCATACATTTAAAAAACAGCTTCGTGCTACAGGTGACAGGGGCATTTTCGATATGACGTCTGAATCCAACTTTGGACGTTTTGCTGAAAATGTCCAAAAATCAAATAGTGAAAATTAAATTTTTCAAACTAGAAAAACGTCATCTTTTTTGTTTGAAAATGACCATTTCCTAGATGTTGTGCTTAGTACTTAAATCTTTTTGGATCATTTAAAAAAAAAAAAAAAAGAAAAAAAACCCCGTCCAAGTGAAAAATGCACTAGATCAAGCTACTACTACTACTATTTAACATTTCTAAAGCGCTACTAGGGTTACTAGATCAAGCAATTGGGACGTAGGTGGATCTAGCTTTCCTAGTAGACTGGCCACACAAGCATCCCAGCAGAGTAGTGGGGCACCCTAGGGGGCACTGCCGTGGACTTCACATAAAAGGTCCTAGGTACACATCTCACCATTACTCCCTTATATTGTATGGTGAACCCTGCAAAATCCACAAAAAACCTACTGTATGCAACTATACACCACTACAATAGCCCGTTTATTACTATACCGTCACTTCTTGCATAGCAAATCAGAACGGTTTACATCTTTAAAAATACAAATAATATTCTAACATAAAAGAAATTCATTTTATGATAGGACAGCACTAACAAAAACTTCCATACCAAAGAGAGGACAAAACAATTCATTCTATCAATCATACACATCACATCAGTCAATACTATTTCCTTTGGTACCATATATTCCCTGTTCAATTGTTATATTTTCTTTCTTTCCTGAGTGGTTCTCTAGATAGGCAGCGCTAAATTTCAAAGGCTTTTTCAAAGAAATAGGTTTTCAAGGCCTTAAGAAAGAGCATAAATGATTCTTCCACCTTGATACATTTTGGGAGGGAGTTCCACAATGATGGTGATTGAAAGAAAAAGGCTGAGGCTTGGGTTGATTCCCACCTAGCTCTCGAGGGAGGTGGAATTACCAGCCTGTTCCCAGTGGTATATGTGGAATAGTTAAATTTGCAAGATAGGATGGTGTAGCTGAGTGAAGCACTTTATATGTAAGGATCAGGGGTGTATCTGCGTGGGGCCACAGGGGCCTGGACCCCCTTACCGCCGCCAACCCTCCCCCACCGTTGCCGTGGGTACCTTTGCTGGCGGGGGACCCCAACCCACCCCCCCCCCCCCCCAGCCGAGGTCCGCTTCCTCCTGCCGCTTTTAAGTTCTTCTTCGTCCTAGGCTCCGTCACTCTGTGATGTTCAAAGAAGCTGGCGCACCTACCTCAATCCACTTCGGAGTCTGACGTCGCTGCACGTTGTACGTGCAGGACGTAAGATTCACAGAAACAGAGTCTGTGAGTCTGACATCCTGCACGTACAACATGCAGCGACGTCAGACTCCGAAAGTGGATTGAGGTAGCAGCGCCAGCTTCTTTGAACAGCAAGGATTGACATAGCCTAGGACGAAGAACTTAAAAGCGGCAGGAGGAAGCGGACCTCGGCTGGCGGGGGTTGTGGTCCCCCGCCAGCAAAGGTAGGTGACGGCGGCAGGGGGGGGTCGGCAATGGTGGCCCGGGGGGGGGGCCAGAAATGGCGGCGGCGGGGCAATAATGTGCCCCCTCACTCTGGCTCCGGTCCCCGCTACCGCCGACTTTCAGATACGCCCCTGGTAAGGATAAGAACCTTAAATGAAATTTTTAGATAGATCGGGATCCAATCAAGCTGACGTAGTAAAGGCGTAGCCTTATCGTATCTTGAGGCTCTACAAATTATACGAGCAGCTGTATTTTGAATAGTTTGTAAATGTTTCTAATTGAATTTGGTAATGCCCGCATAAATATTACAATAATCAAGACGTGTCGTAATGTAAGCGTAAGCTAAAATACGCAGTGAATTATTATTTTTTTTGTTACATTTGTACCCCGCACTTTCCCACTCATAGCAGGTTCAATGTGGCTTACATATTATATACAGGTACTTATTTGTACCTGGTGCAATGGAGGGTTAAGTGACTTGCCCAGAGTATTTCTAATAGAACGTAATTGTCTTAGATGATAGGACTGTTTTCCTACTTCTGATATCTGATCAGTGAACGATAGAGCTGAGTCTATAATCACACCTAAATATTTGACAGATTGTACCGGAACAATTTGGTTATGGGCCTGGGTCACTTTCTCTACAGTGCACTGCACCCACCACTAGGCTATTCAAGGATCCTGCTTGCTGCTCAGGACTGGCCATATCATCTGAAGCTGTCACAGAGGCTGGTATGTTTCATGTACATCTTTGTGGGGTAGGAAGAAGTCAGTGACTACTGAAGGAGTAAGGGGGTGTCATTCCTTTATTTCTGCCTTGGTCTTCTGGTCATTTAGGGCACTTTTTTTTGTGGCTTATTTGTTAATAAAACAGGCCTAGACCAAAATGTCCAACTTAGAGCCCTGGATGTTTTTGTTTTGTTCCATTATGGCAGAAAAACGTCCAAGTGTTAGGAATGCCCATATCCTGCCCTTAACACACCCCTGACACGCTTCCTTGTGATTTGGGCGCACTTCTGACGGACTTCATAGAAAAATGTCTAAAAATTGTTTTTGAAAATATTAATTTGGATGTTTTGTGAGAAAAACGTCCAAATGCAGATTTATGCCATTTTTTGGATGCTTTTCTCTTTTCAAAATTACCCTGAAAGTATTCCAAAAGGCTTCCCATGTAATAATAAGTTTTTTTCTCTGGAATCAAGTCTAGATTATTCATCTGCTGCTGCTTCATGCAGAACAATGTGATCATTTCAGACCTCCAATGAGCAAGAGAGGGTGGCTCAGGCTGCAACCAATAAAACAAAATACACTTTTACCCCATCAACGTCAACCATCTTAAAAAGCCTTTCAGTCCTGTTGGGAGAGGATGGGAGAGCAAAAAAATATCAAATAATTTTTTAAGATCCAAATGCCAAGTAACATCGCACAGTTTAAAAAAACATCGCACAGTTTAAAAAAAAAACCCTTTTTTCTTTTTAAAACAGGTTTTGTGTGTGGGAAAAAAAAGCTTTATGAAACCACCTTTGAAATGGATGGCTCAGTCACTCTGGAAGAATGTAATCTATCAATTGCAAATACCTGTGTGTGTAAATGCAAAGTAAAACTTCCTGAAGCCTTGTGTATTCTTGTTCCCAAGCCAGTCAGCTTGCGTAGTGTGTTAAAGACAAAATTGTTTGTAATATTTACAAATATATGGCAACCTATCCCTATAACTATGCTTGTAAACCTACTCATATAGCACACATCCAGTGTGACTTCTTTTCTTCCACAGATCAACATGTGCAGAATTTAGTGGTGTAGCTATGGGTGGGACTGAGGTGGGCACAGGCCCACCCATTTTTGGCTCTGGCCCAACCAGCAGTAGCACTTCTGCGGCATCCCAGCATCTCCCCTCCTGTCTCTAAACCCCATTCCTCCCCGGTGTATCTTATAAGCATCCCTGGTGCCTACAGTGATTCATTTTTGCTGCCTGCGCCAGGCCCGCAGACTTACATCTGCCATGTCCTGCCTTTGCTGATGTTTCCTATTTATTGGGATGTGGCAGATGGAAGACTGTGGGCCCAGCGCAGGCAGCAAAAATGAATCACTGTAGGCAGTAAAAATGAATTGCTGCAGGTATTATTGGTCTGGCCACTGGTGCAGATATACTGTATGCTGGTACATTAGTTTTCTTCAGACACGTGAAGCCGCTGTTACATCCGCACACAGCTGTTAACTGTAAAGTTGCAGGAACTTGCTATTGTCACAGACAAAAAGAACAAACTAGTGGTAAAGCCCAAAAACTGGCATTAAATGCTCTCAACTCATTCTTCTATCCTGTCATGGACCTGGTGGTGAATTTCTTGCATTGTGTGTGTTAAATCCCCCTCTTTACTTCTGTGCATTGCAGAGGAATACCTCATGGCTTTGTTTCCATCAATTTTATTATATTTTACATTCATGTGTACTGCGGGAGTTAACTGCCACAGTGAACACCTTTCTGCACTGTGCAGCTAGTATCCTTGTTAACCATGGTTCTGCCTGCAGTAGCTTTCTGCAATGGCCTCTTAGATTGTAAGCACCCCATAGATAGGGAAATATCTGTTGTATCTGAATGTAACTCACCTTGGGGGATCAACGCAGAAAGCCACACCGTAGAACCAAATGTACGGCTTCTATCAGGAGATTAGTGAGAAAATATTCCATGACAATGAAGTACGCTGAGATGCAAATTCAAAGTGTGCAGAATTTGCATGCTGATCAGGGAAAGTCTGCACACACAGGTTCTGTGTTATGGGCGGCTTCTCTAAGCATATGTCTGAAGAAGATGAAAGCGTCAGCACACATCTGTTTGTAAACTAGAACGTTTTGTGAATGAACATCAGCCTCACAAAATCTTCTTGCACATAGAATACTGATGCACAGATATATGCTGGTACTTTTCTTTGGACATGTGTCAGTGAAGTCTCTGTACAGCTATTACTTCCATTCTGTTTTTTTTTTTAAGCTGCAGGTCTATATGAATGCAGAAACAATTTAAAACTAGCAGTAAATGCTGCAAAGTGGCATAAAATCTTCTTCACTAACTTTTCGATGCTGCCAAGGTCTTGGTGGTGAATTTCTTGAATTGTGTATATATTAAAATTCCATGGTGGACAAATACCTAATAGCCTCATCACCATTCGCCTTACTATAGGGTGCACCCATGTATACCGCAGGAGTTAACTGCCAGGGTAAACCCCTGTTTGCATTGTGCGGCTAGTAATGTGTGTGTAGAATGATCATTCACTGTGCAGCTCTGTCTTTTCATCCGCTTTCTGCATTGGCCGCCTTACTACAACTTTAAAAGGCGTGAGCTAAAATCCATATTGCCGAAGCAAGCAAGTGTGAGTGCCGGCATTGGTGGCTGAAGCACGCCACCAACTTAAGCACTGCTCGGGTAGGGACTCGGGCAACAAATCTCTTCAGCTGTCGGGGCTTGGGATTCCCACCGACCATTACACCGGTGCTGTAATTTTTGGAGAGCCCAAGTTCCTCCCTCCCGTGGCTATACCCCATCCTATAAAATTGTGCAGAAGTGCTACTACCACTACTTAACATTCGTAAAGCGCTACTAGGGTTACGCTGCGCTGTACAATTTAACAAAGAAGGATATTCCCTGCTCAACAGAGCTTACAATCTAAAGGACGAAATGTCAAGTTGGGGCAGTCTAGATTTCCTGAGTATGAGTACACTCATATCACCCCTCTCCTCAAGTCACTTCATTGGCTTCCGATCAGGTACCGCATTCAATTCAAGCTTCTGCTACTAACCTACAAATGTACTCGATCTGCAGCCCCTCATTACCTCTCAACCCTCATCTCCCCTTACGTTCCTACCCTTAACCTCCGCTCTCAAGACAAATCCCTCCTTTCAGTACCCTTCTCCACCACCGCCAACTCCAGGCTCCGCCCTTTCTGCCTCGCCTCACCCCACGTGTGGAATAAACTCCCCGAGCCCATACGCCAGGCCCCCTCCCTGCCAATCTTCAAATCTCTGCTTAAAGCCCACCTGTTCAATGTCGCCTTCGGCACCTAACCTCTACACCTCTACCCACGAAATCTAGACTGCCCCAACTTGACATTTCGTTCTTTAGATCGTAAGCTCTTTTGAGCAGGGACCATCCTTCTTTGTTTATTTTGTACAGCGCTGCGTAACCCTAGTAGCGCTCTAGAAATGTTAAGTAGTAGTAGTAGGTTTAATTATGTGCCGAAGGCGACATTGAAGAGGTGGGCTTTGAGTAAGGATTTGAAGATGGGCAGGGAGTTTATTTCACACATAGGGTGAGAAGAGGCAGAAAGGGCGGAGCCTGGAGTTGGCGGTGGTGGAGATGGGTGCTATAGTGTATAACTCCAAGGAGGTGTAAAAATGGGAGGAGCACGGACAGCCAGCTATGGGATTGCTATTATCCTATTCATGCTCCACTAAAACTTGGGCCTACGGTTGGGGAGGGAATCAAGTACAAATTTTCAGCTTCCAAATACACACGGTCATTTTAGGCTGAAATCCAAACCATATCAAACTTAAAACCACCTTTTGGCCGAAACAGAAACTGGACAGAAAAGGGATTTAGGGCTGGCTTTGGCGCAGTACCCAACACCGAAATTTGTCCGGTCTCTAGTATTTTATAATGGCTTAGGGTCGCCTAAGTGCCGTTGGGATTGGCGCTCATCATGCCCAACTGTGGCGCCTAATTCGAAGCACCAAGTTAAGTAAAAGCGTTATCAATTTAAGTTGTCCAGGCCAGGGAGGTGCACTTTCAGCTGTCTTTGCCATCTCCAATCCCTTTTGAAAAGCTGGCGCCTATGCGTTAAAGAACCGTGCGCTTTCAACAAGGTTTCGAATGGTAGCTATCGCTGCTCCAATGCCACACACCGGCCAGGGAAGAAGATTTATTACCTCCCTTCCATGTCACCATAAAGAAAAGCGGCCACTGCCCAGCAAACAGTTGCAAGAAGAGCGCGGTGCTGCTACGTTCAGATCTTACCGTGAGCGCCTTTGCTCCTGACAGACGTGACAGCTGATTGGCTCCACCCCCTCTGCTGGAGCGTCAGTGGGCGGAAGTGACGTTTTCCCGCGGTTTGCGAGCGAACCGTAGCGGAGGGCGAGGAAGTAGGGGGGGTTGCAGTTTACTGTGCTGTGCATTATAGGATTGTAACCAAGGAGTTTTAATAACTATAATGACAAACCGCCGGGAGAGTTACGGTGCAGGTGTCATACCGCCCAAGAGCCAGGGCAGACCGGGGAATCTTGGTCCGGAATACTCTCTGTGTACTAATATGTCTGTCTGTGAGCAGGAATCTGCAGGCGCCCCGGAGAGGTAAGAAGTGCAGTCCCCGCGGAGACGGGAGGTGTGAAAGCTGCCAGCCATCCGTTCTTCCTCTACTTTAGTAAGATTCTTTCTCGCCTCCTCTCGCCATCTATTGCCTTTCCCCTTGCTGTCCAGCTTCTATTTGTCTATTTTCCCAGCTTTCTTTTCTCCTCAGGTGGCCACTATTCATTACTCCCTTCCTGTCAATCCACTTTCTCTCTCCTCTTCCAACTTTCTTCCCCATAACCTCATCTGCTTTCAGCCGCCCCTCCACCAGTTTATCTTTTATCTTTTACTGTCTATTTGGTTTTTTTTTTTGTCTCTTTTCTTAACATTCACGCTGTCTCCTTGCTGTGTATAACCATCCATTTAATCTTCCTTCCAAACAAGTTTCCAAACGTACAACAGGAAAGATCAAAACTTTCAGAAACTGCAGTGAGGTGTGAGGTATTGAGTGAGCACTCTAGATATTTGCTTGTATTTATTAGTTTCCTCTTGAATGTTACCCTTTTTTTGTTCTGATGCCAGTGCTGTTGTTGTCAAGACTCGTCTATAGTTAAGTGCTGATTCATGCATGTTCACTGTCCAAATCTGAACCCAAAAAATTATTTCCCATTCACCCACTTATTCAATAGTGCAGATCAGTTCCTGATCACTTTATGCTATCAAACTTTAAAAGAAACTTTTGTTAAGAGAGCAAAGATCAGCTATTTGAAAACAGTGTTTATGGAGAAGGTATGTCAGCCATCATTATTTTCTGAGTTCTGGAAAGCTGTAAAGTTCAGACTTTTCATACATAATCTTTTATTTTAAAAAGTGTTTTCTCTTTATGCATTGTTGTTTATTTTACATACCACTAACCTGCATTGGCTCTAAATTGTAGTTATTGAATATATAAGGTATATTGGGACTCATCCCCCCTGGAAACAGCTGTTGTATTCCTTTCTGTGGCCTTCAGTGTAGGAGGGGTTTGGGGGTATTTTTTGCTGACAGGGAGAAGATATGATTGAGGACCTTTATAGTGCACATTTCACAAGAACTGAAGCACAATTCTAAATAGACAAATCTTTATTCTAAATAAACTTATATGGTGACAATTGCACAGGCAGTACATTTAGTATTTTTATTTATTTGTTACATTTGTATCCTACATTTTCCCACCTTTTTGCAGGCTCAATGTGGCTTACATATTACTGTTAACGGCGTTAGCCGATTCCAGTCTGAACAAGTACATGGTACGAATGAATACAAAGTGATATTGTGGTAGAATGAGGTACATGTATGGTAGGTACAATTGGGGAGAACTTAGAGAGGGAAAGGGGGAAGAAGAGTCAGGTAATGTCCGTTACGGTCTTTGGTTACATTGTGTCGCAAGTGTTCAGGTATTTTTATGTTGGGTCGGTGGGGTATGCTGTTCTGAACAGGTCTGTCTTTAGTGCTTTCCAAAAATTTAGGTGGTCGAGCGTGGTTTTTACTGCTTTTGGCAATGCATTCCATAGTTGTGCGCTTAGGTAGGAAAAGCTGGATGCATAGGTGTATTTGTATTTGAGTCCTTTGCTGCTTAGGTAGTGGAGGTTTAGGTATGATCGTGCAGATTTTGTTGGCAGGTCGATGAGGTCTGTCATGTATCCCAGTGCCTCGCCATAAATAATTTTATGAACAGTCATGCAGATTTTGAAAGTGATACGTTCTTTGATTGGTAGTCAATTCAATTTTTCTTGGAGTAGTTTGGCACTGTCAAAATGTATTTTTCCAAGTATAAGCCAGGCTGCTGTGTTTTGGGCAGTCTGAAGCTTCTTTATGATTTGATCCTTGCATCCCGCATAGATTCCATTACAGTAATCTGCGTGGCTTAGTACCATTGACTGTATCAGGTTACGAAATATTTCCCTCGGTAAGAATGGTTTCATGCGTTTGAGTTTCCACATTGAGAAAAACATTTTCTTTATGGTGGATTTCGCTTGGGTCTCTAGTGATAGGTTATGGTCGATTGTTACTCTGAGAATTTTCAGGCTGTCTGAGATGGGGAGGGTGTATCCTGGGGTGTTAATGTTTGTGGGTTTGTATGTATTGTATTGGGATGAGATGATGAGACAGTGTATTTTTTTCTGTATTGTTTTAATTGGAATTCATTTGCCCATGAGTTCATGATGTTTAAGCTTAGCTTGATTTCGTTGGTGATTTCTGCCAGATCATGTTTGTAGGGGATGTATAATGTAATATCATCAGCATAGATAAATGGGTTAAGGCCTTGTGTGGATAAGGTCTTGGCTAGTGAAGTCATCATGAGGTTGAAAAGGATCGGTGATAGTGGTGATCCATTTGGTACTCTGCAGCTTGGTTTCCATGGGGATGATATGTTTTTGATTTCATTTGATATGTTTTTGTGGTTAGAAAACCCTTAATCCAATTGAGAGTGCCAACACTGATTCCGAAGTATTCTAGGAGTCTTAGCAGTATGTTATGGTTAATCATGTCGAACGCACTTGACGTGTCAAATTGGAGGAGGGGAATGCTCTTGCCTATTGCTATTTCCTGCTTGAATTTGGTTAGGAGAGTGAGTAGTACTGTTTCGGTGCTGTGTAGGGGTTGAAATCCTGATTGTGACTCATGTAGTTTAGTGAATTTGAGTTGTTTGGTCACCAGTCCTTCCATTAGTTTGACTACTAATGGGATAGATGCTACTAGGCGGTAGTTGGTAATGTCGTTTGTTTATTTTTCTTGGTGTCTTTTGTTATTAGGGTGAGCAGGATGTTGCCTTTTTCTTTAGGGTAGATACTCTTCTGAAGCATGAAGTTTAAGTGGGATGTGAGATCTGTTATGAAGCGGTGGGGGGCAGATATGGTAGGTGTTGCTAGTATTCTTTAACTTTGAAAGGAAACATATTCAATACAGCTCTATAGTGTTTCTTTTAAAAGAGTTTTGTAAAGGTTTGATTGTCCCAGGGATTTAAAATATCTGTTAGCTCAAAGTTCATTGGTTGAAATAGACTACTAAGACTAACGGTTTTGTCTCAAACTTCTGTCTGTGTTGTGGATTAATAATGTTAACACATTGAGCCTGCAAATAGGTGGGAAAATGTGGAATACAAATGCAGCAAATAAATAAAACAAAGAAATTGGTTACATTCCATGAACCAAACTCTAGTACCCAGGGATCTTGGTTCAAATTTGATTCTGGCATTCTCCAACCGTGGATCAAATATAGATGGGAGCCAAAGTATGAGATATGTGAGGTAGCAAATTTAGGGACCTGTTTACTAAGGTGCGCTAGCGTTTTTAGCGTGTGCTAAAAATGAACATGTGCTAATGCTAGAGACACCCTTACGCTAGCGCATCTACAGCATGGCTTAGTAAATGGGGCCCTTAGTCTGCTTTTTAAATTTTAAATATGATTGATTTTCTTATTCCAAGTATTTATAGTTTTACTTGTTTTTTTTTTTACTTTGTCCTTTTTTCCTTTTTTATATATATGGAGGAGTGGCCTAGTGGTTAGAGTGGTGGACTTTGGTCCTGGGGAACCGAGGAACTGAGTTCGATTCCCGGCACAGGCAGCTCCTTGTGACTCTGGGCAAGTCACTTAACTCTCCATTGCCCGCCGCATTGAGCCTGCCATGAGTGGGAAAGCACGGGGTACAAATGTAACAAAAAAATAAAAATTAAATATATATCTTTATGTATCACATTGCTGAACTACTAATAAATAAAATTATGTATTTATGTATTAAAAATTTTGTACAGAATAGTAAGGTTTTTAAATATTTTCCACATAATGGTTTTGCCTGATTGCGGAAGGGCTGTCTGGTAAGGTTTTGCCTCTTTGCGGATGATACTAAACTCTGCAACAGGGTGGACACCCTGGAGGGTGTGAATGACATGAGGAAGGACCTAGTGAAGCTAGAGGAATGGACCGATATTTGGCAACTAAAGTTGGGTCGCAAAAATCCGAGGGAACGGTACCGTATAGGGGGTGAAGTGCTTCAGTGTGCAAAGGAAGAGCGGGACTTGGGGGTGATTGTGTCTGATGACCTTAAAGCTTTCAAACAGTAGAAAAAGCGATGACCAAAGCCAGAAGGATGCTTGGGTGCATAAAGAGAGGTATGACCAGCAGGAAAAAGGAGGTGATAGTGCCCTTGTATAAGTCTCTGGTGAGGCCCCATTTGGAATACTGCGTGCAGATCTGGAGACCGCACCTACAGAAAGATATAAACAGGATGGAGTTGGTCCAGACGGCGGCTACGAAATTAGTAAGCGGTCTTGAATGCAAAAATTATAGGGACAGGCTTATGAACCTCAACATGTATATGCTGGAAGAGAGGAGGGAGAGAGGAGACATGATAGAAACGTTGAAATATCTCAAGGGCATTTTTGTACAGGAAGAGAACCTTTTCTAAATGAAGGAGAGCTCTGGAATGAGGGGGCGTATGACAGTTAAAAGGGAATAGGCTTTGGAGTAACCTAAGGAAGTATTATTTCACAGAAAGGGTGGTGGAGGCATGGAATGGCCTCCCGGTGGAGGTGGTGGAGTTGAGGACTGTTCCAGAATTTAAAAAGGCATGGGATAAGCGTGTGGGATCGCTTAGGAACAGGTAGAACTGGGGGTTACAGAGGATGGGCAGACTGGATGGGTCATATGGCCTTTATCTGCCGTCATGTTTCTATGTTTTTTTTAGTAAATATGCCGTTTCTTACACATGTGTGCAAGCCTTGACTGCATATTGGTAGCAGTGTCCTACACATGCATTTTTAAAGATATATTTTGTGTGTTTCACGGGTTCATCTAGCACATATTTGACAGTAGACATGGTACTGTATGTGGAAAAATTAATACATTTAGAGTTCCTTTTACTACGGAACTGTATGCTAAAAGGGCACTAACATGGGATGTGCTGGCGTGTCCCACGGTAGTTTTCTGCTCAGCGCGTGCTAATCCCACACTGAAAAATATTTAGTTTCCCGCACGGGAGGCATGCTCTTGACTAGAGAGTAGGTGTACCTGCACTAATTGGGTAGCATGGGCACATTACCACATGCTACCCAATTAGCGTGGGAGCCCTAACTGCCTCCTAAGCAGGTGAGGAAATTAGTGCGTGGCCACCAGAGCCTGGAACACGCTACCGAAAGACCTAAAATACATAAACTACTACTTAACATTCCAGAAACACTTGAAAGCTCACTTCTTCAGGAAAATCTTATGAACTCACATAGTCAAACTTAACAATAACAATGGCTGACCACACCACACAGTAGAAAACTTAGACTGAACAGAACACTGCCAATGTCCAACCCTAAACTGCTCGGTAACTTTCCAACATAACTAAAATGTAAGCCACATTGAACCTATACTAGTCTGGAAAATGTGGGGTACAAATGCTGAAATAAATAAAAAATGTGGTAAGGCAGCTATTTTACTGCCGTGCTAAAAGTAGCTGCAGTGCGCTGGAAACCCATGTGCTGACAACAGCACCAGCCACCTTTTAGCGGGACTTGATAAAAGAACCCCTTAGTCCTTTATATATTTGGTATTGTACGTATTTTATTATTTACATTTACATGTGTAATTTAGTTTTCATTTAGTCACATTTTGTATTCGTTTAGCTACAAGATTTGATACTTTCAGTTTTTCATCTATATTTTTGTTTGACTATTATGTTGTTTGTTCTAGAGATAACGACTCCTGACGCAGGCATTTACTTGCTGAAACACTGTTCCATGTCTCGTCTGATCTATTGTACCATACCTCTGGACATCATTTTTAAAAATTATTATTTTTTTAATCAATATTTTGACTCCCAGCTATATTTGACCCACGGTTGGAGCTTGCCAGCTCATACCTACTCTTTTCTTCTGACTTACTTCTGGAGTGTTTCATAGGGATCTTTATCTTCTCTGTCTTTTTGGACTAAAGTTTGATTCTGATACTGTTGGCTGTAGCAAGATATTCCCCCTTTGGCTGCATGTACCAGATGTCATAATCCCCCAAATACCCATCTTAGTCATGTTCTCTAGTCTCCTTGTACAAAGTGGGCTGCTTCATAGGATTCTAGACAGTCTCTGGGAGTTCTACTGTTATTCAAAGTCGTTAAATCGCGGGAGGATTGTGAAAAATTACAAGAGGACCTTAAGAGACTGGGCGTCTAAATGGCAGATGACGTTTAATGTGACAAGTGCAAAGTGATGCATGTGGGAAAGAGGAACCTGAATTATAGCTACGTAATGCAAGGTTCCACGTTAGGAGTCGCCAACCAAGAAAGGGATCTAGGTGTTGTCGTTGATGATACGTTGAAACCTTCTGCTCAGTGTGCTGCTGTGGCTAAGAAAGCAAATAGAATGTTAGGTATTATTAGGAAAGGAATGGAAAACAAAAATGAGGATGTTATAATGCCTTTGTATCGCTCCATGGTGCGACCGCATCTCAAAAAAGATATAGTGGAATTAGAAACGTTCAGAGAAGGGCGACGAAAATGATAAAGGGGATGGGACAACTTCCTTATGAGGAAAGGCTAAAGCGGCTAGGGCTCTTCAGCTTGGAGAAAAGGCGGCTGAGGGGAGATATGATAGAGGTCTATAAAATAATGAGTGGAGTTGAATGGGTAGATGTGAAGCGTCTGTTTACGCCTTCCAAAAATAATAGGACTAGGGGGCATGTGATGAAGCTAGAATGTAGTAAATTTAAAACGAATGAGAGAAAATGTTTCTTCACTCAACATGTAATTAAACTCTGGAATTCATTGCCAGAGAATGTGGTAAAGGCGGTTAGCTTAGCGGAGTTTAACAAACATTTGGGTGGCTTCATAAAGGAAAAATCCATTATTAAATGGACTTGGGGAAAATCCACTATTTCTGGGATAAGCAATATAAAATGTTTTATACTTTTTTGGGATCTTGTCAGGTATTTGTGACCTGGATTGGCCACTGTTGGAAACAGGATGCTGGGCTTGATGGACCTTTGGTCTTTCCCAGTATGGCAATATTTATGTACTTATGTATCCTCTGTTAGAAGTGGAGACTTCTCTCATTCTGTGGCATTTTAGTAGTGTTTTTGTATCTTTCAATTTTATAAATGTTTTTCATATACACATAACATTATCCTGGTACACTTGTAGTCACCATATACAACATGATTTTGAAGCGAGTTAAACACTATTATATCTATATCTGACAAAGCTAGATGAGTAATTAAGCCATTTATTACACATCATTTAGCTTGTCTCCTTGCAGACCATTCCGGAATCTCTCAAATCTTATCTCCATTCCCCTCCTCTCCCCCTCTTCCCTCCCTTCTCATGTGCCCTCTGGAACACCCACTCTGTCTGCAACAAACTCTCATTTATCCACGACCTCTTCATCTCCCGCTCCTTCCATCTGCTCACCCTAACTGAAACCTGGCTCCCCCCTGACGACTCTGCCTCAGTCGCTGCCCTATGCCACGGAGGTCATCTCTTCTCTCACACTCCTCGCTCAGCTGGCCGTGGTGGTGGCATCGGATTCCTACTTTCACCCTCCTGCAAATTTCAACCTCTTCTCCCGCCTCAATCTCACTGTTTTTCCTCCTTTGAAGTCCACTCCATCCGCCTATTCACTCCTCTGCCTCTCCGAGTAGCTGTCATCTATCGACCCCCTGATAAGTCTCTTTCCTCCTTTCTCACTGATTTTGATGCCTGGCTTTCATTCTTCCATGAGCCTTCATCTCCCTCCCTCATTCTTGGTGACTTCAACGTTCATGTCGATGACCCCTCTGACTCTTATGCCTCTCAATTTCTCGCTTTAATATCATCCTACAATCTTCAACTGTGCTCCACTACCTCCACTCACCAGAATGGCCACTGTCTTGATCTTGTCCTCTCATCCAACTGCTCGCCCTCTAGTTTCTGTGCCTCACCTCTTCCCCTCTCTGATCATCATCTTATAACTTTCACTCTTAAACACCCTCCTCCCCAGTCTCGTCCGATTCTGACCAATACATTTAGAAATTTTCAAGCTGTTAACCCTTCTACTCTGTCCTCCAATGTCTCAAATCTCTTTTCTGACGCTATGTCATCTGAGTCTGTCAATGAGGCTGTCTCTTCCTACAATCCTATTCTCTCTTCTGCTCTGAACACCCTTGCACCTCCCGTGTCTCGTCCTATCAGGCGTGCCAAACCCCAGCTCTGGCTGACCGCTGACATCCGCTATTTACGTTCCTGTACCCGCGCTGCCGAACGCCTCTGGCTGAAATCCCGTACCCTTGCCGACTTCGTTCATTTCAAATTCATGCTGACCTCCTTCCGATCTGCCCTTTCACTTGCCAAACAGGACTACTACATCCAGCTGACCAACTCTCTTAGCTCTAACCCTCACCTTCTTTTTGCCACGCTGAACTCCCTCCTTAAAGTGCCTTCGCCCCCTACTCCCCCTTCGCTTTCTCCTCAGACTCTAGCCGAGTACTTTCATGACAAGGTTCAAAAGATTAACCTTGAATTCTCAATCAAACCACCTCCACCCTCCCCTCCCCTAGTCCATTCCCTCAACCCTCCAACCCCTCCCTCCTTTTCCACCTTCTCTGATGTCACTGATGAGGAAACTGCACATCTTCTTTCCTCATCCAAACGTACCACCTGCCCCTCTGATCCCATTCCCACTCACCTACTTAACACTATCTCCCCCACTGTCATCCCTTTTATCTGTCATATCCTCAATCTTTCGCTTTCCACTGCGATTGTTCCTGATGCCTTCAAACATGCTGTAGTCACACCGCTCCTTAAAAAAACCTTCACTGGACCCTACCTGCCCCTCTAGCTATCGGCCCATCTCCCTCCTCCCTTTTCTCTCCAAGATACTTGAACATGCTGTTCACCGCCGCTGCCTCGACTTCCTTTCATCGCGAGCTATTCTTGACCCGCTCCAATCTGGCTTTCGCTCTCTTCACTCGACTGAAACGGCACTTGCCAAAGTCTCCAATGACCTGTTACTGGCCAAATCTAAAGGTCTCTACTCTATTCTCATCCTCCTCGACCTGTCTGCTGCTTTTGATACTGTTGATCACACCTTACTCCTTGATACGTTATCCTCTCTTGGATTCCAGGGCCCTGTTCTTTCCTGGTTCTCTTCCTATCTCTCCCAACGTACTCTTAGCGTATACTCTGGTGGTTCCTCCTCCACATCTATCCCGCTAACAGTCGGTGTACCCCAAGGATCTGTCCTAGGACCGCTCCTCTTCTCCATCTATACCTCTTCCCTTGGTGCTCTGATCTCATCCCATGGCTTTCAATACCACCTTTATGCTGATGATACCCAGATCTACCTCTCCGCACCGGATATCTCAGCTGAAATCCAGACCAAAGTATCGGCCTGCCTGTCTGACATCGCTGCCTGGATGTCTCGCCGCCACCTGAAACTAAACATGACCAAAACCGAGCTTCTCCTCTTTCTCCCTAAACCTGCCTCTTCTCTCCCCCCGTTCTCTATTTCGGTAGATAACACGCTCATCCTCCCTGTCCCGTCTGCGCGCAACCTTGGAGTCATCTTTGACTCCGCTCTCTCCTTCTCTGCTCATATTCAGCAGATTGCCAAAACCTGTCGTTTCTTTCTTTATAATATTAACAAAATTCGCCCTTTCCTCTCCAAGGACGCTACCAAAACCCTTACCCACACCCTTATCACCTCTCGCCTAGACTACTGCAATTTGCTTCTCGCTGGTCTCCCGCTCAGCCATCTATCTCCTCTTCAATCTGTCAAAAACTCTGCTGCGCGTCTTATATTCCGCCAGAGTCGCTATACTCACGTTAGCCCTCTCCTCAAGTCGCTTCACTGGCTCCCTATCCGCTTCCGCATACGGTTCAAACTTTTCCTTTTGATCTACAAGTGCATCCACTCCACAGCTCCTCAGTACCTTTCCGCTCTCATCTCTCCCTACACTCCTCCCCGTGAACTCCGTTCGCTGGGTAAATGTCTCCTGTCGTCCCCCTTCTCCCCCACTGCTAACTCCCGGCTCCGTTCCTTCTATCTCGCTGCTCCCTATGCCTGGAATAGACTCCCTGAGCCAGTACGTCAGGCTCAGTCTCTGGCTGTCTTCAAATCTAGGCTTAAAGTCCACCTCTTTGCTACTGCTTTTGACTCCTAACTATGACTCTCTTACTCAACACCCTCACTTATCACTCCTACCACTGCAATTTCCCCACCCCTAGCTGTCTGTTCGTCTGTCCAATTTAGATTGTAAGCTCTGTTGAGCAGGGACTGTCTTTTCATGTTAATTTGTACAGCGCTGCGTAAGTCTAGTAGCGCTATAGAAATGTTTAATAGTAGTAGTAGTGTATGTATTATAAATTAAAACTATGAAAAATCAACCATGCTTAAATAAAAAAGGCAGAACACTAACTTGATGATGTGTGACTAGATTTTTAAAAAGCTGCATATATTCAGTTATTAACAATGGGAGGGCTAACATTTTTGGATATCCTTAATTTTATATTAGATTAGAATGAATTCCCAATCCCCCTTTCTCCATTAAGACTATTATTGATACTATTTTACCTTGGGTACCTTCTTCAAATGTAAGCCTTTTAGGGAAGGAACATCTTGTACCTTAATAGCTCTATAGAAAGAAATATTATTTTGAGTATATCCATAATGTAGACCTCTAATTCTTTCTATACAACTAGCTAGAATTGGAGCTAATTTTTTGTTTCCAGTTGGCTCCTGTGCAGCATTTGTCCTAAACTCTTAGGTGCCCAGTTTAACTCATTAGTCTATTTTTTGAAATGTGGAGTACAGGCTCCCAGTGGTACTTTTACAAGTCGGGTACATTTAATAAAAACTGTAAGCATTGCCAAACTATATGTATTATTGGAATCTGCCTAGAAATATAATGGTAGGTGGGCAATGAATAAATGAACAAACAAAGTAGCTATGTTTGAGAAACTTCACCAAACATAAAGCATCATTCCTTTATCCCTACCCTACTCTCTGCAACAATTTAGTGAGCAGTTTGGATAAATTCTGTTAAGGAGATGGGTAGTGAGGTACAAGTGAAACACCACCTTATAACTGTTTTCCAGAATCATCATGTAATTACTGAATGGTTGGGATCACTGTCCTATCAATTTTTGTAGTTCTTTTCTGTTTTTCTTTGTTTTTAGAATTGTACACCGCTGTGATCTGCAAGTTAGTTAACAGTGGTTGCTTGTGTACCTTTGTATATCTTTCTTTGTTTTTCTCCAATGGGATCCCTGGTTCTTTCTCCCATCCGGATTATTTTATATCTGTGATTATGTGGAACACGATTTCTTAGAATAGCATATAATTCAGAAACTGTTCTTTTATTTGCTACTAGTGATTCTCTCTGGTGTCCAATCTGTTAGTAAGAGGAGCCACTCTAGGATTATTCTTATCTCTCTTTGTGAGAAATGCTATCTGCAGGTAAAATTTAGACTTGCATTATTATTTTACATATTTCTCTTTGTTAAATTGAAGGATGCAGCCTCCCTGTTTTGATTTTGAAACTTAGGCACATATCACAAAATATGAGAGCAAGAGATGGGAGATAGTAAAGGGAGGAAAAGGTAGTCTCAGGTGATAGCAAAATGTTTGTTTAAAAAACAAAATTGTTGGTCCTTCAGTTTCCAATTGGTATCTTCTGTAGACATCATATCAAAATGCATAATACTGTTTCTTTCACACTATGCTCCTTTAAAAAGGGGAATTTAATTTTGCATATTAAGAATACCAATCCTAACTTGTTTCTGTTGTAGCCATTATATTAGGATAAATGGCATGAAGTCCAAATTAGAGAGTTGCATGGGGACAGAAATGTCATTCATCCCTGCCCGTCCCAGCAAGTAATCTCCTCCATCCCTGCGCATCCCCGACTTGGTAAAACTTAACAATAGCCCGTGTTGATAACATCCCCTCTCAGTGCTTATGGGGATTTCAATGCTATCAACCATTTCCTTGTCATCAAGCAGATGAAGCCATTACGTATGGTTATGTCCATCAACCAGCAGGGGAGATAGAGAGCACTCAAACTTTCACAGTGCCCTCTTGGCCAGCTAGCTCCACTGCCTCTTCAGTATTCTCTATCTCTCCTAGCAGGGTGGCTGCAGCTTGTTCGAGCTCCAGAAAAATCTGCCGGGAGGTGGTTCCTGGCTTGCCAGTTGTTAACTGGGGTGTTGGAGGCTATAGCAGCTTCACTTTAAAGGCACATAGGTTAGCCCTTTCCCTGCCTTACCCATACCTCTGTGGATGTGGACATATTGCCTTGCTTTCCCTGTCCTTACCCACCAACAGTGGATGCAGGCATATAGGTTCACCCTTTCCCTGCCTTTCCCACTCATCTGAGCCTCCGGAGTCTTCAATACCTCTGCTTTCCTCACAGCTTAAAAAAAAAAAAAAAAAGTCGCATCGCGTTTTTAAACGCAGAGACGCTGGAACAGAGGTTTTTGACCTGATTTTCAGCAGGATCGTAGTTGTACACTAGATCCTTTGAGGTAAGAGTGTTTTCCAACTCCTCCGGGGTGGGCCCGTGATCGGGGCGATTTTGGCGCGAACCGCCATTTTGGATTTTACCGCCGTTTTTCGGCGATGGCTGCGGACAATGTAAAACGCTGTTCCACTTGTGGCAAGCGCAAATCAGCAGTAGGGCTCTGTAAATCATGCTGTATTGGCGTAGGAGCCGGCCCGAGCATGGCGAGCGATGTTTCTTCCCGCTCTGAGCTGGCAGCGGGCGCCATTTTGCTTACACCGCATGGCGCGGCCTCCATGGACACGGAGAGACCTGAGCCGGGTGGGGCACCTCGAGATGAGGTTATTTCAGGAGTGGCTAGCACCGGACAGGATTTGGGTGCCCAGGGTGAGATTTTCTCCCCAGATTTTGTGCTTTTGCTGCATAAAGCATACATGATGAAAAGAGCCCTTCCTCAAGGGTCGCCTGAGGCTCCTCTGATTGCCCCCCCCCCCCCCGATGGATTCTGGCCTGGGACTGCCCAGTGAGGCTTTTTTCCCGGATGCTTGGCCTAAAGATAAGCGCAGAAGGGTTAATTCCCCTTCAGATTGTGGTGCACCTTTTTCCCCCCCGTGGTCGGGGTGTGAGGATTCGGAGAACTCTGACAGACGTTCTTGGTCTGAGGAACCAGAGTCAGGTGCGGATTTACCACAGGATCTGGATGATCCCTCCACGGTGAGGATTTTCCACCGTGATGAGCTGCCAGCGCTTATTTCAGATACCCTGCAGGCCCTCTCGATTGAAGATCCTGACAGTGGCATGGCCTCCTCGGGTAATCCCAGGATGGCTAGTACCAAGAAAGCTGCTCGGGCCTTCCTAGAGCTTGTTTCGGCTCAGTGGGCTGACCCCGAGGGACCTTTGAGAGTTTCCAGGGCTATGGGGCAGTTATACCCTCTGCGTGAGGGACATATGGCTCGTTTTCAAATGCCTACAGTGGATGCCCTAGTCACTGCGGTGACAAAGAGAACTACCCTCCCTGTTGAAGGAGGTGTTGCCCTGAAGGACGTTCAAGACCGTAGGCTGGAAACAGCGTTGAAACGGTCCTTTGAAATTGCAGGTCTCACTGTTCGGGCGTCTGCATGCAGCTGGTATGCTGTGAGAGCCTGCCTAGCTTGGCTGCAACAGGCAGTGGCTCAGCCCGGAGATGGAGCGGAGCCCTTCTTGGATGTGGCTCCGCGGGTGGAGGTGGCCTTGTCCTTTCTGGCTGATGCCCTTTATGACCTTGTCAGAGCTTCGGCTAAACAAATGGCAGTAGCAGTGGCGGCTCGCCGTCGTCTGTGGCTACGACACTGGGCAGCGGACATGGCCTCTAAGCAAAGGTTGGTGAAGTTGCCTTTTCAAGGACTTCTCCTATTTGGTGAGGAGTTAGAGAAAATTGTGAAAGGCCTGGGTGATCCAAAACCCCAGCGCTTGCCCGAAGATAGGCAGAGGCCTTCCTCTAAGGGCCAGGCGGTCCACTCCTCGTACAGACCTCGCTTCCGTGAAGCTAAAGGTACCGCCCGGGGCGTTCTGCTGGGTTCACTTCACGTGCCCGTGGTCAGCAGAGGAACTTCTTTCGTTCGGACAAGCGTTCCGCAGCCGGTGGCTCAAGACCAGGAGTTCAGGGGCGACCCTCTCAATGATGGTGCGCCGGCCCTCTCCTCGATGCCTGTCATCGGAGGACGGCTTTCCCTCTTTGTCGAGGAGTGGGCCAAGATTTCCTCAGATCAGTGGGTTCTGGACCTGATCAGAGATGGATACAGAATAGAATTCAACGCCCCAGTAAGAGACGTGTTTGTGGAGTCCCGATGCGGTTCTGCCGTCAAACGGGCGGCGGTGGAGGAGACTTTACAAGGTCTGATTCAGTTAGGGGCAGTGACCCCGGTGCCTCCCGCCGAGCAAGGCTGCGGCCGATACTCCATCTACTTTGTGGTGCCGCGAAAAGGTGGGTCCTTTCGCCCTATTCTGGACTTAAAAGAAGTGAACAAGTCCCTGAGAGTGCGGCATTTCCACATGGAATCCCTGCGCTCCGTCATTGCGGCGGTTCAGCCAGGAGAGTTTCTCACGTCTCTAGACCTGAAAGAAGCTTACTTGCACATACCGATTTGGCCCCCGCACCAGAAGTTTCTGAGGTTTGCGGTGTTGGGAAAACATTTCCAGTTAAGGGCCTTGCCTTTTGGCCTCGACACAGCTCCCCGAACCTTTTCGAAGGTAATGGTGGTAGTAGCTGCTTTTCTCAGGTGAGAAGGTATCAGGGTTCACCCGTACCTAGATGACTGGCTCATCAGAGCAGACTCTGCAACAGAGAGCTTACAAGCTACAGCCAGAGTGGTCTCAGTACTGCAATCTCTAGGCTGGGTCGTCAATATGGCCAAAAGTCACCTGTCCCCTTCACAATCTCTAGAGTTTTTGGGGGCCAGGTTCGACACAGTCTCTGGCTATGTGTTCCTACCCGAGCTAAGGCGGTGCAAGCTTCAGAATCAGGTCCGTCTGCTCCTGAGGATGCCCCGCCCGCGAGCTTGGGACATTGTCCAGCTGCTGGGATCGATGACAGCCATGATGGAAGTAGTACCCTGGGCGAGAGCGCACCTGAGACCTCTACAGTATTCCCTACTCTGGAGATGGTCTCCTATTTCTCAGGATTACCAATGCAGACTTACTTGGCTCCCTGCGGCCCGTCTCAGCATGGAGTGGTGGCTCTCGGACAGCATGCTGCGACGAGGAATGCCGCTGACGCTCCCCGTTTGGTGCCTAGTGGTAACAGATGCCAGCCTGAAGGGCTGGGGCGCACACTGCAAGGGGAAGCATGCCCAGGGTCTATGGACACCCGAGGAGTCTGAGTGGTCCATCAACCGCCTAGAGTTGAAAGCGGTGTTCAAGCGCTTCTGGCCTTTCAAGTGACCCTGGAAGGATTGGCTGTCAGAGTGATGTCGGACAACACGACAACGGTGGCCTATATAAATCGACAAGGCGGAACAAGGTGCAGAGCACTAGCCGCGCAGGCCGAACTGATTTGCCACTGGGCCGAGCTGCATCTTCAGTGTCTGTCGGCAGCTCATATTGCAGGTCAGAGCAATGTGCAGGCCGATTATCTGAGCAGGCATCAGATCGATCCAGCAGAATGGAATCTGGCAGACGAAGTATTCCTGCAGATCTGTGCCAAATGGGGCAAGCCCGTGATGGATCTAATGGCGACAAGTGCCAATACCAAAGTCCCGTGCTTCTTCAGCAGACAGAGAGATCCTCGCTCGGCGGGGTTGGATGCCTTGGCTCAACCCTGGCCTCCGGGTCTACTTTATGTGTTTCCCCCATGGCCCTTGATAGGGCGCCTGCTCTTGCGGATTCAGCTGCACCCAGGAGAAGTGGTCCTCATCGCCCCGGATTGGCCAAGGAGACCTTGGTATGCAGACCTCCGACAGATGCTCCTGGAGGCTCCTCTGCCGTTACCTCTGGTACCGAACCTGTTGACTCAGGGACCGGTAGCCATGGAGGACGCCGGCCGCTTTGGTCTTACGGCATGGCTATTGAGAGGGCGCAATTGAGGGATAAAGGTTATTCCAATAAAGTTATTTCCACTCTCCTGCAAGCCCGGAAGCGGTCCACTTCCGTGGCTTATGCCAGGATTTGGTGCCTGTTTGAGTCTTGGTGTGCTTCCAGAGCCATTGTTCCAATGCGGGCTCCTGTCTCGCCGATTCTGGACTTTTTGCAGGAAGGTGTACAAAAAGGCTTGGCCTATAATTCCCAGCGGGTGCAGGTGGCAGCGTTGGCCTCCCTTCGTGGTAAGTTGGAAGGCGTGTCTTTGGCTGCTCACCCAGATGTGGCACGGTTTCTTAGAGGGGTGCTTCGGCTCCGACCTCCAGTGCGAGCACCCTGTCCAGCTTGGAACCTGGGGCTAGTTTTGAAAACCCTGCAGGCATCACCTTTTGAGCCGCTTCGGCGAGCATCAGAGAAAGACTTGACACTGAAGGCCGTTTTTCTGGTGGCCATTACCTCGGCGAGACGGGTGTTAGAGCTCCAGGCGCTGTCCTGTAGAGACCCATTTCTGCAATTTTCAGAGTCCGGAGTCACGGTTCGGACCGTGCCTTCCTTTATGCCTAAGGTGGTTTCAGCCTTTCACTTAAACCAGCCTATTTTCTTGCCCTCTTTTTCAGAGGAAGAGTTTCCAGAATCTTTTGGGCAGCTGCACCTTTTGGATGTGCGCAGGACTCTGCTGCAGTATCTGCGAGTTACTAACTCTTTCAGGACTTCTGATCATCTGTTTGTTTTGCTATCCGGTTCTCGCAGAGGGTCTCCAGCGTCTAAAGCCACTATTGCCCGCTGGCTCAAAGAAACTATCTTTTCAGCTTATCTGCTGGCCGGCAGGGTTCCGCCTGTAGCCTTTAAGGCACATTCTACTAGAGTGATTTCTTCCTCTTGGGCTGAAACTGGAGCACTCTCTCTTCAAGAGATATGCAGTGCAGCAACATGGGCTTCTAAGCTCTCCTTTGCCCGACATTACAGGCTGGATGTGGCTGCCAGGAGGGATGCGCGTTTTGGTGCACAAGTGCTAGTGCGTGGTGTGGCTTGTTCCCACCCTATCTAGGGATTGCTTTGTTACATCCCATACGTAATGGCTTCATCTGCTTGATGACAAGGAAGAGAAAATTAGGTTCTTACCTTGGTAATTTTCTTTCCTTTAGTCATAGCAGATGAAGCCATGAGCCCTCCCTGTATGATTGTCTGTATGCTGTGAATCTGTTTTTCAGGTTCTGTTCTAATTTCCTGAAGTTCCTTCCTTGGGAGAAAGTTGGAAAACAATCTTCAGGATTCATGTTCAGTTTAAATTTAGGAGGATGTGTTCATTCCCTCCAGCATGTTTTTTTTGGAGGATGTGTTGATTCTCTCCAGGAGGCGCGTGTGTTCCCCTCCAGTTCTATAAATAGGAGGATGAGTTCATTCCCTCCAGTGTGTTGGGAGGATGTGTGATTCCCTCCAGGAGGCGCGTGTGTTCCCCTCCACTTATACAATAAGGAGGATGTGCATTCCCTCCTTTATGAGTTCATGCCCTTGTGATGGGCCATCGTTTGCTGTGAGGAAAGCTCTTGTGATTCCCATTGCGGTTTGCCATACTGCTTTGGAAGCTTCAAATACTGAAGAGGCAGTGGAGCTAGCTGGCCAAGAGGGCACTGTGAAAGTTTGAGTGCTCTCTATCTCCCCTGCTGGTTGATGGACATAACCATACGTAATGGCTTCATCTGCTATGACTAAAGAAAAGAAAATTACCAAGGTAAGAACCTAATTTTCCCATCCATTATTTTTTTAGCACTATTATAATTACTAAGCTAGTTTAGAAACATAAGGAGACAATAGGTAGGCTGGCCTGGCACTATACTTCCATGGGAACCCTGCAGAACCTGCATCAGGAGTCCATGGACCTGGAAGGGATCTTCACGGATTCCTGCTAACCCCATTCCCGTGTACCTCTCTAGTCCAAATATTCTCTCTCTATTTGTGATCTTCAAAGTTTCATATGAGAAACAAGGTCTAACTAACAAAAATAAACCATAAAAAGTAAAACAGGGTTCTATGGCCTACTCTATGCTTCTTAAATTGAGTGCAGTAGTTTCCAATTATTGTCCCAAACACATCTACTATGCCCTGACTTGGCATGTTGAATAAATGAGCCTTCCAATAGGAAGACCATGATTTTCAGTCCAGTGTTTTCTCCTAATATCCAGTAAGTGCCACCCCACATCTCTTCTTAGCATGTCAGTATTCAAATTGTAATTACAAAACAATCTACTCTGTATTAAGTCTTATTAGTCCTTCTGCTGGGGTTCAGCTGTTTGGTTCCAGCCATCTGCTATTAATCTCTCCCACTGTCATTCCTTTCATAACCCACTTTGGTTTTACCACAGAAAGGCAATATATCAAAAATCTAATCTGTTACAGCCTCAATATGTCACATTCCACTGTAACTGTTTGATTTGATGCCTTCAAACATACTGTAATTGTACCACACCTCAAAAAAGCTTTACTGGACCTCATCTCCTTCCTCCCTTATGCATCCAAGTTACTTGAATGTGCTGTGTTCACTGCCACTGTCTTGACTTTCATTGCAAGCTATTCTTGATCCACTACAATTTTGACTTTCACCCTCTACATTGTATAGTGCCTGGTTGACCTATCTGCTGCTTTTTACATTGTTCTTCACCACCTACTCTTTGATGCACTGTTCTCACTTGGATTTTGGGACTCTGTTCTTTTTTTCTACTTATCTCTCCCATTACACTTTTTAGTGTATGCTTTGGTGGATCTTCCTTCACTGGTGTTCCACAATTGGCCAGTGTAACTCTGAGCTTTGACTTGGGGCCTCTTCTCTTCTCTCTCTATACTTGTTCCCTTGGTGTTTTGATCTCTTCTTATGGTTTTCAGTACCATCTTTATGCTGATGACTTTCAGTTCTATTTCTCTACCCCAGAAACTTCAGTAGGAATCCATGCCCAAGTCTCGGCCTCCTTGTCTGACATTGCTCTCTGGATGTCCCACTGCCATCTGAAACTGAATATGGGCAAGACTAAGCTTTTTATCTTTCCCCTTAAACTCACCTCTTCTATTCCTCCATTTCTTTTTCTGTGAATAATGTCATTCTTTCTGCCTTTTTTTTGTTTCAGCTCATAACTTTGGGGTCGTTTTTGACACCTCTTTCTCTGCAAATATCCAATAGACTGCTAAAACCTGTCATTTTGTCTCTGTGATCACCAAAATTAGTCCCTTTCTTTCTGCACATACTACCAAAACTCTTATCCATGCTCTCATCACTGCTTAGACTACTGTACCTTGCTCCTCAAGGTCTCCCACTAAATCAGGGGTGGGCAACATGTGGTCAGTAGGCCAAATGTGGTCCGCTATTGAATTGTATGTGGCCCATGAGACCATGGGAAGTATACAAAGAAAACATCATTAACCAGAGTATTGGCGATTTTAAATACTGTATTTTGCAACTATATTCAGAATAGCCACTTTAGCAGTTTGTTTCCATCATTTTTAGTTAAAATGTTACTTATTACAGAAGGTCTGTGGAGCTTTGTACATTTATAGTTCCACAGTGTTGTGGTCTGCTAGGGATAGTACTGGCATTCATGCTGCCCTCAGTGTGAAAAGGGCGCCATATCTGACCCCTTTAATCTATTCAAAATTCTGCTGCTCAGCTTATCTTCTGACAGTCACTACACTCACAACTCCGTCACTTAATTAGCTCCCAGTCTGTTACAAGTATATTCATTCTGCACTTCCTCATTATCTCTGCTCTTATCTCTTCCTACATCCACCCCAACAACTCCATTCTTCAATTGTCACTCTTATCCATAGTGTTCTCCTCCACCAATTCCAGACTCTGTTCCTGCTGTTTTGTTGTGCTATATGATTGGAATAGGCTTACTGAGTCAGTATGATATGTCTCGTCTCTGGCCCTATTCAAATGCAGGCGAAAAACACACCTTTTTTGAGGCTGCTTTTAACTCTTAACCCTTTTTTCATTTGTTTAGTACCCATATTTTAATCACTCCCATAGTAAGTGAAACCATCTAATTTCTTACTTGACTGTCTCGGATAGATAGTCCCTGCTCAATGGAGCTTACATTCTCTTATATGTTTGTGTACAGTGCTGTATACGTCTTCTAATCACTTAAGAAAAGCTCTGAGACTCTTGTACAGTTCTTTACGACTAAATAATCTTTTCTGATCTTTTCCTTCAACTTTTCTGTCTGCTTGTCTTCTCTTCCCCTTTCTTCTTCTCAGACCCCTTCATCTTCTCAGTTGATCCCAAATATTCCCTCTTCCACTGTACTGCTATCCTCCTTATCCTCTTTTCAGCTGCAGACCTCAATCTCTCAAATTCTTCAATGAAGTTTATCTCTTGTACTCTGCATCCCTTTCCATCACAGTGGTTTGTAATACCAGAACTAGAGGTTCTAACTAAAATTCTACTCCTTATTAACCATAGTCTTTCCACTGGTCAAGTCCTCTGCTCATTGGAAAATGGCAGTAGTTTGCCCAGTTCTAAAAAACAAAAATCTTTGAATCCCCAAGTTCCTTTACATTATCGTCCAATTTCCAATCAGTGTTTTTTGTCAAAACTTTTAGAAAAAGTAGTCTATCTTCAAGTTCCTTCATTTTTGAATAAAATGCTTGCATTTAATCCTAAACAGTCTGGTTTTCGGTCTCGCTTAGCACAGAAACGGTCTTAACGACTTTTCTTAGTGAAATTTACCCTCATCTCAATAAGCATAAAATAGCCCTAGCTGTCTCATTAGATCTATCTGTGGCTTTTGATTTGGTTGATCACTCTCTTCTACTTTCCTGTTTAGAGGTTTTGGGTGTATCAGGTACAGTTCTTGTGTGGGTTTCTTCTTTCTTAACAGATTTTGCTCTTTTTATGTTCAGATGGCATCCTCTGTTTGTTCCTCTCGTTCTCTTGGTTGGGGGGGGTTCTGCAGGGCTCAATACTTTTTACTCTTCTCTTTAACTTTTTCCTTTGCCCCTTAGCGACTCTCATCCAATCTTTGGGAATCTCGTTCCTAGGGGGGCTGACACCCGGGGCGGATCGCCAATACGCCCTGCCCCCCGGGTGCAGCGCCACTGGGGGGGGGGTGCCGCGCGCCTGCCGGCTCTTCGTTTTCATGCTCCCTCTGCCCCGGAACAGCGGCGTGCACCGTGTGCGGACCGCCCCCACCGCCCCCCCCCCCTTGGTACGCCACTGCTTGAGCTACAACTGAAAAAGTAAATCCAAAGAAGTAGTATTTATTTTTATTATTATTTGTTTCAAAACCTTGATATACCACTATGACCTGAAAAAAGGCATAAATCAGTTTACAAAATATAAAATCTACATAAAAAACAATTAATGTGAAGACAGACAGAGCTTTAAAAAAAAGCATCATGAAGAAGAGAAGAAGGTCAAGGAAAACAGGTAGGTCTTCAGGGCTCGTTGAAAGGTTGGGAGAGAAGGTTGCTTACAGATGTTGGATGAGAGTTTGTTCCATAGTTTGGGTCCAAGGTAATTGAAAGCGGTCTCACGGGTGGTTAGCCAGATCTGTGTAGGGGAAGGGAGGGTGAGAAGATTATGGTCAGCAGAGCAAAGGAAACCTAAAGGTGTGTATGGAATAGAAGGTTAGAGAGATAAGGGGCGAAGAAAAGCTTAGACTTAAACACGAGAGTTAAAATTTTGAACTGTATACGTGCTGATAAAGGAAGTCAATTTTAAGATAAAAGTGTAACGTGATGAAATCTGTGCATTGTAAAAAAAAGTTTAACTGCTGTTGCTTGAACTAACTGTAAACAGTTGAGAGAGTGTAGGGGAAGTCCGGCATAATGAGAATTGCAGTAATCTAAATGGGAGATGACTAAGGGCAAGATCAAAGGAGGGAGAGAGGTGGCTGGCAGAAAAGGACTAACAGCATGTACTCGACGGAGAGCAAAAGAAAGACTGCAGAACTGCATCCATTTGAGGTTTAAATGAGAGATCGGAGTCAAAGATAACGTGGAGAAATTTGACCGTGCTTTTAAAGGGAAGAGACAGATCACCTAATGAAGACGGAGAGACTTTTATGTCATGGGAGTAAATAACTAAGGGGCCCTTTCACTAAAGTGTAGCGTGCACTAATGGACATTGGTGTGCGCTAAGTGCTACATGATCCATAGGTATAAAATAGGACATGCAGGATTCAGCATGTACTATAGCATACGCTAAGCTTTTGTGAAAGGGCACCCAAGTAAATAAATATAGTTGCTTACTCTTGGCAATAAGTCTCCATTGCAGGCAGAGTCCCGAGCTGCAGAAACAAATCTGAGCACTAGAAACCCAGAATTTCCTTTATTGTCCTTTCTGTACTTTGTAGTTTATTCTGTTGTTAATATATTTTTTCTCAAATTTTTAAAATACTGTTTGGTAATGCGTACACAAATTGTGATACCCAAAAGTTTAGAAAATGCTGGCATCTTAGCTCTTTTATTACTTATGACTGAAAAGGTTAACCTCTCTGTTTACTTATATGCAGTGGAATAGCAAATATAATCCAGCAAACATAATCCTTCTGTCTTTTCAGAAACTATTGTGCAGTCGTCAGGCCAATGGAAGTAACTACATGTGTTTCTAAAGTTCATAAAGTATGGGGGGAAATTAATTATGATGAAAGTGATTAAATCTTATTCTTATTTTCAGGTGGTGGATTTGTCTGTCTTATTGTGATTTTTATTTATAAGTGTCTTATTTTTAATTTTGTTAGGATCAAGATAGGAAGGACAAAAGGAGCAGTATTTGACTGGTATAATTTATTGTAAAGATTTTACATTTTTCATTTTGTTAGGTTTCATAAGGACAAAAGGAATAATATATGATGGGTATAATTTATTGTAGAGATTTTGTTTTTCAGTTTTATCTGATGCAGTGGTAGCTTTTTTTAATTGCCTTTTTCTTTACACTCTCTTCATAAGGCTTGAATTTGAAGATGCCGAGTTTGTTTCATTGTGTGAGAAGCTAAGAGCATCAAATAATGTAAGAGAGTGTGCGTGGAAAACTTGGGAAAAAGTCTCCTCCATGGATGGAATCCTTGTAAGTACTCAGATTTTGAAGTAGTATTTGACAGCAAATTCAGGCCACATCGCCTATCCAGACTGAGAAGATTTTGACTAAGCTGAATTGTTGCAACAATTAAAATTTTCCAAAATAACTTACAATGAGTGACTATTATGTTCTTTATAAACAGCAATACTTGAAAATGTTTAATCAATTCAACTGGAGTTTAAAGTTAATAGGATTTCTCTTTATTTTGATTTTAACTTTTGTATTACGTTTTTGAAAGGTTCTCCCACTTTATGCCTTGCCACCATTATTAACAGAGTAGAAAACTTGACGACCAGTGAAATTATTCTTTTCATTATAAAAGCTGCTGCTCTGTTCAATGCTGTCATCCCTGGATTAACCATTGAGGGATGCACTGGCCATAAAGTAGACTTGGCTAGTCTTTTATGCATTTTCACCCATCTTTCCTAATAGCCAAAACTTTGCACAAATTTCATAGAAGGTTGGACACAGTGATGCTTATTACACTGTACTAGTCTTGACAGAACTGTTTTTTTTCTCCTCTTAAATGCCTGCTCTTCCTCCTTGAAGGTTACTGCCCTTCTCACTCAATAATGCAGAAAAGGGGCTCCTTTCTGAATCCCAGCCTTATGAGCTCTCACATCTTGGAAATTTGAGCAGTGTTCACTTGCCTCCCTGAGACTGCTACTTCCAGTTTGACATCTTGATGGAATAAATATGGTGCTTCCATTACATAGCTTCCCACTATTCCAAAACCTGTGGATAGTTGTGCTCATCAACCAGCAGGTGGAGATAGAGAACTGAGCTGAGACACATCTCTCTCTACATCCAGTCCAGCTTCTATTTTCTATCTTCAGCAGGTGGATGGACACACTTTTCAGCCAAGATTTGCCTGTTGTCCAGTTAGTCAGCTGGTTCTTCCCACCCTTCATCTCTTCCCTGTTTGCTGTGGAGCTCTCCTTTTCCAGCACAACAACCTTATAAAATAATAAAGAAGGAAAAAGGTTTACTGGAGAGTGTGGGATAGAGTATCAGTCCTGATTCTTTCTCATCTGGAGTAAGACTTGTGGAGACTGTGATTCTGGGGGGGGTGGGGGGGAGCAGCTGACAGTGGTAAGTCTGACCAAAAGTTTGACTCAGAACCACTTGGAGGCCTTTGAGTTCTACTTGGTGCAGGGGGTGCCTGTGTCAGTTGGGGTGAATGGCGACCCCCACGGAGGCAGTTTTCCTGCTGTGGGACCCACCAGCCATCATTGTGGTGTTGCAGTGCATGCAAGCCGGGAATCCCGTGAAACATGGGGGAAACGGTCAGTGGAAACATGCCTTCAAATTTGGTGCAGTATCTGAATATGCTGGGGACTTCGGGCTCTCTGGCAAGGCCGATTCACAGTTGGATGTAGGCGAGCACAGGAACAGGTGCCACTTTGTTTGGGGCTGACTGATAGTAACAGCCTCTGTCTGATCACACATTGCGCACAGCTGCCATTTTACAACCTCAGGGCCCAACTAAGCATTCACCTGCATCAGGATCTTTGTTTTGTCTGGAGTTTATATTGCTCTTGCACCAGGCCTGTTTACTGAAGCATGGGCAATCAGAGTTGCAAGGTACTTCAGTTTCTTGCCCCACTTCCCCTCCGGCTCCTAAGAGATCTCGTTGAGCCTCGTTTTTCCGCTCCTGGAGATCTACCTCTGCTTCTCCTTCCATATCTGATTTAGCTTTGGTCTATTCAGAGGAGCCATCCTTGAAGGAGCCATTACAAGAGGGAGAGCTCCTTCCTGAGGAAGGGGATGACCTGAAAGTACTGAGGTTGTTTAAAGAGGAACTTAGTACTCTTATTTCTGAGGCATTAGTGGTGCTTTCCATTGAGGATCCTTCTGCTTTGGCATCAGGAGCTCCATCTTTGTTGATCGTGAATTAGCTTAGAGGTTCTTCTAAGGCCTTCCTGATTCATCCAGACATTCAAGACCTGATTACACCAGAATGGGTCTTACCGGATGTGGGGCTGTGAGTGGGAAGTGCCATGGCTTACCTCTACCACTTGATTCCGGAGGAGAAAGAGAAATTTCAGCTTCCCAGGGTGAATTCCGTTGTTACAACGGTGACTAACAAGACCACCTTTCTGTTGGAAGGGGACATTGCCCTAAATGGCCTGCTGGATAGGAAGCTAGAAGCCTCGCTGAAACAAGTCTTTGAAGTTGGCTCTTTGGGCCTTCAAGCAACCGTGTGCAGCTTGTTTGTGGCTAGAGCGTGCCATCGGCAGTCTGTAACACATGACAAGTGCCATAACACACAGCTGGAAGTGGGGTTGGCCTACTTGATGTTTATGGCCTGCAGTATGTCTTTGGCTGTACTTTGGTTGTGGCATTGTGCACCAGATGCAATGTCCAAGTCACGTCTAGTTAAACTGTCCTTTCGGGGAACGTTGCTATTTGGAGAAGATCTTGGTAACATGGTGAAAGAATTGGAGGAAACTAAGCCACAGTGATTTCTGAAGGATAAGCCAAAAACCTCTGGTCATCCGTCTTCAGGGGTCTCTTAATTTTGAAACATCAGACGGTACTGACCTGGTCGTTGGCAATATGGTCAGACGTTTTGAGACATCAGCCAGTACCGGCCTCATCTTGGGCAATAATGGTCAGAAGTTGCTTTTAGGCACTCCAATCTTCCTCTCTTGTGGGCGGGAAGTTCTCCTCTCAGTCAGCTAGAGCACCCAATGCCTCCAGAGCTTTGCAATGATGCGAGGCTGGTCCACTCTCTTTTCCAAAGGAAGAACATCCTCAGGATATTCAGGAGGTGTGGGCCCAAATCACATCAGACTAGTCTGTTCTGGATATTCTTACAGAAGGTTACATATTGGAAGTTTATCCACCCGGTCACTCCTCTCTTCTTGAAGTTTCATTGTTGAAAGGGAGCCAAGGCATTCAAGGTTCAAACTGCTATAGATTCCTTGCTGTCCTGTTCGTCTGTCCTAATTAGATTGTAAGCTCTGTCGAGCAGGAACTGTCTCTTCATGTTCAAGTGTACACAGTGGTGTGCTGGTAAAATTTTAACAACAGGCTCTCTCCCCGGTCCACCTCGGCGCCCCCCGTCCACCACTGCACCCCCCCCCCCCCAATCCACCTCTGCGCCCCCCCCCCCCCCAAAAAAATTGCAGAGCTGGCTATAGCCGGGGGGGGGGGGGGGGGGGGCAATGCATTACTCTCTCCAGGAAAAAAAAAATGATCCCAGGTTCCAATCTAATTCATGTTTAATATGGGATTAAATGCCATAAATAAGTAAATAAATATAAACTTTTAATGTTCAGCACCTGATTCTCAAAGTGGACATATTCCAAACACTATAATGAAAATAAAATTATTTTTTTCTACCTTTGTTGTCTGGTGACTTTGTTTCCCTGATCATGCTGGCCCAGTATCTGATTCTGCTGCTCTCTATCTGTTCCCTTGACTCCGTTTCCAGGGCTTCCTTTCCATTTATTTCTTTTCTTTCCTCCTATCTTCTTCATATCTGGTTCTCCGCACACTTGACTGTACAGTGGATCCAGCTTTTGCCTATTTTCTCCATCCATGTGCAGTTTCTCTCCTCACTTCCTTTTCCCTCATCTAATCTCCTTCCTCTATATTCCCTCCATGTCCAGCATTTCTTCTCTCTCCCTTCCCTCCCCTCCATCCATGTCCTGAAACTCTCCTCTCTCCCCTGTCCTCCTCTATCCATCCATACCCAGCAATTCTCTTCTCTCCCCTGCCCCCCTACCCATCCATGCCCAGCAATTGTCTTCTCTTCTCTGCCCCCCTCTATCCATCCATGCCCAGCAATTGTTTTCTCTCCCCTGCCCCCCTACCCATCCATGCCCAGCAATTGTCTTCTCTTCTCTGCCCCCCTCTATCCATCCATGCCCAGCAATTGTTTTCTCTCCCCTGCCCCCCTCTACCCATCCATGCCCAGCGATTCTCCTCCCTCCCCTGCCCTTCCCTCCCGCTCCCATCCATGTCCAGCGATTCTCCTCCCTCCCCTGCTCCCATCCATGTCCAGCGATTCTCCTCCCTCCCCTGCCCCCATCCATGTCCAGCGATTCTCCTCCTTCCTCTGCCCTTCCCTCCCTGCTCCCATCTCAAGTCCAGCGATTTTCCTCCTTCCTCCCTGCTCCCATCCATGTCCAATGATTTTCCTCCCTCCCCTGCCCTCCCCTCCCGCGCCCATCTCATGTCCAGCGATTGCCCTTCGCCCCCACCGTCCCCTCCCGCTCCCATCCATCTTTTTTAAATACCTCCTCGCCGTTGAAGCGCCGCGTTAAAGTCCTGCTGCCCGTCTCTAGCTTTCCCTCCCTGTTTGCTGCAGTTCGCGTGAACTCCGTGCCCTTAGTCCCGCCTTCTGAGTATGACGTCATATGTCAGAAGGCGGGACTAAGGGCACGAAGTTCACGCGAACTACAGCAAACGGAGGAAAAGCTTGGGCAGCAGCAGCAGCAGCAGGGCTTTAATGCGGCGCTTGAACGGCGAGGAGGTATTTAAAAAAGATGGATGGGAGCGGGAGGGCACGGTGAGGGCGAAGGGCAATCGCTGGGCATGTTTGGGAGCGGGAGGGGAGGTAAGCATGGTGCCCTCCTGCCATGCTTACCTCCTGCAATGGAGCCGGCTCGCCCCGAACAACAACCGGCTCGCAAGAGCTGTCAAAATTTAACAAGCGGCTCTTGCGAGCCGGAGCGAGCCGGCTCCAGCACACCACTGAGTGTACAGCACTGCGTATGTCTAGTAGCCCTATAGAAATGATAAATAGTAGTAGTAGTAGTAATAGATGTTTCTTAAATAGAAAAGTGTTTAATTTTCTACAAAATCTCTCATAGGACAGTTTACATTGAATGTCTTTGGAAAGAGTATTCCACCATTTAGTTGCATTATATTGAAAACTAGCAGCATGCATTGATATATACCAGACCTTTGCAACCTGGCAGATGAAGAGCAAGATAGTCCCATGCTTGCCTTGCTCAATTGCATTTTGCATAGGTAACTCTATTGAGGTCAGCATATAGCTTGGGGACAATCCATACAAAATCTGATAGACAAACACACATGCCTTAAAGATCACTCTGGCTCTAACTAGCAACCAGAGCAGTAATTGTAACAAAGGAGTAGCATGATCATATCGTGATACTCGACATATTAAATGAGTAGCATTGTTCTGCGTTTGTAGGTGGGTTTTTTTCCTTTTTTTTTTTAATCGCCATCTAATCACCTCCAAGTTAGTTTGTTTTCAAACTTTGTTTGATCTCTCAAACTGCACGTGGAATTTTATAAAATCCGATTCCATTTCACTGTACTGAACATGCATTTTTTTTAAACTTGGGAATACTATTCCACTTTGGTTCTAATAGTTCTCCACACCCCCAGCCTTCCAAATCCAAGCTCAAGGAGAGCTGCATAGAGGTACAGCAAGTATGTGCTTGGAGGGTTATGTGACTTGTCCAAGGTCCCAAGGAGTGTTAGTGGGAGATGCAGGATTTGAACCCTGGCTTCTCTAGTTCTCAGTTTACTTCTGTAATTACTGAACGTAAAGTGTTTGACATGTTAATGCATGTAAATAATTCTTTATTGACTTTATTGCACTCATTAGCTATATATTTTTAACTTGTTCTTTAAAGTCAGTTGATAAAAATTAAGTTTCATGCAGGTGATTAACTATATTTTGCTTTTTCTGTAGGAGGGTTGTATCAAAAATAAAAAAGAACTTCTAGGAATCTGTATCTTAATTTCAGCAGTAGATCTGGATGAGGTGACTTTCACATTCACTGAACTGCAGAAAAATATCAATATTAGGTAAGTTAACAGTATATTACAGTACTTGTTTGGTAACATAATCCAGTTCTCCCTAGTGTTTTAGTATCACAGTAGTGTGATTGATTGCTTAGCTCTGTGGATGTTTGGCTAACAGCGTTAACTTCCTCACCCTAATAAAGATTTATCCATTTGGCTACAGAATCATGGGATAATGTGAATATTTTTAATGTTTGTTTCCTAGTTGGTTTGGTATGTATTGTTATATCCAAAGGGGGAGTTCCCAGGGGACAAAGCCTTCCTTTTAACCAAGAATACGCCAGTTTTTTTTTTTGTTACATTTGTACCCCGCACCTCAGGACAACCTGGGGAATGTGAAAGATCTGGCCTGGCCCTGGGAAGAGAGCAGTCTGTAGCATACAGTAGTGGTTCCCAAACCTGGTCCTGGAGGTACCCCATCCAGTCAGGTTTCCAGTATATCCACAATAAATATTGATGAGAGATTTGTATGCAGTGAAGACAGTGCATGCAAATCTGTCTCCTGAATATTCATTGTGGATATCCAGGAAACTTGACTGGCTGGGGTGCCTCCAGGACCAGATATGGGAACTACTGGCATACAGGGTCCTCCCAGAAGGATGAAGGTCAGACTTCAGGTAGAGGGCAGAGTTTGTACGAGTCCTAGTTTCCCTAACTGACAAAATAATGCATGTTAGAACCAAAGAGAGGCAGGGGAGGGGAGGGGTGCCCCACTGCTCCCTGGTAACATGCAGTGAGAGAGGAGGAAGGAAGGCAGCCAGAGAACATGGCTTCTGTACAGCCCAAGGAGAGTATAGAGATTTTAGAAGAATGGGAAAGAATAGTTGCTTACCTGTAACAGTGGTGCTCTGTGGACAGTAGGTCGATCATCTAGCCACACAGTTGAAGTGACTCCCTGGTGACATCACTGACCCGGCCATTCCAAAGCACCGAAAACTCAAAAGAACTCTCTCTGCATGTCCCTGCCTTCCCGCCACTGACAGCCACGATATATAGTGCACACTTAGCCCTCCTGCTTCAGTTAATCAAAAAGCTGGCGGCAACTCTAGGTTGGAGGGTGGGTCTGTGTGGCTAGATCTACTGTCCATGGAGAACCACCATTGCAGGTAAGCAGCTATTCTTTCTCCAAAGACAGTGATCATCTAGCCACGCAATTGACTCCCATCTATCATGGGGAACAATCCGTATAAGAATACCAAACATATTAAAATGTAATCATATTAGGACTGTTTCCTGGAAGTGGAGGAGATGGCGAGTTGACGCCTGAAATTAAGAAAAATAAAACATTTGTTGCAAACGGCCTTGCTGAAGAGGCATCAAAAATAGTGTTGTGTAAAATGAGTAAAAATGCTCATTTGCTTACTGTACAATTATGTAATAGAGCAGTGGTGTGAAAAGAACTGTTGTTCTCGGTACAGTTGGTTGTCCATTTGTCTTGACATGTAGGGTCTGAAAAGAGATAATGCCTATTCTGCTAGTAGAAAAAAGATGTCAGATGCAGTCAAATGAGACAAGGCCACTTTGTGAGACAGTCAGTTAAAGGATTTAGTACAAGATAATTATAGATGAAAAAGTTAAGTACAGAGTGATTATATGGAATTATCTGCTATCCAGAGTAGTAAATAGGAAATGGGCAGCATGCTGGTAAAATGCTATACTAGCTGATATGTAAGGAAGCAAAAGCTTGAGGCAGAAAACTGCAGTAGCATGGGAAGAAGCAATTTAATATGCTAAAGCCATGTATTATTTCTAAACAATAGTGGTGATCGAACTATAGACAGCAATTTAGATTGTAAGCTCTGTTGAGCAGGGACTGTCTTTCATGTTGATTTGTACAGCGCTGCGTAAGTCTAGTAGTGCTATAGAAATGTTTAATAGTAGTAGCAGCACTGTGACACAATAGCTATTAGAAATCAGTGTCTCCAGTCACATCTGTGAAAAGGAGATTGCAGCCATAAGAATATAGAGTAGTAAAATAAAGTTTGAAGCCATAGCTAGAGGTCATGCTGTGGTCAGATGAGGAAGAGGTGTTGGAAAAAAACCAATGAGTAAATGGTTGATAAAAGATAGGAATATTAGCTATGGAAGCATAGAACATTGCAAAGTGGAGTTAAACATTCCTTCTGCGAGGAAATAGAAACTACTATTGGAAAGACAAGTAACGTAGCCAATATAGGAGAAAACATGCAACTGGTCAGGTTCAGACTGGCTACTACATACGTGAAAGATAATCAGTGACATTTGAAGTTGGTAAGCAAGTGAAGAAGTCTTAACATGGTACTAAAAGGGTATGTCAAACATGTGAAGAAAAAACATCATCAGGTGGGTTTGTGTAATGAGTCAGTACTGTTGCATAGCAATCTGATGACAGGAAGATATGAAAATCAACAGTAATTACTGGTTTGGTGCTGAGGATCCAGTAATATTACTCATATATATTTATATATATATTTCTCCGAGGACAAGCAGGCTGCTTGTTCTCACTGATGGGTTGACGTCCTCGGCAGCCCCCTCCATCGGAAAGTTTACTAGCAAAGGCCTTTGCTAGTCCTCGCGCGCCCATGCGCACCGCGCATGCGCGGCCGTCTTCCTGCCCGAAACCGGCTCGAGCCGGCCAGTCTTCTTTCGTCCGCGCTCGGTACGGTCGTGTTACGCCGTTCGTGCCCCAGAGAGTCGACCTCGCGCGTCCTTTTCGACGTGTTTTTTCCTTGTTTTTCTTTAAAAAAGTTCGGGAAGCGCTCCGGAAGTGTTCCGGAAGACCCTTTCGGGTTTTCTGCCCTTCCCGTAATTTTCACAGCTTTTGCCCCGTAAGTTTTCTTTCGTTGTCGGGGTAGGCCTAGTTTGGCCTCGGTCGAGATTTTTCTCCCTTTAAATTTTGGTGCTTCAATTTTCGCCATTTCGGCCTTTGATTTCGCCGGCGTGATTTTTCCGCCCATGACATCGAAGCCTTCCAGCGGCTTCAAGAAGTGCACCCAGTGCGCCCGGGTAATCTCGCTCACTGATAGGCACTCTGCGTGTCTTCAGTGTCTAGGGGCCCAGCACCGCCCTCAGAACTGCAGTCTGTGTTCCCTGTTACAAAGGCGGACTCAGGTAGCGAGATTAGCCCAGTGGAACGTTTTGTTCTCGGGCTCTTCGTCGACATCGGCACCGGAGGCATCGAGTGCATCGACGTCGTCAGCGTCCGGACCATCTTCCTTGGCTGCCGCTCCATCGACTGCATCGAGGCATCGGACCTCTGCATCGGCGCCGAGGCATCGGGCGACTGCATCGACGTCGGTGGTACCGAGACTTCGTCTGCTGATGTCGTCGGACGGAGGTGCATCGTCAGGAGTGCAGGTGAGGGCTGTCCATTCCCCTGCTGGTGGCGGTGAGCCTTCGGGTGGGTCTCCTCCTACCCTGAGGGCTCCTGCGGTACAGCCCCCCCGGGATCGACCCTCTTCGGTCTCGGCCCCGAGGAAGCGACGGATGGATTCTACGTCCTCCTCGTCGGTGCCGGGGAGCTCCGGTGACATGCTTCGGAAGAAAACGAAGAAGCATCGACACCGGTCTCCTCCCCGTGTCGGCACCGAGAGCTCTGGGTCGCCGAGGGATTCGGCACCCAGCAGGCATCGGCACCGAGAGGACCGCTCACCCTCTGTTCAGGAGGTGTCGATGCGCTCCACTCTGGACAGCCCGGAACAGCCTCCTCGCCCGGAACAGGTTCTGACGTCGACGCCTGCATCGACCTCTCAGCCTTTTTCTGCAGCCACTCTGAACGAGAGCCTCCGGGCCGTTCTCCCAGAGATTCTGGGAGAGCTGTTGCGCCCTACCCCTCCGGTACCGGCGGTGCTTGCGCCTCCGGTACCGTCGAGCGTGGCGCCGGCTGGTCCATCGCCCAGGTTGAGGTCCCCGACGTCGGTACCGCGTGCGGTGCCGACCGCGGCCACCTCCCAGGAAGGCTCCCCGACTACGTCGGCGGAGGGAGCTTCGCCGATGCGGGCGAGGGAGTCTACCTCTCGACGCCCCCATCGTGGACGTGGCTCCACGGAGTCGAGCCGGGCGAGGTTGCAGACACAGGTCCGTGAACTTGTGTCTGACACCGAGGGTGAGGCCTCGTGGGAGGACGAAGAAGACCCCAGATATTTCTCTGACGAGGAGTCTGAGGGTCTTCCTTCTGATCCCACTCCCTCTCCTGAAAGGCAGCTTTCTCCTCCTGAGAGTCTGTCTTTCGCTTCCTTTGTCCGGGAGATGTCTACGGCCATCCCCTTCCCGGTGGTTGTGGAGGACGAGCCCAGGGCTGAAATGTTTGAGCTCCTGGACTATCCTTCTCCACCTAAGGAAGCGTCCACTGTTCCCTTGCACCATGTCCTGAAAAAGACATTGCTTGCGAACTGGACCAAGCCATTAAGTAATCCCCACATTCCCAAGAAGATCGAGTCCCAGTACCGGATCCATGGGGACCCAGAGCTGATGCGCACTCAGTTGCCTCATGACTCTGGAGTTGTGGATTTGGCCCTAAAGAAGGCTAAGAGTTCTAGGGAGCATGCTTCGGCGCCCCCGGGCAAAGACCCTAGAACCTTAGACTCCTTTGGGAGGAAGGCCTACCATTCTTCTATGCTCGTGGCCAAGATCCAGTCTTACCAGCTCTACACGAGCATACACATGCGGAACAATGTGCGGCAGTTGGCGGGCTTGGTTGATGCTCTTCCCCCTGAGCAAGCCAAGCCTTTTCAGGAGGTGGTCAGGCAGCTGAAGGCGTGCAGAAAATTCCTGGCCAGAGGAGTTTATGACACTTTTGATGTTGCGTCCAGGGCCGCTGCTCAAGGTGTGGTGATGCGCAGGCTCTCATGGCTGCGTGCCGCCGACCTGGAGAATAGACTCCAGCAGCGGATTGCGGACTCGCCTTGCCGTGCGGACAACATTTTTGGGGAAAAAGTCGAGCAGGTGGTAGAGTCTCTCCACCAGCGGGACACTGCATTCGACAAGTTCTCCCGCCGGCAGCCTTCAGCATCTACCTCTACAGGTAGAAGATTTTTGGGGGGAAGGAGGACTGTTCCCTACTCTTCTGGCAAGCGTAGGTACAATCCCCCTTCTCGACAGCCTGCGGCCCAGGCTAAGCCCCAGCGCGCTCGCTCTCGTCAGCAGCGTGCGCCTCAGCAAGGCCCCGCGGCTCCCCAGCAAAAGCAAGGGGCGAGCTTTTGACTGGCTCCAGCAGGGCATAGCCGACATCCCAGTGTCAGTGCCGGGCGACCTGCCGGTCAGGGGGAGGTTGATAGCTTTTCACCAAAGGTGGCCTCTCATAACCTCCGATCAGTGGGTTCTGCAAATAGTCCGGCAAGGATACACCCTCAATTTGGCCTCAAAACCTCCAAATTGTCCACCGGGAGCTCAGTCTTACAGCTTCCAGCACAAGCAGGTACTTGCAGAGGAACTCTCCGCCCTTCTCAGCGCCAATGCGGTCGAGCCCGTGCCATCCGGGCAGGAAGGGCTGGGATTCTATTCCAGGTACTTCCTTGTGGAAAAGAAGACAGGGGGGATGCGTCCCATCCTAGACCTAAGGGCCCTGAACAACTATCTCGTAAAAGAAAAGTTCAGGATGCTTTCCCTGGGCACCCTCCTCCCCATGATTCAGCAAAACGATTGGCTATGCTCTCTGGACTTGAAGGATGCCTACACTCACATCCCGATACTGCCAGCTCACAGACAGTATCTGCGATTTCAGCTGGGCACACGCCACTTCCAGTACTGTGTGCTACCCTTTGGGCTCGCCTCTGCGCCCAGGGTGTTCACAAAGTGCTTGGCTGTAGTAGCAGCGGCACTTCGCAGGCTGGGGGTGCACGTGTTCCCATATCTCGACGATTGGCTGGTGAAGAACACATCCGAGGCAGGAGCCCTGCAGTCCATGCAGATGACTATTCGCCTCCTGGAGCTACTGGGGTTTGTGATAAATTATCCAAAGTCCCATCTTCTCCCAGTGCAGAAACTCGAATTCATAGGAGCTCTGCTGGATTCTCGGACGGCTCGCGCCTATCTCCCAGAGACGAGAGCCACCAACTTGTTGTCCCTCGTCTCGCGGGTGCGAGCGTCCCAGCAGATCACAGCTCGGCAGATGTTGAGATTGCTGGGCCACATGGCCTCCACAGTTCATGTGACTCCCATGGCCCGCCTTCACATGAGATCTGCTCAATGGACCCTAGCCTCCCAGTGGTATCAGGCCGCTGGGGGTCTAGAGGACGTGATCCACCTGTCCACGAGTTTTCTCAAATCCCTATATTGGTGGACGATTTGCTCCAATTTGACTCTGGGACGTCCCTTCCAAATTCCTCAGCCACAAAAGGTGCTGACCACGGATGCGTCCCTCCTGGGATGGGGAGCTCATGTCGATGGGCTTCACACCCAAGGAAGCTGGTCCCTCCAGGAACGCGATCTGCAGATCAATCTTCTGGAGTTACGAGCGATCTGGAACGCTCTGAAGGCTTTCAGAGATCGGCTGTCCCACCAAATTATCCAAATTCAGACAGACAACCAGGTTGCCATGTACTATGTCAACAAGCAGGGGGGCACCGGATCTCGCCCCCTGTGTCAGGAAGCCGTCAGCATGTGGCTCTGGGCTCGCCGTCACGGCATGGGGCTCCAAGCCACATATCTGGCAGGCGGTAAACAACAGTCTGGCCGACAGGTTGAGCAGGATTATGCAACCTCACGAGTGGTCGCTCAATTCCCGTGTGGTACGACAGATCTTCCAGGTGTGGGGCACCCCCTTGGTAGATCTCTTCGCATCTCGAGTGAACCACAAAGTCCCTCAGTTCTGTTCCAGGCTTCAGGCCCACGGCAGACTGGCATCGGATGCCTTCCTCCTGGACTGGGGGGAGGGCCTGCTGTATGCTTATCCTCCCATACCTCTGGTGGGGAAGACTTTGTTGAAACTCAAGCAAGACCGAGGCACCATGATTCTGATTGCTCCTTTTTGGCCGCGTCAGATCTGGTTCCCTCTTCTTCTGGAGTTGTCCTCCGAAGAACCGTGGAGATTGGAGTGTTTTCCGACCCTCATCACACAGGACGAAGGGGCACTTCTGCATCCCAGCCTCCAGTCGCTGGCTCTTACGACCTGGATGTTGAGGGCGTAGACTTTGCCTCTTTGGGTCTGTCAGAGGGTGTCTCCCGCATCTTGCTTGCTTCCAGGAAAGATTCCACTAAGAGAAGTTACTTCTTCCATTGGAGGAGGTTTGCCGTCTGGTGTGACAGCAAGGCCCTAGATCCTCGCTCTTGTCCTACACAGACCCTGCTTGAATACCTTCTGCACTTGTCTGAGTCTGGTCTCAAGACCAACTCTGTAAGGGTTCACCTTAGTGCAATCAGTGCTTACCATTACCATGTGGAAGGTAAGCCGATCTCAGGACAGCCTTTAGTTGTTCGCTTCATGAGAGGCTTGCTTTTGTCAAAGCCCCCTGTCAAGCCTCCTACAGTGTCATGGGATCTCAATGTTGTTCTCACCCAGCTGATGAAACCTCCTTTTGAGCCACTGAATTCCTGCCATCTGAAGTACTTGACCTGGAAGGTCATTTTCTTGGTGGCAGTTACTTCAGCTCGTAGAGTCAGTGAGCTTCAGGCCCTGGTAGCCCAGGCCCCTTACACCAAATTTCATCATAACAGAGTAGTCCTCCGCACTCACCCTAAGTTCTTGCCAAAGGTCGTGTCGGAGTTCCATCTGAACCAGTCAATTGTCTTGCCAACATTCTTTCCCCGTCCTCATTCCTGCCCTGCTGAACGTCAGCTGCACACATTGGACTGCAAGAGAGCATTGGCCTTCTACCTGGAGCGGACACAGCCCCACAGACAGTCCGCCCAATTGTTTGTTTCTTTTGATCCCAATAGGAGGGGAGTGGCTGTAGGGAAACGCACCATATCCAATTGGCTAGCAGATTGCATTTCCTTCACTTACGCCCAGGTGGGGCTGGCTCTTGAGGGTCATGTCACGGCTCATAATGTTAGAGCCATGGCTGCGTCGGTAGCCCACTTGAAGTCAGCCTCCATTGAAGAAATTTGCAAAGCTGCGACGTGGTCATCTGTCCACACATTCACATCTCATTACTGCCTGCAGCAGGATACCCGACGCGACAGTCAGTTCGGGCAGTCAGTTCTTCAGAACCTGTTTGGGCTTTAGGATCCAACTCCACCCCCCGAGGGCCCTGTTTGTTCTGTTCCAGGCTGCACTCTCAGTTAGTTGGTAAATTTTTTAGGTCAATCTCAGTTATGTCCTCGCCGTTGCGAGGCCCAATTGACCATGGTTGTTGTTTCGAGTGAGCCTGGGGGCTAGGGATACCCCATCAGTGAGAACAAGCAGCCTGCTTGTCCTCGGAGAAAGCGAATGCTACATACCTGTAGAAGGTATTCTCCGAGGACAGCAGGCTGATTGTTCTCACAAACCCGCCCGCCTCCCCTTTGGAGTTGAGTCTTCCCTTGAAGTGTATTGTCTTGCTACATACTGGACTGGCCGGCTCGAGCTGGTTTCGGGCGGGAAGACGGCCGCGCATGCGCGGTGCGCATGGGCGCGCGAGGACTAGCAAAGGCCTTTGCTAGTAAACTTTCCGATGGAGGGGGCTGCCGAGGACGTCAACCCATCAGTGAGAACAATCAGCCTGCTGTCCTCGGAGAATACCTTCTACAGGTATGTAGCATTCGCTATATAGTTTTTTTTTAATGACAAAAATTTGATGGAAAGCATTCTTAAACTCTCGAGGCCAGGTGAACAGAATGCATCTGGTGGTATTTTTGCATCTTGTGATTGAGCTACTTTGAAAACAAAACTGTGATATTGTACTGAAGAAAAAAAACAGATTTATAGAGGTGTAACAGTACATTCTGAAGATAGTTGGTAAAATTAAAGAGTGAATATCTTAATGAGATTGTAATTTTTTTTTTTAACCCAAAAAAACTAACAGAATGTTTGAGCGATGAGAAGTTTGATACGCTCCTTTACTCTGCAAAGAAGTTAAGTCCTCTTATGCTGATTGACATAAGAGTTGGCAAACAAATTGTTTAATGTTATGAAAAGCACAAAAAGCTACAGGAAAAGCCTCCGGTGTTAAAGAGACTGATGCATAGTACTCCAGGACATCTAATTAGCCTGAGCACATGCATTGTGTGAAGCGCTGTCTCAATCTTGTTTAGAAGTATCTGTTGTTAGTAAGATGTAGCAACACACAAAGTTGAGCAAAATTAAATAAATGTATTGTTCTATTGCCCCAGATGACTCACGACCCCAGTGATCATTTGAGGTGAAAAGATACTAAACACGTAGCAATGATAGTTGAGGTGCCATTGGAACCGTCATGTGAAGCCATGTCCAGGGAGAACAAGAAGTAATGTGCCAAGTGACCAAACAACTGGAGAAGGACTATGATCATCAGAACAGAAACAGTTGAAATATGTATGACTAGTAAGATGATAGTCTGTATCGTAAAGAGCATGTTAAGACTTCCTCACTTGCTTACCTACTTCAAATGCCACTGATTATCTTTCTTGTATGTAGTAGCTGGTCTGAACCTGACCAGTTGCATGTTTTCTCCTATATTGGCTACGTTACTCGTCTTTCCAATAGTAGTTTCTATTCCCTCGCTGAAGGAATGTTTAACTCCACTTTGCAATGTTCTATGCTTCCATAGCTAATATTCCTTCAAAATCAGGACAAAATTCCTTACACTGTAACACTGAGGGACAGCGTTTTTATCCCAATACATGTGCGTAGGAGCAAGCCTTGCTACTGTTCACATTTTTTATGACCCTTGTGACCCCTGACACAGGCGCTGAGCGCCAAAACATAGCCCATGTTGGGTCATTTTTTGAAGACTGTTTATCAAGTTGTGTGATTTAAAGGAATTTTGTCCTGATTTTGAAGGCTCCTAGTGCTTTCTTTGACTATTTGCACTTCGGTGTCATAGTGTAGGAAGGTGCTGGGCATCGAGGAGGAATCCTTATAGGAGCTGATAGTGTTGTGTAGAGAACTCTGCACCTCCTGACACACAGTGGTGCATGTCGGTGTCGGCATTAGCACCGGTGTTGAATTTGCTTTGTGCACTGATGGTGTGGATCCTGATCTCCGAGTGCACAGCAAGGGGAGCGAGCAGGCAATAGACCTTGTTGAAAATGATGCCTGAATATTCGGAGAGGCAGGCTGTTAAGCTGTAAATGAGAACAGTTGTTCATAGCAGCAGCTGAGGTATGTTCCATTTCAAGTGACAAAGTGCTGCGGACTTTAGATTTTTACTAAATACTGTAAAATAATTTAGTGAAAAGTCTAACTTAAAAGTAAAAGGAAGACAAATAATAATAAAAGACTAATTTTTGAAGGGACTTAAAGTCAACACGGGTTCTGTTGCAACTGCGGAAGAAATAAAACTCAAGTGGAAGGGCTGAGTGTGCTCTATATATAGTTGCGGGAAGGCAGGGGCATGTGCAGAGAGTGGACTCTCTTGAGTTTTCTGTGCTTTGGAACGATCGGGTCGATGACATCACCGGGAAGTCACTTAACTGTGTGGCTAGATCACTGTCCGTGGAGAACTGTGCCCCGAGGAACAGATGGAGATTACTACAGTGTAACCTGCAGCTTAAACTGTGCCTTTAGGTTTAAGCTCACTGCCATTTAACAGTCCAGCAGGAGGATGTTGGGTGAGATAGAGAAATCCTGATGTGATGCGAGTTGGGCTGCAGGCACAACTGTGTTGAGTTGACCTAGATGTTGTTTTGGAAAAATTGCATAGATTTTTCTTTTGAAACACTGTGAAAACTGCTTGATACAAGTGAAGTAAAGGGGGAGGGGAATTTTCAAACCCCTTTTCTTCTCTGCTGCAGGAAAGCAGTGTGAAGGAACTTTGAAGGACATTCATGCTCCAATGAGCATTGGATTTGGAAGGTTTTGGAATTATAAAGAGTGCTTAAGGCTTGTTGCTCAATATGGATTCTGGATAGTACTTGAAAGATTGAACTTCCTGTTGGGATTGTGCTTCTGACTTGAGAAGGGGGGGGGGGGGAAGGGACAAACACTTGATGTTGGTATTGCATTATCCTCCTTGTGGAATATTATTTTAACCTATACATATCTCATTGATTTTTCTACCCAGACATAAGGAATTCTTTGTTTTGGAACTGCACTGTTACGTGTGACTGGATATAAGGAATATCCGTACTGGATTCTTTATGTATCTGGACTTTTGGGGGAAAGGGGGGGTTGAGCTTCAAGACTTGCAAGTTCCCCCCAGCAATATGAGGATGTGTATTGGATCCAACTGTATTATAGAGGGGTAGCTTAATAGTTAGCATGGTGGGCTTTAAACTGGGGAAACCGGGTTCGATTCTCACTGTGGTTTCTTGTGACTCTAGGCAAGTTTAGTTAACCCTCTACTTCCCCTGGTACAAAAAACTTACATTGTGAGCCCACTAGGGACAGAGAAAGTGCCTGTATGTAATAACGTATGCCGCTTTGATTGTACCATAGAAAGATGATGTTTTAAGAATCTAATAAATATAATAGTTAATATGCTTCACAGTTGTTTAGTAGTTGAAGGAAGACAGGAGAACAATTGGTTCAAATGTTTTTGTTTGTCATCTTCCATCAATTCCACCAATTTTTCATCATCTTTATACCTCTCCCAGATGTTTAACTCTCTGCAACTCAGGTTACCTCACAAGCTGAAGACTGGAAGTTTAATTTGAAATCTTGCCTTTCATTGTGTATATTGAAAAAAATATATACAGTCATGGTAATCAGAGGAGACATACAAGGGAATTCTTGTAAAACTAAACACCTTACTTATGTGCAAGTACAGGCCACATTCCCTTCTTGGAGCCAGAGCACATCAATTGCACAAAACACTGCAGTGTCATCATGCCATAGCTAAGCTCAGATTAAATCAAATCTTCTTAGAGCTGCTTAACATCAGAAGGCGGTGAAAAATCCACTTTGGATCTGTAGCCATTTCTGAAACATACTGGTTTAAAAAAAAATCCCATTCGCATTCTGTATACAGTTATCAGCTAAACTACTATAAAAGCTGCCTTCCCTTAGGTCTGCCATATTTTCACATTTCATGTGTTCTTTTCTTGATACCTCAAAAAATGTTCCCATTGTCTTTTGAGGTAAGCCTGGTATGCATGACTGGTTCTGTTTGCAAGTTTCCATAAGAAAATCTTTTGAATATCCTTTTTATGAATGGGAGCCTAAAACATAACCCCTTACTGCAAGTGTGCCCTGAGAAGTGTATTATACAGGGGAAGCTTGATCACTTTGTCCTGTTTCCAGCCCTATGATTTCATGCTTGCCGTCATACATCAAGCTTTGGTACTTGACTTTGCACACTTTTCCCCAAGTTTATCAACTGTTGTACTAAGGGTAACATTAATAAGTTCTTCCTTGTTCAGAGTGCTCTTACCATATGTTTTGCCCTGGTTCAGCCTCATTTGCCACTTTTGTCAGTTTGTGTACACTGTTTGTAGTTCTCTAGGTAATCAGGGAATCCTGGAGAACAAGAGTGTTGAATGTTTGCAAACACAGCATTGTTACTGCTTATTCTTAATTCAAAATGTAAGTAAAAGTTGTTCAAGCCCAGATTTCTGTAGAACTTTCTGCTTTTTATCAATTTGGTACCATCAATTACTAGTTTAGAAACTCCATCTTTAGTTATGTGAAAACTAGAATTCCATGGAGTAGGTTATGACCTTAATATCTTAAACTACAGGGTACGTTTACTAAGCTGCGTTAAAAATAGGTCTTAGTTCACCATTATGCAGATCTTTCCCATATGCTGGGGCCATTTTTACCGTGGCCATAAAACCTTAATATTTTTTTCCATTAGTGGCCATGAGATAATAAGAGCTTAAGAATAGCCATACTAGGTCAGACCAATGGTCCATCTAGCTCTGTATCCTGCTTCCAACAGTGACCAATTCACATACATGGCAGAAACCCATTAGCGCACAGCCATTTTTAAAAATTACCATGGGAGCATGTACCGTCTCCTATTTTGTAGGCTGTAGGGGCTTCTGTGTTATCTGTGCACTAACCAGTTAGTGCGTGGTAATATTAGATATGCTAACTGATTAGCACAGGAATGCCCACTCTTTGCCCCTGACTTGCCCCCTCAAAGACCATTTAGCACATGGTTAAGGCGTGCACATTAAAAAACCAGTGTATAATGGTGTAGTGTCCCCCATGATGGTCTATTTTTTGATGAGTTAGGTGTGTATTAGCACCTAATGCAGCTTGGTAAAAGGGTCCCAACATTCCTTATTGTCCATGCTAGACTAGTCCAGATGAGTGAATTATTTTCCCCTGAGCAGATGGAACCACAGAAGAACAGCTCAGAGCTGACTTCACTCTACTGATAGGTAACTGATTCTTCCTTCAGTTCTTCACGATTTCTCTGACTCTAGCATATGATTGATTTATTTATTCCATACTTTCTATACAGCTTTAAATGTCAAGCAGGGCAAAGCGGTTCACAATTCTAAAACAGAAAATTAGAAGAAAATAGAAAAGAGAGAATTACTATATTTGATAGGAAAGAACACATACCGTTCAGTACATATACTTCCCAGGATAACTGAGTTCCAAGTCTGTCATTCCAGTACTCGAGTTTATAGTTGAGTAAGCTTGTTCAAAAAGCCAAGTTTTCAGTAGGAATTTAAACTTTTTCAAGGAGGTTTCACTGTGCAAAAACAGAGGCATAGAATTCCACATTAAAAGGGTGACATAAAAGAGAGCACGATGGTGAGTGCTCTCCATTTGGGCTATCTGAGGGCCAGGCAACACCAGGCTATGGTCATTCAGAGACCTCAAGACTTGTGCAGGAGAATAGGGAATCATCAGACTGGACAGATACAATGGAGTCCCTTGATGGAAAGCCCGAAACACAAGTAGCAAGATTTTAAACTGGATGTGGAATCTAACTGGGAGCCAATGATGATCCTTCAAGTATGCTATTACATGATCTGATCTTGAAAGATGACAAAGGAGACGAATGGCCATATTTTGAAGAGTTTGAAGATGTTTAAGCACAAAGTTTGGAATCCCTTGATAAACACAATTACAATAGTTGAATCTGGTCACAAAAAGTTCTAAGATTAGTGCATGAAGGGATCATACTGTACGTAATTGTTGCAGAAGAAAAAAAATCCTAGCTTACATAAGAGAGAAATTTGCAGATATGTGGTCTGGTACAGCAACTACAAATAGGCCAAGTTGACCCAGATTCCCAGTGAAGCATAGATAGTCTGGTGTATTCTATGGGTAGCAATCCTATGGGGCTAATTTCCCTCTCCCTATGGGAACAGAAGCTGGAGACTGAATTTCCATACCAGTAGATCTAGTGCTTGGTGACAGTGCAGCCTCTTCCAAGTCTGCCTCCTACTGTGTATAGTACTTTTGAAGTCGGTGAGGGAGTCTGAAGTGATCACACTTGCCTGCTTCCCCCCCCCTCCCCCAGATTTGTTTCTTGTACCTTTGGAAAAAAGATTACAGATCCAGGTAGTTCAAAGCCTACCAATTAATTTGGCCTGCCTTGAAAGCAGGCAGGCAAGTGGGTGTCAGGTGGGATTTGTGAAGGTTTAGCACCTGGCCGGAAGTGAAGCTGGAGGGGGTTCCCCAGATTGATCTGTGGCCTGTGCTGCAGTGTACAAGGAATGAAACCTAATCAGCCGGATATAATATTCCAGCAGAAATTTGGGTCTCTGCACAGCTACAGAATTACACATTGCTCCTGAATCTACCACTCAAGGTATTATGGTTTCCACCAGTATAACTTTACAGACTTTGTGGTTGGCTGTAAATTATTTGAAACTGACTTTTTTGCCAGAAGTGAAGCCCTTAAAGCAGAAGATGAGATTCATAAAGAATGGACTGTTAGTTGGTAGTGAAGCCCTTAAAGCAGAAGATGAGATTCATAAAGAATGGACTGTTAGTTGGTAGTGAATATTAAGCAACTTGAAGAAACATTTGAAGGATATCGAGAGTACAAAATATCAGTTGTAAAAGACAGTGCAATAATTTCTCAGAATGTGGAAACTATATAAAATGCACTTCATGCTGAAACTATTAGTGTAATGAACTTTACATTCGTGCAAGTTTTTTTCGGATTGGAACATTTTAAGAATTGTTTGTTGGAATTTTTGTCTATATCTTACAATAAACTTCCACCTACTGTATGTCCAAGGCGCTCTTTTTTTGGAGCAACTGTTGTTGACCCAAGAATTGGAATTGTCCTTGGAGTTTACTTACACCACTGGTGCTTTGTTTATGTAGTATAAGATCTTTGTAAGGACTGTATTATAAATATTTCTAAATTGTTTATGGGGTGTAGGTTTTTTTTCCTGATATTTCAAGATCGATGGATTACAAGGAAGGCTTTTTTGACAATTCCAGGAATAACATGTATAGAATGTTTGTATGTTTGGGAAGCTCGCCAGGTGCCCTTGGCCTGGATTGGCCGCTGTCGTGGACAGGATGCTGGGCTCGATGGACCGTTGGTCTTTTCCCAGTGTGGCATTACTTATGTACTAGGAGGGCTGATAGGTATCCAGCCAAATTAAATGTGTCTTATGTTTCAACAATTTTTTATTGATGACACAGTGAAAAAGAAACAAGCAAAGTATACATAAATGTACATATTCATGAACATACCAGAAAAAGCCATGTACAAGACTGGTCTTCAAATTCTTCTTTTTTTTTTTTTTTTACATTTCCACCCCCCACCCGTCCTATTTTATTCCTTATCATATCATGTCCAGTTAAGAACCGACAGAGTTGATTCTTATGACTATCCCCGTCCTACTAAGAATTCCAATACTAGCTGAAAGGTGTCATAAAAATATGGATTGTTTTTTGTGCATTCACAACTTTCATATTTTGTTAGAAACAAACTCTACTACACCTGCAGAATGTCCCTTAGGCGATAACTGGTTCTGTCTCTGTAGACGAGTCCTGATCACTGAGAGATGGGAATCTTCCACATTGAGCTGTAGGGTTTTGTAATTCTTTTTAGTATGGTACAACATTGACTAATAGGATTGCCATTGTTGCTAACTGATTGTCCTTTGTGTGTTTTGTTTTTTTTTCACTTGATTTTTCAGTGTAAATACATTCTTCCAGTTGGTGAAAGAGGTAGATGTCAACATGGACACCATAAGCATAAAAGTTGATAATACTATTTTAAGACTGAAGAAGAAATATGATGTATTATGTGCACTATATGACAAATTTCAAAGGTAAGATGCTGACTTAGAGCATGTAGTAGTGAGATTTAAAGTAATGTCAAATTGGCTATTCATCTGGATTGAGACTAGTGAAGTTGTCTTGGAAAAAGTCCATAGTTATACACTACAGCCACCCAGTGTTTGAACATGTTCCCCTCAAAGTTGGCTTAGTGATTGTGCTTTTTTGGGTACAGTGACACAAAGCAGCTTGAGTTCCCCTTCTTAAGCTATAGAGAACCTAGAAATGAAGGAATCTGAAACGAGCGTTCTCTAAGGATCGGCAAGAATTAAGTACCTTCAATGGGTGACATTATCCAACAGAGCCCATATGTGGAAAAAGCTGTTCAATACTTTTCTGCTTGAAAAGTTTTCAGCTTGTCTGTGTATAGATTCCTGTCCCTAAATAATTGATAGAACAGTATAACTGCAAGGAGTTTGTGGTTTACCTGAGTGATAAAACCAAAGTTATTCAAGAAGGATGAAGTGAGTATGATAGAGGAAAATGTAACATGCTATCCTGTATTAGGAGATAATGATAAATGATTTAGGCCTGGACAGGCCTTATGATTTTGATGGGATCAAATAATTCTGGAATGAGGGGGAAGCCTAGTTCAAATTGATTGTGTGACATTGTGGGGTTCCAAGAATTTGATATGTTGGTAGGAAGGGGGATGGGTGTCAGAATCCTTGCTCTACATGGTGCCTTCGGACCAAAGTTTAGAATTAAGGTCATGGTAATACTTTTGTGCAGATCTGTGTCCAGATGCCATGATATTGGCAGTTACTCATTGGAGATGGAGTCCAGGTGCTAGGTGTGCAAATTACTGTCCTAACTCTAATTTGACATCTGTGACAAAGATACTGGAGTCAGTTGTGATGGCTCAATTGCAGGACTTTTGGAGGATACCCAGGAGCTGGCTCAAGCTTGATTGGGCTGTAGTACTAATGCCGGGTTGGGGGGGGGGGGTGGAGTGTTTCAGACCTTCTAATCTTATTTGGTTTGTCAACTGTTCAAAACAGTAAATACTTAGTGCGTAGGCTTGGAGATGTGGGAGTGGGGGAGATACTGGCTTAGCTTGCTTTCTTCCTGCAGAACAAAAAAGTATTAAAGTAGTGATGGAGGATTGTTCCAACCCTAGAAATGTTTTTCCCATTTAACTGTTTATGTATTTAACAAAGTTACAACATACAACATTACAACTATAACATTGCAGTGTGCCTCAACCAACAATAATTTAACTATAATCTACTGTCCTTAGATAGTTTCAGCATTAAACCTGAAACTGTATCCCAGTGTATACAGTCTGCTTGATAAGTTCCTCTGGGGTGCAGTTTCTTTTGCACCTTAGGCATTTATGGCCAGATTCAGTAAATGGCACAGAAAAATAGGTCCCCAAAAACAACAAGGCAAGCGATCTGCAAAATCCAATATGGGAAAGAAAGCCAGCAGATCAATATCACAACAAAAGGATTTTATTGAAGATACCGTGTATGAACAAATCGCCTGACACAGGCCGTGTTTCGCCCACCTTGGGCTGCGTCAGGGGCTACAATGAACAGATATATAATAATTATCATGGATCATAATAAATAAAATATAACACACATACGAGCATAATATATCAAATATATAAATTGACAAAAAACAAATAATAAAATATGGAATATTACTAAGTATACATAGAGAGTATACTAGAATAATTACATGAATAAGCATATTGCTACGCACTGTCCAATATAAATAATATACATATATATATATATATTTATACATGTACATAAAAGAGCATAAGAAAATATATATATAAAAGAAGTGTATGTAATGCAACAATTGTATGACAGTGCATATAAACATATATTTAAAAGCATAATAAAATCTGACATCACATAACAGCAAAGCAAGGGCACTGGTATAGGTTACGAACTTCAATACAAATATGTATAAAAATTTTTTTATAAATGAGATAATAAAAGGGCACATACCTAATTTGAAACCTTCATAAAGGGGCAACTATAAAAAAGTGAACATGGACACAATCAAATAATACTCTATGTTACCAAAAATGAGAAATGGGGTAGTATGTATTGAACTAAAAAAAAGGAAAATGAATTAAAAATAAATAAGGAAAAAGAAAAATGACAAAATGAAAATGAAAGATAAATAATGAAAATAAAAATAAATTAAGATAAATGTAAACAATAAAAATGTTACTCACATATGGTGCATAAAAGTCAAGAAAAAACCAGCTCAAACAGGAATCCCTATAATCATAAATCAAAAGAATTAATAAAAAACAAAAAATAAAATTAGAGCGGATTAAGACTAATAATATGACATTAGTTTAGGTATCATAGGGTGTATTGACACTACATTGTGTATTGACATGACTAGTGCGATGTGTTTATAAAAAATACTATATACAAAATGTCTTGCAATCAAAACAACGTCATGGCACAGCAATGTCACATATATAAACACTAAGTGCGATATAATGATAAAATATCTAAAATGCTACAAGTGCCGTGTTATAAAATGATGCACTTATTGTTATGTATGACAAACAATTATCAGTGCCCTTAAAGGCTGACAGAAGCGCAATGAAATATTAATACAACATCGGAGGAGAATTAAACCACCACGTTGCCAGTAAACTTCCTGCTATACTACTTCGAGTGATTATATATAAAAACAGGGACGATTACAGCATTAAAGCAGGGACCACAAAAAGTGTGGCTATCAACGTCTCTAAAAAGCAAAACTGCTGCAGTCTGAAGATTAAAAACAAAAGTGCAATACTGCTTCGAGTGAGTATGTATGAAAACAAGTAAATGCCAATAGTGCAATGATGCACATACATAAAATGTTTCTCAAAATAAAAATATACTTACTGTGGTCTCTAGCATACACAAATGGACACACCATTATTGAAGCTGGAAAAATTATTGCAAGTGTCCTGTGATGTTTATATGCATCATTTCCGGGTCAAAGTTCCAAAAAGCGGCAAATTAAATTAAAGAACGCCAGAGACTAAAAAATAGGGGAAATAGCTATAAATCAAATGAAATTTATAAGCAAGGATCGATTAATAAATCCGGTGAAGAAAATACTGAATGAAAAACAATGAATGTGATCTGATGTAACACAGGTGTCGCGTGCTCGAGGACCTTGGCACACTGTCAGGCTTCTTCCCCGGGAGCACTGGGTTCGTGAGCCCATGGGCCATTACCGTGGAGCGGCAGTGGCAGGCAAGATCACCTCCAAGGTCGAGATGAGACAAAACTGAACCGGAACCCCGGACTGGGGTTCCACACAGGAATACACGGAACTGGAACGCACCGGACGGGTGCACACTGGAGTGGGGCCCGCTGGACTGGAACACACTGGAGTGGCCCCACTGGACTGGAACATACAGGGGTGAAACCCGCTGGACTGGAACACACTGGAGCGGAACCCACGCGACCGGAACCCGCTGGACTGGAACACCCTGGAGCTAGGCTTCACCTACGCTTGACCACCTTTCCCCGAGGGTTGAGCCCTCAGGTTCTGGCAGCTGGTAGGACTTACAGGAAAACCCGGAACTGGAACTTGCAAGCAGGAACAGCAGGAATGAAGATCCAGGAGTGCCCCCTGGCACCTAGGCGAAGGCAAGGCAGACAGGCAGGGACTGTCCGGGTTCTGGCAGTCGGCAGGTTTAAACACAATGACTAGTAAACTGTACCCAGGCTAATAGGAACGCTATACCCAGGCAAACCAGTCATACACAAGAAACATACACAGAGCAAACTCAGGAGACTTAGTAAAGCTATACACCAGCTAACAACAAAGCTGTGCCCAAGCTAACAAGTCATGCACTTGAAACAAACACAGAGCAAACTCAGGAGACTTGTAAAGCTATACACCAGCTAACAACAAAGCTGTGCCCAAGCTAACAAGTCATGCACTGGAAACAAACACAGAGAACTAGCAAATCTATACACAGGCTAACAAGCCAAACGGTGCCTAAGCTAGCTAGTCAAACACTAGGAACAAACACAGAGAACTAGCAAATCTATACACAGGCTAACAAGCCAAACGGTGCCTAAGCTAGCTAGTCAAACACTAGGAACAAACACAGAGAACTAGCAAAGCTATACACAGGCTAACAAGCCAAACGGTGCCTAAGCTAGCTAGTCAAACACTAGGAACAAACACAGAGAACTAGCAAAGCTATACACAGGCTAACAAGCCAAACTGTGCCTAAGCTAGCTAGTCAAACACTAGGAACAAACACAGAGAACTAGCAAAGCTATACACAGGCTAACAAGCCAAACTGTGCCTAAGCTAGCTAGTCAAACACTAGGAACAAACACAGAGAACTAGCAAAGCTATACACAGGCTAACAAGCCAAACTGTGCCTAAGCTAGCTAGTCAAACACTAGGAACAAACACAGAGAACTAGCAAAGCTATACACAGGCTAACAAGCCAAACTGTGCCTAAGCTAGCTAGTCTAACACTAGGAGCAAACACAGAGAACTAGCAAAGCTATACACAGGCTAACAAGCCACACGGTGCCTAAGCTGGCTAGTCTAACACTAGGAACAAACACAGAGAACTAGCAAAGCTATACACAGGCTAACAAGCCACACGGTGCCTAAGCTGGCTAGTCTAACACTAGGAACAAACACAGAGAACTAGCAAAGCTATACACAGGCTAACAAGCCACACGGTGCCTAAGCTAACTAGTCAAACACTAGGAACAAACACAGAACTAGCAAAGCTATACACAGGCTAACAAGCCAAACTGTGCCTAAGCTAACTAGTCAAACACTAGGAACAAACACAGAACTAGCAAAGCTATACACAGGCTAACAAGCCAAACGGTGCCTAAGCTAACTAGTCAAACACTAGGAACAAACACAGAGAACTAGCAAAGCTATACACAGGCTAACAAGCCACACGGTGCCTAAGCTGGCTAGTCTAACACTAGGAACGAACACAGAGAACTAGCAAAGCTATACACAGGCTAACAAGCCACACGGTGCCTAAGCTGGCTAACACTAGGAACGAACACAGAGAACTAACAAAGCTATACACAGGCTAACAAGCCACACGGTGCCTAAGCTAGCTAGACAAACATAGAAACTCACACAGAGCAAACACTGAAACCGTGTACAGAGCACTCTATACACCAGGACCCTTAGATGAAATGCAAGGGCTGTAGTCTCTAAGTGATTAATAAAGCCCTTCCACACCAGAGGCACAGCTGCAGCAATCACCTTGCATCCAAACAGTGGCTTGACACACAGAGAATTCAGCCCAGCGGGAGCCATCTTGGATACTGGCATAGAGGAGTCGGCGGCAGCCATCTTGGAAGAGGCATAGCCCACACAGGTGAGGTTCAGTAGGGCAATCAGCACACAGAGCCAGAGAGAAACTAAGACAGACACAGAGACAAGCAGAAGCCAGCACAGACACTGACTCCCAGAAACAGGGTAAGTCTGAGGGTTGTCACGGCCACAGACGTGACAACAGGATATGTAAATTATACTGATGATGGGACTATGTTCGGTAAAGAATAAAAATTAAAAAAAATGAATTGAATTAAAATTAAAAAATATAAACTTATACACCTCTTCTGCTTATTCATGTAATTATTCTAGTATACTCTTTATGTATACTTAGTAATATTCCATATTTTATTATTTGTTTTTTGTCAATTTATATATTTGATATATTATGCTCGTATGTGTGTTATATTTTATTTATTATGATCTATGATGATTATTATATATCTGTTCATTGTAGCCCCTGACACAGCCCTAGGTGGGCGAAACACGGCCTGTGTCAGGCGATTTGTTCATACACGGTATCTTCAATAAAATCCTTTTGTTGTGATATTCATCTACAGAAAAATAGGTTCCAGGAAAAATCAACACTCAGTGCTCTTCTATAAAGGATGCTCTGGGATGAGTGCCTTTTTAGAAATGCACCTAGTGGGGATTCTTACACCCAGCTTTGGGTACGAATGCAAGCTGAAACCTAGTGTAAATCTTGGCAGGCTACTTGAGTGCACAACCCCCAAATTCTTTAAAGCTGCGTGTAATTCATTGGAGTGTTCCTAACCCCCCCATGTCCCTCCCATGGCCATGCCCCCTTTTGGGTTGTATGTGAGAAGATTTGGGTACAGATTATTTGGGCACAGCCAGATCTGCATGCAAATCCAAATTAATGCCAATTAACATTGGTAATTGGTAACAGCCAGTTGTTTAATGTCTCATTTACTAATTTGTTTATGGATCTCAGGATCACACGCAAAACTGGGTAACATTTATAGAATGTGGAGGTTAGTGTCTGCCAATAACCTACAACAAATAACTTCCCTCCCCCAGTCTCCTGTTTACTTATAAATCAACTCTATCCGGGCAAATTAGCACTTCCTTTACTAACATATATATAATTCAGCTTCTTATAGCATTATGTCCTTTCTATATAACTTAACTTGAGCCTTTCCCCTTCTTTGTCTCTCCTTCCTCACTCCCTCTTTACTAATACGTCATATCCATTACTGCCTATTACCAATTTCAAGCATTTTTGCTTAGTCACACACCACTTTGTAGCAAACTATTATTTATTTTACAAGTATTTTATTTTTTTTTACTACTACTACTACTACATTTCTAAAGCGCTACTAGACGTACGCAGCGCTGTACACTTGAACATGAAGAGACAGTCCCTACTCGACAGAGTTTACAATCTAATTAGGACAGACATATAGTATTTAGCTTACACCTTTCCAATGGTAGTTTTAAGGTAAGTCACATTCAGGTATTTCTGTGTTCCCAGAGAGCTTACAGTGTTGCACACCCTGTCCTATTTATAGTTTTTTTTATATATCTATAGTAGATGGCATGTGAAACTAAAAGCTTTTTGTTCCCCCTACTATGAGCATTCAAGTCATATTTGATCCAATGTGTAACTTGTTTGGAGCTGGTGTCTTCACTCACTCACTCTATGTAATATCTTTGTTCATCGTGCAATTAATGGAAAAATTAACATCTATCTCCACTTAAATCTACCCAATAAGGAGCATGGGAGAGTTTCCAAGCTATAACAATGTCACACCTTGGTGCTACAAAGAGGTTTCTGAAATGCTTTTCATGGTCCTATTATTTTAATGGGCCTAGCAAAAATAACTCGGGGCACGATAGTATTTGTTACCCAGCTATGTTGTATTTCATGTTACATTATGGACCAATATCCTAGTATTATGGGACATTTCCACTATATATGATAGAAAGTACCCTGCTCGACACAATTCTGCCAGCACACATCTGTGCTCTGGGGGTAGTATTTCCTAAGTCTGTCAGGTGTTAGGTAGATCTTTATAGAATTTTATATCCATTTTCCTTAATTTTAAGGTTGAAATCAAGAGCATACTTATGTGATAGAGAACAATAGATCTTTTAAGGGCCATCAATTGGTCTTGTTTCTAAGATATGTATGAAAGAGGTTTGCAAACATTGGAAGTAGCAGACATTCAAATCACCTTAATGCATGTTTATTAGAGAGACCCTGAAAAGCTGAACTATTGGTGGCCCTCAGGCAGTGGGAGTGAAGACCCAAGGGTTTAACATGTCTCTCATATCATTGAATTCTAGGATTTTGGATCGAATTGTCAAGAGCTATATTTACATGGGGATAACATTCAGATCTAGCCAATGTGAAATTTGCTTGTGATCATTTTGTAAAGTATTGGCAGACAATGGAAGACTAGAACTTTGGTTAGAAAAGTATCTATGGGAAGAAGGATGTTCCCTATCTCCCACCTCTTGCTCCTTAGAGAGGGAGTACTAGAGTTTCATCTAATTACAGAGATCAAATGTTTTGGCTTAATTTTAGATTCGTAATTCATGCATATCAGTGAGTGAGGTAGTGAAAAGGACTTAAGAATGGTTAAATAGCTGTCATGGTGGGGCAGGATAGCATCGATTAGGATGAACGTATTGCCCAGACTTTTGTTCTTGTTTCAAACATTACCGGTAGCAATCCCTGGGAGGGAACTGAGAACCCTACAACAGGCTATAGTGAAGTTTGTTTGGGGAGGCAAGGCCCCCAGGCTTAGCAGGAAGCTGCTCTGGCGTTCGACAGAGTTGGGTGGGAGAGGGGTTCCTAACCTCGAATGGTATTACTGGGCAGCACAAATGAAACTTATATCCCTGTGGGGTCAGGAGAAATGGTCGGTGGTGGCACACATGGATCAGGAGATGGTGCAGCAGCACAGCCTGCAGTCAGTAATATGGGCATCTTCTGCTTATCCTACTATTGGCAGGCTTACTACCAATCCGTTTGTTGGGCACTTGTTGGCACTATGGGGTTCCCTTAGGACACGCTTCTGGAAAACTAGAAAAACATCTACATACGCGTATATTCAAGGGGAACCTACTTTTAGAGTGGGGTTGGGAAATCCGGTAGCAAAGAGGTGGGCTGAGAGGGGCATATTGAGGTTTCGAGATTTATTGGAAGATGGGAAAATGAGATTGTTCACAGAACTCAAGGAAGACCATGGGGTTATGGACAGGGACAGATTCTTCTACTTACAGGTTCAACATTACATTTACACACAAGGATGGTTGAGAAACGATCCAGAGGACTATGAAGTCTTAGAAAACATGTGGGGCTCACTGGGAACAATGAAGGGAGTTATATCCCGGTTATATAAATTTATAAGGGGAGGGAGTTTTGAAAAATGTCTATATATGATTAAATGGGAAAGAGATTTGGAAAAGGAATTGACAGTTCATGAATGGAAGGCCATTATCTCGGAGGTCAATAAAGCATCAACATGCGTGTTATTGAAAGAAAATGCCTTCAAGGTACTCTCGAGATGGTATTTTACCCCATATAGACTACATATGATGTTTCCAGGGGCCTCCCAGTATTGTTGGAGATGTTCAACAGATGTGGGAACTTTCTTGCATATCTGGTGGTCCTGTGGGAAATTACAAATGTATTGGCAATCTATAACGGCAAAGATAACTGCCCATACAGGCAAAAACTTTTTGTGTGAGCCTCAATGGTGCCTGCTGGGCCTGGGGAACAGACGAGGAGTCAAATGGCAAAGACGTTTGAAGAGGATGTGCTTGACAGCTGCAAAGAGTGTCATTGCTCGGTTGTGGAAACAGCAAGCGGCACCAACAGAGGAAGACTGGACTCTAAAACTTTCTCTAATTGAGGAGATGGAGAAATTAACTGATAAACGGTTGGGAATTTATAACAGGCAAGATGAACTCTGGACACATATTAGAGCAATGACCCAAGTGAGTTAGTAATAGGCGCTTGATGGGGGGGTGGGGGGGGGAGGGGTAGGGGTGGGGGGGGGGGAAATGAAAAATTAAAGTTTGTCAATGTTCAATTATAGATTTACAGTTGATGGACAAAAGAGAAGGTGTAAAGTGAGAGAAGTATAGAATTGTGTATCAAAGAAGAAATAGTCAAATGTCTACTGTGAATTAAGGAAGTAATGTTTATTCTGTTGTTTAACAATAAAAATTATTGAAACAAAAAAAAGAATGGTTAAATAGCTTCACCTGATGCTGAGCCTCTTTGGTCACTTTTTATGTAGACTACTGTAACTGTGTTAGTTGGCTTAAGAAAATACTTAAATTACCTGCAGGTCATTTAGAATAGTGGTTTTCAACCAAGTCCTGTCCAGTCAGGTTTTCAGGATATCCACAATGAATATGCATAAGAGATTTGTGTACTAAGAAGGCAGTGCATGCAAGTATCTTTTATGTATATTCATTGTGGATATCCTGAAAAATCAACTCACCAGGTGGTCCCTGAAAACTGGGTTGAAAACCACCGATTTAAAACGGAGCAGCTCCGATCAAAACCAGGTGTAGGAATTAGATATGGTGGTGATAGGATTTTTGCATTGTGAATAGCTTTTGTAGGGATATGTCCAGCGTACTTCCTGACTAGATTTTTATGGTACAGTCACTGCAGTAAGGTAACTCTGAATGCAGGTTTTAAAGGATCATTAAAAAGTAAGCACAGACTTCAAACTAGACTAGCTTAAAATAATGGCATAAATAAGGTTATGCCTCCAGTCCTCATTGGTCCAAATTTTTTAAATATGAAGATAACTTTTTTAATTGTCCTATGTATTCATAACTCTTTAAATTCAATTTTTCTCAATTTATCATATATTTTATATAAAATCTCTGAGACTTAGATTAGCTAGTCTTGTGCAGGTCAAGCCCAGAAGAGCTTTTGACATAGTTTCATGTTTCACTTCTAGCTGTGTCAGGGAAGCATGAGCTGCAGATCAGGAGCAGATAAAATAAATTATCATCTTTATAATTACTACTTTTCCAAGACACTTTTTGACACATTTCTCTCTCCCATCTGTGTAACTAGCTCAAAATGGTGGCAGCATTTGGTGTCATATATTTATTAAGATTTATTTACTTCCTTTTTGAAAGAATTCACTCAAGGTGGTGTACAGTAGAAATAAATCAAACATAAGCAATAGACAGTTACAGTAGTAAAATCTAATATAATAAAACGCACCGTGAACGTTCTAATGAGGACAACGTTCTGAAGTCACTAAAAAACACTCCCTGAAGGGTTCGTGGCGTTCGTGGAGTTCGTGGCGTTCGTGGTGTGAAGCCACCCAGCCGTCTCTGCCCCGCCCTCGCGTCAAACGTCATGACGTCGAGGGCGGGGAAAACACACGGATCGCGAGGGCAGAAAAAAAAACAAACGGATCGCACCCACGCACGGTGCGTTTTACTATATTACATTTACCTCTGTGGTGGCGGTTCCAGCAGCGCAGCGTCAGGGAAGGAGGCGGCGCTCCCGACGTCTAGCCTTCCCTTCGCTGTGTTCCGCCTTCTTCTGACGTCAATGATGACGTCAGAAGAAGGCGGAACACAGCGAAGGGAAGGCTAGACGTCGGGAGCGCCGCCTCCTTCCCTGACGCTGCGCTGCCGGAACCGCCACCACGGAGGTAAATAAAAAAAAAAAAAAAAAAAGAAAAGGGATGTTGGGGGGATAGAAGAGGGTGGGCAGCAAAGTTGAACACTGGGAGCAGGAGGGCAGGGGAAAAACGACAGCATGGATGCGAAGAGGAGGGGGGGGGGAAGAAGAGGGCGGGCCAGGCTGGGACATGGGACAGAGAGGAGCATGGATGCGAGGAGGGGTCATGGAAGGAAGAGAGGGGAATTACATGAAAAGGAAGAATGGAGGGGGCAGGGGACAGAGGAGCATGGATGGGCATAGATTGGGAGGGCAGAGCTCAGGGAGAGAGGGAAATTGCTGGAAAGGGAAAAATGGAGGGGCCAGGTGACAGAGGAGCATGGATGGACATGGATTGGAAGGGCAGGACTCAGGGAGAGGGGAATTGCTGGATAGGGATGAATGGAGGGGACAGATGGGCATGGATGGATATGGATTGCAGGACAGGCCTCAGGCAGAGAGGGGAAATGCTGGATAGGGAAAAATGGAGGGGCCAGGTGACAGAGGAGCATGGATGGACATGGATTGGAAGGGCAGGACTCAGGGAGAGGGGAATTGCTGGATAGGGATGAATGGAGGGGACAGATGGGCATGGATGGATATGGATTGCAGGACAGGCCTCAGGCAGAGAGGGGAAATGCTGGATAGGGAAAAATGGAGGGGCCAGGTGACAGAGGAGCATGGATGGACATGGATTGGAAGGGCAGGACTCAGGGAGAGGGGAATTGCTGGATAGGGATGAATGGAGGGGACAGATGGGCATGGATGGATATGGATTGCAGGACAGGCCTCAGGCAGAGAGGGGAAATGCTGGATAGGGAAAAATGGAGGGGCCAGGTGACAGAGGAGCATGGATGGACATGGATTGGAAGGGCAGGACTCAGGGAGAGGGGAATTGCTGGATAGGGATGAATGGAGGGGACAGATGGGCATGGATGGATATGGATTGCAGGACAGGCCTCAGGCAGAGAGGGGAAATGCTGGATAGGGAAAAATGGAGGGGCCAGGTGACAGAGGAGCATGGATGGACATGGATTGGAAGGGCAGGACTCAGGGAGAGGGGAATTGCTGGATAGGGATGAATGGAGGGGACAGATGGGCATGGATGGATATGGATTGCAGGACAGGCCTCAGGCAGAGAGTGGAAATGCTGGATAGGGAAAAATGGAGGGGCCAGGTGACAGAGGAGCATGGATGGACATGGATTGGAAGGGCAGGACTCAGGGAGAGGGGAATTGCTGGATAGGGATGAATGGAGGGGACAGATGGGCATGGATGGATATGGATTGCAGGACAGGCCTCAGGCAGAGAGGGGAAATGCTGGATAGGGAAAAATGGAGGGGCCAGGTGACAGAGGAGCATGGATGGACATGGATTGGAAGGGCAGGACTCAGGGAGAGGGGAATTGCTGGATAGGGATGAATGGAGGGGACAGATGGGCATGGATGGATATGGATTGCAGGGCAGGCCTCAGGCAGAGAGGGGAAATGCTGGATAGGGATGAATGGAGGGGGCAGGTGACAGAGAAACATGGATGGCCATGGATTGGGAGGGCAGGGCTCAGGGAGATAGGGGAATTGCTGGAAAAGGATGAATGGAGGGGGCAGGGGACAGATGGCCATGGATAGGGAGGGCACGGCTCACACTCTCTCTCTCATATACAATGTCTTTCTGACTCTCCCTCTCACACACTCTGTCTCACACTGTATCACATTCACTCTCTATGTGCCACACAGTCACTCACACACTCGCTTGGTCTCATACACTCACTCTCACAGAGAATCTGTGTCTCACACACACTCTCTCTCTCGCCCACACACACACACTCTCTCTCACACTGTGTCTCACATACACACTTGCACACACTCTCATTCTCACACACACACTCTCTCACAAACACACTCACACCCAGACTCACTCTCTCTCTCACACACTCACACTTTCACTCTGACTCTCAAACAGTCACTCTCACATACACTCTCCCAAACATACACACTCCAAGGAAAACCTTGCTAGCGCCCGTTTCATTTGTGTCAGAAACGGGCCTTTTTTACTAGTATTCAAATAAGACAAAGTATGGCATAGCATACTACTTACGTCAACACAATACGTAATAAAACATTTTAATAGACAGCGTAGTGTATAAGCAAAGATGGAACATATAGATATATAAGAGAGTAAGAGGAGTTAGAAAATAAGGGGACTAATTTAAGGAGAGTTGCACATGAGGTCAGAAAGGTGATCTCCGCTAGATTAGGAGTGGATAAACATGTCCTGCTGCAGTACATGCAACCCGTGTCACTCCTTGTGTGTGTGAGACTAACAAGTTAGTTACTTCTTCCGTTAAAGGCCTGGTTGAAGAGCCAAGCTTTCATCTGCATCCTGAAGTAGAGATAGTCTTGTGTTAAGCGGAGCCTTTCAGGGAGTCTTTTCCAGAGTGTGGAGGCTACTCTGGAGAAGTCTTGCTTGCGGGTGTCACATCATGTAATGTCTTTTGGAGAGGGTACAGTTAGAGATACTCCTTGGGGGGACCTTAGTGTCCTTGAAGGTGTGTAGAGGGTGATCCTGTTCTTGTATTCAGGGCCATTTTCTGATATATAAAGAAATCTCCACCAATCAGATTCAAACAAGCAACATCCAATCAAGTTCCTAATTCAACCCCTCAGGAGACATAGTAGAAAGTTCAAATATCCAGCGCTGTTCTGTATAGTTAAATCTGTGTTCATAATTTACACCCTTCCACCCATTAATAAGAGAATCAATAACACACCATATAATATCTTCAATTGAATTTTTTTTCTTGTAGCCAATGAGATATGAGAGGAGCTTTAAGCTTCTCATTCCTAATATGAGATTTATGTTCTTTAAGACAGATTTTCACAGATCTAGTTGTTCTCCTTATATACTTCTGAACAGGGTCATACAATAGTATAAATAATATAAGAAGAATTAGAAACGTTTTTTGCAAACAAACAACATTTTGTATTAGGAAACTCCCATTCAAAACCCTCAATAGTAGAGGTACACCAGTGGCAATTACCACAGCCTTTGTGGAAGCCCCGTTGATTCAGCGTCTTAGTTTCTTCTAAGTTAAAAAGTCACCAATAGTTTTATTCTTCCCTAGGGCTGCAATCGGTAGTTTAGGGGGAGATGATAAAAGATTTAAAACATGCTAATGATGACAAATTATAGTAGTTATTGAAGATAACAAGACAGAATAAGAAAGTGCACATGTAAATGTGTCAGTATCAGTTTTACATTTATAATGAAGTAACCAGAAGCGTAGCTAGGTGGGGCGCAGGGGGAGCAGTTGCTCCCCCAACTGGATTTCTAAAAATGAATGGCGCCTATGCGCTGCTGCTCCTGCCTTCCCGGTTCCCACGCGGAGTCCGATGCAACAGCTGACTCCGAGCTTGCCCTGCGCCGACTGACGCTTAGAGTGAGTGATGGTGCCTGCCTGCTACTGCTCTAGCATATCGGCCGGCCGGTCCGCCGTGAGCGCCGTCCACCGGAAAAGGGAACATCACAGAGCTGCTGAGGCCCTCATCTCAGTCACACAACGCTTGGCTTAGCCACTGTCGACGTCGTTCCGCCTCCTCAGCCCCAGGGGTCGTCCCCCCTCGCGCTCACACAGTTTAGGTCGGCACAGTGTTCTGTTTGGCAGGCACCAGAGAGTGTGGACTGGACTGCCTGAGCAGCTCGACTCGACGACACTGGGATGCGGAGCCTCTCGGCCTCAGTGCCCCTCACATTGGTTCGTGCCGCTTACTGCCTCCCTGACTTGGCTGTGAACTTCAAAGTAAGTAACAAAAGAAAGCTACATGTGGGGTCATAGCTCTATGTGCACCGCTGCCGGTTTCCCAGTCCTCCACCCTGCTCGAAACAGTTGGTTACATCATGGAAGGGCAGAGGAGGGAAACCGGCAGCGGTGCACATAGAGCTATGACCCCACACGTGACTTTCTAGTCTTTTGTTACTTACTTCGAAGTTCACAGCCAAGTCGGGGAGGCAGTAAGCGGCACGAACCAATAAGTGAGGGGAAGGGAAGCTAAGCTCACGGTTGTTCCAGGACTTTGAGGACTTGAAGAGGAAATGTCAGTGATTGACCAGGAGGGACGGAAAGAGAGAGAGCAAAAGAGATAGGCCCAATGGAGGGGTGAGGGGAACAGAGATGGGATGATGCATGATGAACAGGAAAGAAAACGAGAGAGACAGCAGCACTGGGGGAAAGACAGGCAAAGGGGAGAAGGAGAGAAAGAGGGTAAAACTGTATGCTGAGGTATGAGAAACAAAAGGGCAAGGGAAATGGAAAGAGAGAGAGAGATAGAGGTGATGTTGGATGGTGAAGGGGTGAAAGAGACAAAGGGATGATGTTGAATGACTGGGGGGGGGGGGGGGGGGTCTGGGAATCCTGCTTGGCAGATGGAGGGAAAGAGAGAGAGTCTTGGATGGGGCCAGGGCCAATGGTGGGGTGGGGATAAGAGTGATAGGATGATGTTGCATGATGAACGGAAAAACAAAAGAGAGAGACAGGAGTATTGGGGGAGAGACAGGCAAAGCTGGATAGAGAGGAGTTGGAGAAAAAGACAAAGTAAAGCTGGATGCTGGGAGATGAGACAGAAGAGCGATGTGATGGGGAAGAGAGAGAAGTGATGGATGGTGAGAGAGACAATGGAGTGATGTTGGATGGGGGCATGAGAGAGAGAGATAAGAGATTCTGGATGGCTGAGAGAGGGGGGTCCTGCATGGCAGAAGGGGGAGGGGGAGAGAGAGGGTCCTGCATGGCAAATGGGGCGGTAGAGAAAAAATAGAGAGGGGGAAGTCTGCATGGCAGATGGAAAGAGAAGAGATAAACTAAAAGGCTGCAACTCTGAAACCTTGTGGCCATTTGGCAACCTACTAAAAACATTGGTAGCCAGATAATTTTATGGTTACAAGTATGCGATGAAGGAGATGGGTCTCTAAAGGGTTGTGAGGGTGGAAATGGGGTTAAGAAAGATAGTGAAAGAGAAACAGTAGGACATAAGGTGTAGGGTAAGAGATGGAAGCAGAGCCTGGAAAGTGGAAGGAAGGAGAGACAGGGATGGAAATGGGTCTGATGAGAGAATGAGAGGCAGTGGCGGGTACATGAGGGCTAAGAGGGTGACTACAGGGGATAGGAATGGGGGAGTAAAGAAGTGGGTGAAAGATGAAGGGAGTAGGAGACTGAGGATGGAGAGATTCAGAAGGGCGAAGGAAGTGCTGGAGAGGGAATGATGGAGAAGGGAAAAACCAGTTGGTAGATGAGACAAATCTGTGAAAAGGAGACTAAGGACTAGAAGGTGAGAGAATGAGAGTAAAATCAAATGGGTGGATATAATCGCAGAGAAGAGAAAGGTGGTGGGGTGGAGGGGGAGGGATAAAATAAAATGAAAGATCAGTACCAGACAGAAGGAAAGGTAGAAGACCAGAGAGAGAAGAAATGGAATGATCAACCTGGAAACGAATTCAGGAGAAGACTGACTCATGGTAAAGAGATGGATACCAGCTTAATTAGAAAATTACAATTCCCAGTCAACAAAGGTACACAGGAAAAAAATTGTTATTTAATACTTGTAAGGACTGAGATGTGCCTGCTTTGTTAAATGTAAATTTTTTTCTATTTTTATGTTATAAAGTACAGGAGAAAATTATTTCTGCTTCTCTTTTACCAATATTGCCCTGCTTAAAGAGTCTGGCTTTCTTGAGGGTATCCATTTCAGGTTTTGTCTGCAGGTTTTTTTGGTCCTCTATTTTGTACCATGTGTGAGAGGCTGTCCATATTCTGAGGTGAAGGATTCTGCTAGCACAGGAGTGGGCAATCTCAGTCCTCAGGGGCTGCAACCCAGTCAGATTTTCAGGATTTTCCCAATGAATATGCATGAGATCTATTTGTATACAGTGGAGGCAGTGCATACAAACAGATCTCATGCATATTCTTTGGGGAAATCCTGACAATGCCCTCGAGGACTGAGGTTGCCCACCCCTGTGCTAGCAGATAGTGTCTGGGTATGAACAGTCTAGCTTGTTCCAGTTTCCTAGTCTCCAGTATATTGTTCCGGGGCAGAGGGAGCATGGAACGAACGAAGGACAGGCGCGCGCGGCACCCTCCCAGCGGCGTGCACCCGGGGGGGGGGGTTATTTCGCGGGGGGGGGGGTGTCCTTTCGCCAGGAAGGGTCGCGCTGCACCCGGGGGCGGGGCGCATCGGCGATCCACCCCGGGTGTCAGCCCCCCTAGGAACGCCACTGTTTGCAGCAGAATGTGTGTTGTATTATAGACTTGAAGGCGCATATGCACAGGCATGTGCACACACCCATACATTTCACAGAGAATAGATACATAGAAACAAACATGCATATGCAAGAGACATTTAGGCATGCAGAAGAGGCATGCACACATGTACATTCACATGCTTGCAAAATAGATGCACAGGCATGGCTGTCCACGTGCCAAACACTGCATACGTGCATACATGTGCACATTCATATCCAAAACACACACACAACTTGAACTTCCAAAACGACTGTACACAAAACAGAGATACACCTGCATGAAAGTGTAAAACAGATGCATTCACACACACATGGAAAACATGTACAAGTGCAAATGCAAAATAGAGATGTACACTGACATGGAAAAGACATGCATGCGTGTCTGTTTAGCGTATGCAACAGATACGCACAGGGAAAGGTTGGAAAGAATTTCATGAGCTGTGCTCTGCACGCTATTTCCTCATTTTGTATCAAAACACCATTTAGAGTGTCACCGATGCTCTTCTTTAAGCCAAGGGGAAGCTTGCTCTCTTTTTGAAACAGTTTGTGATTGGATCTACTGTATATGCTAAATACTCTTTGCCCGAATAAGTGATTCCATCCTTAGCATTTACTTTAATTATAATAGATATGTGAAAGCCAAGGGACTAAACTGCGTCGGATAACTTTAGATATGAATCCCCATTTTGCATAAGATTTTTAGGTAGGAATTGGAACATCTAAGCTGGGATGTTCAAAATTCCCTCATTATTACACAGAAGGCTCAACTGAACACAGAGTCCTTTGTAAAATATATAATGACAGTACTTGCTCGCTTGTACAGCATGGACAATCAGTTTTACAAACCCACATACTAAAAAAAAACAAAACTCAGCAATTAGCATCTTCTCTGTGTAAGAGCAGGCAATCTGTACTTGGAATTACTGATTATATGAATGAGATCTATATTCCAGATACTTATACATATAAGTACATCCAAATTAAGGAGCAAAACCCCAATAGGCACATCTTAAAAATTGTAAAGTATAATGCACAATTCCTTCATCAATCACTCCTTTCAAGCCCTAGCTGAAACAAGCACACTGCAGATTTGTCTGCCTTGGAGAAAGTGAAAGACTCAATGGGGAAATTTTTTCAAAATATAAACATAAAATATAATTTTGGTACACCCTTTGAATGTAGGCATCCTGAGGCATCTACATCTGTAAGTAGTGGCATTCTGAAATCACCATTTATATTTCTATAAATGTAAAATACAAATAGAAATGGAACAGTGTAGACATAACATCAGTCTAGACCATATAAATGCATACATAAAATACAGCATATTCTCTGATGCTGAAGAGTCTGGCCTGATTATTTTAGCTACTGATAACTGGGGTGAGCAAATGAAACTTTTCTGTTTTCATTTGTGATACCATAGCAACATCTTGTGGATGGCTGGTGAATTGCAGCTCTGTATGTTAGAGTTGAGAATCTTTGTGTTAAGTGCCAAACCAAGTTACCTTAAGGGCTTTTGGAACATTATTATTATTATTATTTATTGCATTTGTATCCCACATTTTCCCACCTTTTTGCGGGCTCAGTGTGGCTTACAATATGATATGAATGATGGAAGTACAATTTGTTACAACTTGGTTATGGATTACATTGTGAAGAGTTATGCGAGACAATCAAAGTATTGATGCAGAATATAACAATGGATCAAAGCTTTGAAACATTGGAAGGAGACAGCGGGAAGCTAGAAGGGCATTATGTGTGATATACATATATCTGTGGATAAAGGTATGAGTGAGGTTAGATTACGGGGGTGAGAGTTCAGAAATGGATGTATTGATGCATTAGTGAACAGTGAGTGTGGACTTTTTTTCAAGTAATTGATATGCTCCAAAGTCAATTCTTTCAGAAGAAAGCGTGATTACACAGTTCATAGCTTTTATGCTGTTAACTTGTTTTGTGAAGAACTCAGGATTTTTAAAATCCTTAATAATGATCATGTTATAAATATTTTATTTTAATAATTAGTTTTTATAGATGCCTTAACTAGTAGCTCAGGCTGACTTATAACAGTAATACAATTAATGTACAGAATTCAAAAAAATGAATGAATTACAATTCAAAATTAACAAAAAGAACTTACAGCCACATTTTTAAAGATTTTCTAAAATTTCAATAATCGCCCTCTGATCTTAAGAGGTTGAGAGTTAACACAATTCTGAAGCAATTGCCACCAACATCTGCTGAATTAAAAGCTTCCTAAAGCTTGAAGCAGGGAGAAGTTGAATTTTGATGACATAAGTAGATCGAGATGAATGGGATCTTGTTTGAAGTTTTAAATACAAAGAAAGACAGAGCAACTTAAACTTGATTTTTGCAGACACTAAGAGCCAATGAAGCATTTTTAACAATAGGAAAGTTTTTGCATAAGATTCTTAGCTGCAGTAATATGAAGCAATTGAAGCCTTGCTATCATTTTTTAAGAAGACCCAAATAAAGAATATTACAACAGTCCAAACAAGATATAATAGCCTTGACTATTTTTGGAAGATCATTTTAAAGAAAAATAATCCCAAATCTAATGAAACATATGTAGATGGAAGAACATAGATTTCATCATTTGTCTAATCTGGCTGTTCTTAACCCAGTCCTTGGGACATACTTAGCCTGCCAATTTTTCAGGATACCCACGAATATTAATGAGATAAATTTCCTTTCTATGTAAATTTTTCATGTGTATTCATTGTTGATATCCTGAAAAACCTGATTGGCTAGATGTGTGCTGAGGACTGGATTGAGAACCCCTTGTCTAATCTTTCATTGTCATACAAGAAGATAATCTGTACATCGGCAGAGATTAAATTAGGGCACTTAGGGTTATATTACTTTGGCCAGAGAGCTAAAAAAACATTGAATGAGATGGGAGACAAAGGGGTACCCCGTATAGCTCCACAATTTGGGACCCAGTTTTTAGAAGTTTCTCCATACCTGCTAAGATCTAGGTGGTTGTTGTGTGTGTGTGTTTTTTAAGGGTAGAACCATTTTCAAACAGTTCAGTAACACCAGTGAAATCAGAAGAATTTAGAATATCTTTAATGGTTGATTAATTCAAATGCTCATTCTAAATCTAATTTCTTTAAGAAGGCAGTTTTTTCTCTAATCTAGAATCTGCCTGCGGTCACTGATCAAAGCAGGATGACAAGTTTTAGTGTTATGATCTTGTCAAAAACCTGATTGCTTAGGGTCTACAATGTTTAAAATGCCACAAGCAATCCTATATTAAGAATGAATGGTGGTTGGGAGGCGGGGATAGTGCTGGACAGACTTATACGGTCTGTGCCCTGAAGAGCACAGGTACAAATCAAAGTAGGGTACACACAAAAAGTAGCACATATGAGTTATCTTGTTGGGCAGACTGGATGGATCGTGCAGGTCTTTTTCTGTCGTCATCTACTATGTTACTATGAATTAAATCTGGACAGAGAGGCAAAAAAAAAAAAACTGAAGAAAAATGAAAAAAAATGACAAGATGGAAGAAAGCAGAAACCAGATCTCAGACCAACACAATTAGAAAATAAAATGACCAGACGACAAAGGTAACATAGTAATGTAATAGGTGACAGCAGATAAAGACCTGTACGTTCCATCCAGTCTGCCCAACAAGATAAACTTATTACATATGGTATGATGTGATACCTCATATGTATACCTGATCTTGATTTGTCCTTGTCATTTTCAAGCCACAGACAGTAGAAGTCTGCCAGGCACTGTCCTTGTTCTAAATTTCTGAAGTTGTCAAAGCCTCTGGAAAGCTCTGCTGCAGCCCATCCAAATCTGTTCAGCCACGATCAGGGCATAGACCATAGAATTCTTGCCCAGCTCTGGTTTATTTTCCCAATTTTATTTTAAATTTTTTTTTAGTTACATTTGTACCCCGCGCTTTCCCACTCATGGCAGGCTCAATGTGGCAGGCAGTGGAGGGTTAAGTGACTTGCCCAGAGTCACAAGGAGCTGCCTTTGCCGGGAATCGAACTCGGTTCCTCAGTTCCCCAGGACCAAAGTCCACCACCCTAACCACTAGGCCACTCCTCCACTCTTTTGTAATCCGCATAAGAAACAACAAAAACTTTTCAATAAAAATTGATTGGTGTTACTACCTAATCTCTGCTAAACTTCTTTGGATCCATTCCTTCCAAATAGGATTCCTTTGTGATTTTATTTTGTATTTCGTGATTAGAATATGTCGGGTTTTGGAGTGTCCATTTCAAACTCTCTACTGATAAGAGCTTGGGGGTATTTGGTTGAAATTTGTTTGACTTAGGGGTAATTGACTTGAAGGTGAAACACTACAATAGATGATATATAAATATTGCAGTCTAAACATTGCTCATTCTTTCTTTTTCAGGATTTTTGATCAAATATTTATGGCAGAATCCAGTGCGGAGTAAGTCTCTTTCTTTTTAACAGAAGTAGCTGCAAATTTAGAGGTCTTCTTTAGTGAAGACAAATACTGTATTAAAGGTTTCATACCACACTTAATCTTTGTTTTATTATTTCTAACTTGAAAAACTGTTTTTCTAAACAACTTGGTATAAAACTGATCCTTGAGCAAGTAACATGAAAAATATTGAACTATCAGTGTGTACGCAGCCCATCAGCTTCTGTTCTAATCCCTAGTGCTGCAGATCAAAATATGGTTTAGTTCTTCTTCCAGCATTGCAGTCCCACAGTGACGCTCATAACTGCACACAGGTGAAAATCACATTGATCTGCAGGTTTGCAAGCTTTTTAAAGTACAGTGTTGGTATCTCTCCAGGATCAAAGTTGTACCACAGCCCACAAAGGAAACAATTTTTCTTTGCATCTGTCTAAGAAAAATCTAGAAGTGATGTAGATGGTCTCTTGAAGTCTCTTCTGCTGATGTGCACATCTTAAGTTGTATTCTTGCAGTGTTAGTGTGTGTGTATATGTATGTATGCATGTGTGTATCTTAGGCTGGGTTCTCTTTTCTGCTCAGTCATTTCCAGGTAAGGAGAAATTCTGGTGTGTATCAGCTGACTTTGAACTTTGAATTCTATTTTCAGAATACAGGACGTTGTATGTAGAACATCATGAGTTTAATCATGAAAGAAGCATGAGCTTGAAATGGACCAAAATACTATTAATCATGTGTTGCTAACCTAAAATCACCTTCCAAAAAATTCTCTGTTTATATGTCTGGATATAATAAAAAGAAAACTGTTATTTTTATTTGGACCTGATTGAAGGGACCATATGTTCCTGAAAGCAAGTTGAGAAGTGTGTTGTGTTAGAAAATAAGTTGGTATTACCTTTTGTTTACCTTTGTTTATTCATGGCGATGGCACTGTATGAAAACTGTGGAAAAAGTATGCACAGGTATTTTAGTATAAAGCTTACTATATACTATTTACAAGCTGGTAAAACTTAACAGTAAATATTTTGCTCCCCTGTCCAGTTGTGTGGCACTGCTCTGGGCATCCACAAGCTGCCTGGCCATCTGTTACATATACATATTACATATATGCTTTGCAAGGCACTGGTATGTGTGTGTGTGTGTATCTCTCTATATTTATTTATATATTTATGACCTTTTTGTAGAAATTCACTCAGTGAAGTACAGCAAGAATAACCCAGGCATAGATAATCCACAGTTAAAGTGGTAGAAAAATATTAGAATTAGGATACTATATGCTATGCTATACTATAACATAGTAGTATTCTACTTCTAATGTCAACAACACACATTAAACATTAATACATCTTAATAAACAGCATGTTGTAAGCAGAATTGGAAGAGAGTAACAGGAGTCTGATAACTGTCACTAACTTAGACGAAAAATTGCACATGGAGTCATTTTATATTTTTATGAAAGCTTGAAAAGCTGTCTTTTTTTTTTTTTTTTTTTTACAATAAATTTTTATTGAAAAGGTTTTGTTGTTTCTTATGCAGATTACAAAAGAATACACCTTCATACTTACAAAAGAATAAATATAGAACCATAACAATTGCACAACCATAAGTACTAAATATCCCATCCCCAATACTAAACCCCCCTCCCATTCCCCCCCTTTCCCACCCCCAGATAGCCATTAAGAAATCTTGACTAAATTTTCAAAGTGGATCCATAGATCTGAGGTGGGGTCATAATGGCCCAATCTCTGATCTGTAAGTTGTTCCATTTCTCCAATAAAGGAAAGCTTTTAAAGTCCAATCAAATTCAGTAGGACCCAAAGATTTCTTCCACTGTGCTGTGGTAACAATTTTGGAAACTGTTAAACAATTTTCTTAAGACAACATCGCCACTTTAGACCATACCGATTACTCATTCCCAGTAGGCACCACTTTGAGTCACAAGGAAGATGGCAACCAGCATAAGTAGAAATCTTGGTAACAATCTTCTCCCAAAAAGGTTTATCTGATCACATGACCACCAAATATGTAAAAAGCCAACACCATTTTCACATCGCCAACATTTGTTGGGAACTGTGGGAAACATGTAATTTCACAGGAGTATAATACCACCATGTTAGTATTTTATATGCATTTTTCTTCAGGAGTACACACACTGAAGCTTTTTTCACTTCTAAACATATTGCTTTCCATTCACTCATGGTAAACTCAACGTTAAGATCATGCTCCCATTGAGTCATATAAGCATATTTATAGAAGCCTTTATCCCTGATAAATCCATAAAGAATTGAAATAGTTCCCCGAAGTTTCCCCAATGATCCCCACAGGTTTTCAAAGTGTTAACTATCATCTGGGTCTTCTCTCTGCCACCCTTGTTGGAGTATATAGTGTTTAACTTGTAAATAAGAAAAACCATCAGAGCTAGATAAATCATAACTCTCCTTAAGCTCTGCAAAGGGGCGCATTTCACCCACCTCCAAAAAATTCCGAAAGCGAACCAAACCCTGGGTTGCCAACCATGTAAAAACTGAGTGCCCAAATCACGCCAGAAACCCTGGTTCTAAACTAATATGAGCATAATAAGAAGGTGTCTTAGAACCCCTTATCTTAGGTTTAAGAGAACTCCGTAATGTTAACAAGTGGTGAACAAATGGATTATCAGATAAATAACCATAAGCCCTGGAGGAGAGGCCCATAGAATATCCCCTAGAGAATAATTCTGTACATGTGCCTGTTCCATGAGTGCCACAACGGTCGGCCGTCTTTAACTCTGGGCTGAGATAGTTTCAACTGTGACGCCCAGTAATACCATTGGAGATTGGGTACTCCTCTTCCCCTGAAGTCTACCGCACTCCACGCCACCTTTCTATTTAGCCGTGAGGAACGCCCTCCCCAAAGAAACCCCAAGGTGTCCTGTTGAAGCCTCCCATGCTCCTCTTTGGGAACCAAGAGTGGCAAAGTCTGAAGCAAAAACAGCCTGGGTAAGATAGTCATCTTGATAGCCGCTATATGACCCCACCAAGATAACCATCTGCCTTGCCAATCTGCAAGGTCTTTATGAAGCTGCCGAAACAAAGGGACATAATTCAAATAAAAGAACTGAGATGTCATTAGGAATCTGAACACCTAAATGTGTAAAACTACTGTGAGCGCACTGAAATAGAAAGGCCTGAATCAAATAATCCCACTCCTGTTATGTTATGGAAACACCCATTAGTTCTGAGTTGTCGTAATTTATCTTAAAGCCTGAGATTCTACCAAAATTATTTAATTCATGCACAAGCACTGGTAAGGTAAGTCTAGGCGCCCGCACATAAATCAAAACCTCATCAGCAAATAATGCCAGTTTATGTTCCATCCCACCAACTTGGATGCTCTTAATATCCATCAATGATCAAATTCTCTGGGCCAGAGGCTCTATAAAAAGAGCGAAGAGCAAAGGAGAGAGCGGGTACCCTTGTCGGCTACACCTCTCAATCAAAAAGACAGAAGATTAACCCCCATTAATTTTAATCCTTCGCTACTGGTGTCTCATATAAACGATTTAGCCATCCTAAGAAACCCTGACCAAATCCCATATACCGCAATACCTGCCACAAATGGGACCACTCAACCCTATCAAATGCTTTCTTAGTGTCTGTACTTAAAAAGGCTACCGGTTCTCCCCTCTGTTGTGCCTCCCATAACACACGCAGTGTGTGTTATGTGTTATCTGCTACTTGCCTGCGTGCCACAAAGCCCGACTGGTCTGTATGTATCAGCCGGAGAAGTACCCGCCCCAACCGCTCAGCCAGGACCTTGGCCTGGATTTTAATATTTAAATTCAACAAGAAGATTGGGTGATAAGATCTACAAAGTGCTGGGTCTCGCCCAGGCTTGAAGAGCACTGATATTCCTGCTTCATGCATACTGCCTAGAAGTGGCTGACCACCAAAGCAGGCATTCCCAACCCAAAGCAGGCATTCCCAACCCACACCAGGAGTGGATCCACCTCCCCCACAAATATGTTTAAAAAGTTTGCTGAGAAACTGTCCAATCCTAGAGCCTTCCCTCTTAAGTCCCTTTATAGCCAGCATAAGTTCCTCTAATCAAAAAGGAGCCTCTATTTGATCACGTTCCTCACTAGACAATTCAGGTAAAATAAGCCCTTGCCCTCCCCTCTGCTATACAATAATTGATAAAACTAGACAAACTGTGCCCTAAAATCCCTATGTTGGTAATATAAGATATCTCCAGGGCCATTAATTGTTGTCTGTGACAGAGGTGATTTGCTAGCATTCTGCCCAATTTATTGCCAAATTCAAAAAATGTTTGTTGAGCAAGTCTTCTCATATACTCCACACATTCTACCTGTAGCTTGCTAAGCTCCATACCACATTGCCATAACTGTAGGAAAACAGTATCAGACCCACTAGCCTGGTGGAGACTCTAGTTCTGTCCACTCTCTCTGTTTTCTTTCAGGCCCTCCATTTTATTAGGTGGCCATCAATAGAAATCAAACAAAATAATTACCACCTTAAGAGCATCCCACAGAATTCCATCTGAAACATCCCCAGTATTGTTAGAAGTAAGGTAATCACGAATTACTTCCCTAAGCTCGCTGCATACCTTCTTATCACCCAGAATATTTTCGTTCAATTTCCAAAAAAGTTGGCGTCTCATCCTCCAGGCCTCCCAAAGTTATACCCACAGGTACATGGTCAGAAATAGAGATACTTTCTATTATAGAATCAGAAACCCTTCCCCACAACTGGTTACACCACACCATATCTATTCATGTATAAGTGGACTGAGCATGAGAATAAAAGGAGAAGGACCTTTGGCCCAGATTCTGCAATCTCCAGACATCCAATAAGTCTAAACTGGTGGTCAACTGTTTCAATTGCTTACATTGTGCTAGACTAGAACCACTTCTTCCCTTAGAGTGATCCAAATCAGTAAGTGAAAGATTGAAGTCTTTCCCCCCCCCCCCCCCAATATTACCACACCTCTTCTAAATTGTACAAGGATATCACGTATTGACCCAAAAAATTCCCCTTGACCATTGTTGGGTGCATAGAGGTTAATGAAAGTAACTTCTTTTCCAGGGAGAAAGTCCCGAACTGCTAAGCATCTACCCTGTTCATCCCTATACACAGCATCATTAATAAAGGGAACCCCCCTGCAAATATAAATTACTAAACCCCTCCCACACACACTTTTCCCTCTCTGGGATCTGAATGAACAAAACATTCACTGTAAGCCTTTTAATGTAGAAGGGAGTATCTTGCTTGCGAATATGTTTCCTGAAGTAATATAATGTTCCAGTGAAGGTGTTGCAGCTCCCGGAAACCATACTTTGTTTTCCTGGAGAATTTAACCTGTTAACATTCCATGAACCTACCCGTATCCCCTTCTGCCCTAACCCTTTAACCCTCCCCCCCACCCATCCACCTGCTGGCTGATCAACACTGCCGCCCCTGGCCAGCTCAAACCCTGAAGAACCACACTATCACCAGAGCAGACACCTGAATCAAAAGCGTCCCGATTCCTCCCTTTAACCCCTATATTCCACATATTATCTAATCCTCTATTCCTTTTCCCCACAGCAACCGTTTTCACACTTATTCTCCCATTCACACTCATCCAAACATTCAATACATTCTCCCATGTCACATACCCAACACGAAGCTTCTCTCAGGCCCCCTCCCCCCCCAAGAAAAAACAAGGGAGGAAGGGGGGATAAAGATTGGAAATATATCCATTCCCTTATCTTGAAAACTGTAGGCCCAATAACAGAAAACTCAAGTAGTCACTTCTGCCACTAAAGTCCAATGGATTGAGTCTGAGCTGATTTGACCATGGCTAGTGCGAACTTTCTACCATGTCGATTTTTGCCTCGATTTCACTGCTGTTGTAGTCCCTGTAGATGTACTGTCCGGGAGATCTTTGCAGCCAAACTCCAGGATGGCCTTCCAGGCTTCCGCTATAGTTTGTCCTTTCATGATTGTCCCACCACAGTGAACATCAACCCAAATAGGTAGAGCCAGCAATAATGATAGCCAGACTCTATTTAGTGACATCCCTGAATTCCCTCTGCCTCTGAAGTGTGGCTCTCGCCAAATCTTGAAATACTGTAACTTTATAGTTCTCCCATTGAATCTCCCCAAGGGACCTTGCCTTCTTCCATACTGCTTCTTTTGCTATAAAGTCATGAAAGCATACTATAATGTCTCTGATCAGTGTATCGTGCTAGGGCCCCCAAACGTCTGTGGACCCGTTCAAACTTAATAGCGGGCAAAGGCTCATCTCCGATTCCCCGCTAGCTGTGGACAAAGGCGAAGTGCAGAGTTTCTGGATTATGTGAGCACAATTTTTGTACTAATCCAGTTCTGGAATTCCTTTAAATCTTAAATTGCACCGCTGAGACTGGTTCTCCAGGTCCTCAAGCATCAGTTGTAGAGTCTCTCGCTCCTGCCTCTCACTTTGGAGCTCCACAGGTACCGCCTGCAGATCACCTTCCAGGCCCTCGAGTTTCTCTTCAGCCTGTTCCACGCGGTTCCCGACCTCGCGCATCTTTCTCTGCATGTTGGCTACTTCTGTTTGGATTGTTTTCCTCACCTTGGACAGTTCTGCTTTCAGCGCCTTAAACCATCTGACCACATCATATTTAGTTAATTCCCCATCACTCTTGACGAGCTCCATGGGGTCCTCCGTCTCTGACCCCGAATCTTCCACCGACATTTTGGCATGAACCTTTGCCGGCTTCTGCCCAGAGCAGGATGCATTGTCTCGTATATTGGCTGCAAGTTTATATTTCTTCACTCACTTTCGGGCCAACATTTCAGTGGAGAAATCCAGCATTAAGGAGAAGAAGAAAATGTTTGGGGATCCATGAGTCCAAGCCCTATGTAGTGGTATTATCGTAGAATTGGTATCATCGTAGAATATATGCCGTTCGAAATAAGTCAAATTTTTGTAGCCGGTAAGGTGGTAGACCTTCCAGGTTAAGCAGGTTTGCAAGTGAGACAACAAGGTAAGACTCTCAAAGTCCCAATTACTATTGGTGCTATCATTGATTGATTTTTCTTTTTTTCCAGATTTTTCCAATTTCAGTTTGTAAAGCCTGATACTTTGTATCTTATCCCAATTTTTTTTTTTTTTTTGCTCCAACCTGACTGTCACCTGGTATTGACACTTCAACAAACCCATATAGATTTCAGTTCTATCACTTACTCCTGGGGGGATTCTGTGCTAATTTTTGGAAATTGTGCACACTTTTTTAAAGATTCTGTATAGTTCTTTGTAATGTTTTTGTGTAGAATTCCCCCATCATAAGGCCTGAAATCCCCTTCTGCCTGGTCTCTCCTCGGACTCCAGCCTTCCCAATTCACTTCAACTGCAGTCTTCTCTCTAACTACCAGCAAGACTCTTAATTCCATCTTCCCTCAGTCTTCTCCCGCATGCAATGCCCTTCTCATTTTCGCCTCCTTTCCATAGCTCTTCCCCGTAACTTGGCTTAGCTTGATCCCTCCACCCCCATAGCAAAATCTCGGCTTGCTCTGCCACCTCTCCCATCCCCATGACATAGTCTCAGCCACCGGCATCAGTTGCTTTCCTTAATATCTCTCCTCCTTCTCCACAGAGATCATGTGGCAAGAGAAAGTGAATGGCTACACATTGGGCTGCTTCCTCCTCCTTTTATGCCAGTCTAGGTCCAGTTGTTCATGTGAATGGCATATAGTCCCATATAGTCCCATGATTCAAATGAACAGTTGGGTCTAGGCTGGCACAGGAGGAGGAAGCGGTCACTTCCTCCTCCTCTTGCCTTGTGATCTTTGTGGGGGAGAAGAAGAGAGACTCAGGAGAGCAAGTCATGCCATTGGTTGTGCAGAATTTTACGTATTCTGAGCAAACTTTGCATTGCGCAGATGTCTGAATTCTCCCAGTAATAATAACTTTGTTATATGGCATATTCTGCTAGGCTTTATTCTAAAATCCCACAATATTTTTGCATTTTTATTTTCTATTACTTTATCCTTAATTTCTTATTCCCAATAATTTTTAGTCACACTGAGTGCATATATTTTTTTTTTACATAAGTTGCCAATAAGTTAATCTGGCAATTGTCATATTGTTTCCTATGTTAGAATTGGGCAGTTTTGCTGCAGCCATTGATAATAATATAGTGCACAGTTTTCTCTCTTTCTTTACATAGTAAGTTTACTATCATTGTAAATCTTTTTTTTTTGCTTCTTGACGTTTGAATTACTTGTTCTTCAGCAGCAAAAATTACTTCGGTTTGACTTCTCTTCTGTATCCATTTCCATGTTAAATTGTGGTCTGAAATTCCTTCTGCATTTTTAAAATATTGCTTATGCAACTGTTTGGGGTTTTCTTCTAATTTTTGAATATGTCTTTTGCTTCTCTGTTTGTATTCTTGTTTAGTTTCCATAGACTTAATCAATTAATAGTTGGCTGTATGCTGTTTGTGATGTTTTATTTTTTATTTTTCTTACATTTGTACCCCGTGCTTTCCCACTGATAGCAGGCTCAATACGGCTTACATATTATATACAGGTACTTATTTGTACCTGGGGCAATGGAAGGTTAAGTGACTTGCCCAGAGTCACAAGGAGCTGCCTGTGCCTGCAGTGGGAATCGAACCCAGTTCCCCAGGACCAAAGTCCACCACTCTAACCCAATACACACAGTAAGAGCATTGGTTTCACAAACCTGCACATTCAAACAAAGTAGCATCGGTCAATATCTTCTCTGTGTAAGAGCAGGCGATTATACATAGAATTGCTGACTTTTGCTACTTCTTCATATAAGTGCTGGTGATTATACATATATGTATAATTATCTGGAATACAGATCTTATAAAAGTACAGCCAATTACTGTAAGATATGAAGCCCTGAAATGGAAACTTCAGCATCTTTATAACTTTACATGCTTATCAGCAGAACTACACAAGGTTGAAGCTAAATTATTCAGTTCACTATATTATTGCTGTGGTCTTAGGGTCGAAGATATTTGGTCACATAAGAGAATCCACGTAATATGGGGTCTACAGTATATATTTTCCTTCTTCCCACTAAATATAAGTTTATATAAAATTAAAAACTTGAATTTTAGCTGTGCAAAATATGTATTGAGTTGACAATGTAAGTAGCATACTGTGCCGTAATCTAGATACACTACATCAACTGGCTCACCTTTATCCATGTGTTTATTCGCGCCTTCAAAGAAATGAAGAAAAGTGGTGAGGCAAGACTTCCCTCAGCTGAACCCATGCTGACTCTGTCCCATTAAGCCTTTTGTCCACGTGTTCTGTAATTTCATTCATTATAGTTTCCACTATTTTTCTCAGCACCAGCATCGGGCTTACTGGTCTGTAATTTGCCGGATCACCCCTAGAATCCTTTAAAAAAAATTAGCGTCACATTGGCCACCTTCTAATCTTCAGGTACTAGGAACAATTTTAATGATTTAGATTTCTTCATGCTCAATTATGAAGCGCTGTGTATGACTGGTATCGCTATAGAAATGATTTGTAGTAGTAGTAGTAGTAGTAGGTTACCTATTACTAACAGCAGATCGTCAACTTCATGCTTGAGTTCTTTGAGTACCCTGGGATGCATGCCATCTGGTCCCAGTGATTTAATACTGTCAGTTTGGCTCAATACATCTTCCAGGATCACCAAGGTTTCTTTCAATTCCTCTGCAGCATTGCCGTTGAAAACCATTTCCGTACAGGCAGATCTTTATTGGACTCGGCAACTGTAAATAAGCGTATACCCAACACAGCTGTGTTTTGGCATACAGATATGCCTTCGTCAGGGGTAATATCTCTTGAATAAAATTTGAGTGCTGAAAAGTAAAAAACACTGGTTCTATATTCAGTAATGCACTTCAAAACAACTTCAATGAAGTTCTGAGTTTTACGTCCTTTTAGGATTTTTACTCGCTGAGCTTATTCTAAGTTGTTTCTAAGTACATTATTGAATCAAAAACCAGTGTTTTTGACTCTTGAACACTCACAGTTTTTATACAAGAGATATTACCCCTGACGCAGGCATATCTGTATGCCAAAACACAGCTGTGTCGGGTTTACCCTTATTTATAGTTGTTGAGTCCAATAAAGAATCATCTGGTTCTAGTTTTATCAACTGACTCCACTTTTTGATTTACTTTGTGATTTGCTCCAGTTGTGGAGGTTTTTTCCTTCTTCTTGTGCATCCTACAGACCCATCTCTTTATTGAACACAGATTACAAAATTTTTACAAAAATACTCGTGCGACAAGTTTAACAGGTGTTGCCCTTCTTGATACATATAGATCAATTTGGTTTTGTGGTTGGACAGCAAACCTATGATAATGTTAGCAGAGCTATTCATCTTATTTAACACCGTCATATAACTAAGGTCCCGATTTTATTCTTGTCATTGGATGCTGAAAAAGCATTTGACAGGGTTCATTGGCTTTTCTTATTTATTAGTTCAAATAAATTTAATCTGGAAGAATATACTCAATAATACCACTGAGTCAATTTCTAATGAGTACAATACAATCCTCAGTACTAAATCAAAAACCAAATAATTATAAATAACAAAAATAATTTTTTTGTGAAAATAATATGCTCAGTTCATACCCATTCCAACCATTATATCCCCAAGGGAACATGTGGTAGAGTCATCGATGGAACCATCATCGCACATTAGGTGTTCCAAATCCCTCTCCAAGTATGTACATACTCAATTCTTTCAAACAGCTCACTTGTGCAACAGCTGAGTCTACATCCACTTGTACAAACAACTGTTCTTATACCTTGCTTATAGAGATCACTTAGCCTGACTTTTTTCTTACCACTCAGCAGTATATATGCAGTGATACACAATGAGCACTACTCCTACATTTATTGGTTCTCCACCTACATGTTTACATATATATATTTATTTCGTTTCTGAAACCAATGAAACGGGCGCTAGCAAGGTTTTTCCTCAGAGTGTGTATGTCTGAGAGAGTGTGTGTGAGGGTGACTGTATGAGAGAGTGTGGTGGGCTTGGAGGGGGGTGAACGTTGGTGGGGGGTGGGGCGATACAGAGATAAACAGTGAGTGTCCATCTATCCATGTCCTGCATCTGTGTGTGTGAGAGATTGACAGAGGGGGGGGGGGCGGGTGTCTGAGAGATCATGTGTGTCACATAGAGATCGTGTGTGTGTGTGCATGTGAGAGAGTGTGTTGCGAAGTCGGAGGGTAGGGGCGAGTATCTGTGTGTGTGTGACTGCATCCTCCCAATTAATTCCTGCTCTCCCCCCAATCCCCAATCTGGTTTTGCATTCTTTACTTCCTCTGTCCGCACCCCAGAGGCCAGAGAGAGTGTTTGTAAAAGTGAGTTCACTGTGTGTTGTGTCCCCTTTTTTTCCTTTTTTTTTGGTTTACCTGTTCTTTAGCATCTGCTGTCCTTTTGTCTTCCCCCACTACAATCTTGTGCAATAAAATAGGTTTAAGAGGCATGTCAGTGCTGGTGGTAGGTTGTTAACAAAGGGCAGTAAAGCCCCAGCTCTGACGTTTGTCTTTCCACCTCCAGCACAATGGCCTTTCTGTCCCTCTCTGCCACAGCTGCACTGTAGTGCTACTCTTTGTCCTGGAACCTCGTCCAGAGAAGGCTCCAGTTCGCCGTAGCGTCGGTCCCAGTGTGCTCCAGGCAGGCGGTTTGCGAGACAGCAGCTGTCGTGGCCACGGGGGATCGGTTTCCGTGAGTGCGAGGTGGTGCGTGGATGGTTGATAGAGGCGGAAGGCGGGTGTGGGCACTGAGAAGCAGCCTTGCCCTGCGAGTTCGAGCTTCTTATAGTAAAGTCACAACACAGAGCTGTTAAACATTAGCTGCTCTGTCCCTCCCTCCTCCCGATTCATCGCTAGACACCGTCCCCCGCCCAGAGCCCTCACCCACCTCCTTTTCCCCGATGGACACTCGCCGCAGCCGGTCGCTCACGATCCCGGTGTCCTCCCTCTCCGAGAGTCCGACCGCGGACTCGGGGAGGGAGGGCGGCGGGACGGTGAGGCTGCGGTGAGCGTCCATCGGGGAGGAGGGGGGTGAGGGATGTTGTTCAGCGGCCACTCGATCTAGACCACCTCAGAAGTTGCAGCTTCATTAGAACATTGGGGTTGCGAATTATATGTGGAATGGGCGTGGCTGAGGGCAGGTCTAAGAGTGACAGTGAGTGATGCTGACAGCCTAGCCTACCAACAGTGCAGGGCTTCAGTGTTTCCCTGCCACAGACTGAGCTTCAGAATGTTGGAGGTGAGAATTATTTATATAGATGCTCAAATCCTCCTACGGACACAAGCCCAGGACGGGCTTCAACAGGGCTACGCCATTCAGACACCAAATGTGTGTAATCACCAGTCACGTACGCTTTAAATTGACAGCGCGCGCCATGACTTGCTTTGCTATTGGTCAGATCAGATGTTCCTCTTCCTCATTCAATCCTGCCATTCGCCCTCACAGCCATTCAATGTCTCTATTCAGGCCGCGCGGTTGGATAGTGTCCCAAGTCTAGATAAAACACTACGGATCAGTATATCACTCAATGATCACCCTCTCTCCATAACCACCTGCAATAGCACTGTGTATCACAAATCCGAAATTACATGATGACACTCAGACCAATGAGCCAACAAAGGAGCTTCAGCTTTAGTTGTGCTGATGTTGCTAATATGCTCTCCGATTTGGGTTTTAATTCTCCGAGTCATATGGCCAATATAGTACAGCTTACAGGGGCACCAAATAAGTAGATCACTCCCACGATGTTGCAGTCTGTTCTATCTCGCATGTAAAATTGTCTTGAACTGTGGGGCATCTGAAATCTATCCCCTTCAGCTACATATTGACAATATGAGCAGCCACCACATCTAAAATGCCCAGGTAGTTCCTCCTGTCCCCTCCTGGGGCTAGACAACAGCTCCCCCAGATTCTGACCCCTCCTGTATGCAAAACGTAGGGTCACATTCAAGGGAGCATGCACAAGCAAAATATGCCAATATTTACAAACAGTGTCCATTCTTTGGTGCAACAAATTATAGGGGGCTCCTATTCTTTGAAAGCAGAACATTGTTTGCTCCATCACAGACCAATTGTAATACAACCTTCACAACATAGTCTTGTGATTCATCTATTTACTTCAGCTCATCTGGCACTTGCAGCAGCATGAAAGAGTCCTGAGCTCCCACCTCCAGCTCTTTATCTGCGTAATTGTAAAATGGATTATTTGTGTTTGATGTCTGAACTGACAGCAATTACAATTGGCCAACTCACTAAGTTTCACAAAGTCTGGGACTCTCTTCAAACCTGGAAATCTAACTCACAAAGTTTGGAGTGATTGACCTCAGCTTTGTTTTTCTGTTTTCCATTTTTGGTGATTGTACTGGAAGTTTATGGTTATATACTGTGACCTCACCAGGAAGTGGGTTGAGGGGGTAGGGATTGGGGGACTTGTTTATCTCTGTTGTGGTTCATTTAAATGTTGAATGTATATTGCCAATCTTTAATAAAAGATTTTTGTTTCTTTTTGGAAAAAAAATAATAAAAACATAGTAGCACAGTAGATGATGACAGGTAAAGACCTGTACAGTCCATCCAGTCTGCCCAACAAGATAAACTCATTACATATGGTATGTGATGCTTCATATGTTTATAAGATCTGTTTTTGAGAGAAAAGAACCCCAATTAAAATAGAATAGAAGCAACCCACAAAAGTTCAAGCATAGCTCAAGAAACACAAGTTCTAAGATCTTGACCCAAGTTGCAGCACCAGAAAAACTAGCTATTAAAAGCCAGACTAAAAAAGTGAGCCTTCAGTAGGTATTTAAACTTCTTTAAAGATGGTTCCTTTTGCAGTGGGACGGGGAGTGAATTCCACAGAAAAGGATCAAGGAAAAGGAAAGCTAAATTCTGAGTAGACACTAAGGGCCCTGTTTACTAAGCCGCGCTGGAGGCTGCTGGCATTTTTAGCATGCGCTAACCGTATAGATGCCTAATAATATTCCTATGGGTATCTACATGGTTAGCATGCGCTAAAATTGCTGGTGCACCTTAGAAAACAGGGCCCTAAATGAGCTTGAGAAACAGGTGGAAGAGCAAGATACTGATCGGGTAACGACAGGAGAGAATGACAAGAGATGTGAGAAAAAATTAGAGCGGCTTAATTTGAAGGAATCACTTCATTTAAAGCCTGATGTGGCAACATAAGAATTTTGAATTGAAAATGAAACTTTATTGGCAACTAGTGAAGTCTCTGGAAAAAGTGGAGAGGTATGATCAAATTTATCAGCATTACAAATGAGACTAGCTGTGGTATTCTGAAGGAGCTGAAACTGTGGTAATCCCAGTAATACCATGTTATAATCTAAATACGACATAAGCAGGGTGAGGATTAATAAGTGTAAGGATTGAAAATCGTGGTAACTCCAAACTGAAAGCAGCTTCCTAAGAATTAAGCCTGACTGCATGAGTAGAGAGATGTGAGCTTTAAAAGATAAATTTTTTGTTTTGTTTTGTTACATTTGTACCCCGCGCTTTCCCACTCATGGCAGGCTGGTATCAAAAGTGACTCAAATATTTTAAAACACTGACTGTTGGCAGTGGGATAAGAGTTGGAGGCTGTTTTGTTTCAACTGAGCAAAAGCCTATGATTTTTCAGCCAGTCAAATACTTTGGCCAAGCAGAATTATAAGGGACTCAGATCTGGAGAAGTGGGAGAAATGTGTAAAAGACTAATAATATATCATCTGTATAAAAGGAAGTACTAATACCACATTCCTGAATTAGGGCTGCCAGAGGATTCATAAAGATGTTTGAAAAAGGGTGATAAAATAAACTTTTGGGGAACCCCAGAGGGAGCTGCATAAGTAGAAGACTTGTGACATGAATATTACATAAAGAAAGACAGTTTGGCTAAGAATGATTGGAACAAGCAGAGAACCTGACTATGAATTCCAATATCTGATAAAACGCTGCAAAAGAAGAGAGCGATCTATAAATGCAAATGCTGCACATGAATCCAGAGAGACTGTTAATACCATTTGTCCACGATCTAAGTTGGCATGAATTTCAATGAATAAAGCTGTAATAATGGTTTCCTTACTGAAATTCCCCCAGAAACCCGATTGGGATGAAAAATAGAGATTTGTTCAAGAAAAGTACTAAGTTTTTGAAAAGCAACCTTTCCTGGTGAGTTTTGAAAGAAAGCATAATTGGGATATTGGACGATAGTGACCAGATACTGTAGCATGCAAGGATGCCAAGGCAAGTTACTGACTGCCCTGTTTATGATGGCAGTGTTGAAGTAGCTGGCATTCTGTGTGGGTTCCACAACTCGACACCTTATTGGGCAAACTGGATGGGACCGTACAGGTTCTTTTTTAATCTGTTGACCTTTACTATGTCACTATCTCTACATGTAAAAAAAGGTTTTAGTCAAAATTATTTGTATGTATTTTGTTACAGTTAGCATACAAATATGGCCAATGGTTTTGGGTCCCCAGCATTTAGATTAATACTGTTTTTATATATTTCAAGCTCAAATTTTTAGGGACATGTTAATTTTGTACATAAAAGCAGAAGTACAAAAAACTTGGTTCTTGGGTCAGGCTGAAAGTTCCTTTTCACAGTGACCATAAGGGGTCCTTTTGAAATGATTCTGTAAAGTGAGATTATCTAGTTTCCTTTGTGAAGCCGCTGCTTGATATCTAGCTCATATCTGCTCATTTTATTAAAGCATATGGGGACAGACTTAAGGATTTCAATATGCATACTTTGGAAGAAAGAGAGCAGAGGGGAGATAAATGATAATGTAAAGTTCTCTGTGGCATAAATGCACAGGAAGTGGGCTTCAATTACAAGGATGCTCTAGAACATGGTTGTCCAACCTCGGTCCTCAAGGGCCGCAATCCATTCGGACTTTCAGGATTTCTCCATTGTATGCAAATAGATCTCATGCACATTAATTGGGGAAGTCCTGAAAACCCAACCTGGCGAGGGCCAAGGTTGCAAGCAAAAATGAAGGGCATGCAGGTCTTTCCACAGGAGTCAAACAAGCAGCTAAGAGGGTGGGTGGTTGAATGTTCCAAAGAACAAACAGATCAGAAATCTACCAAAATGTTTTATTCTCGTCAAAGAGTCACATATGTCAGCTGGACCCAACGTGGTCCGTGTTTTGGCAATATGCCTTCTTCAGGGGTCACGGTATCTTACAAGGGTCTCATTTTATGTGACGTTGAGAACTTGAGAAAAATGTCTCATCAAGATCAGGGGAAATTGTTTATCTCAGCGGCATTTAGTAACTCATAGTGATGACAGCGACTGGTGATGTCTGAAAGGACATGATTAAAAAAAGGAGTACAGGATTAAGGTGTAAAGGGATAGTCTTGAAATACCTATTTACAGAAAGGAGGGTTGGATACATGAAATGTCCTACCAGAGGAGGTAATTGAGACATACACTGTATCCAAATTCAAGAAAGCATGAGATAGAGGATCTGTAAGGAAGAGGAAAGTATTGTAGAGATCCATATGGGCAAACTTGATAGGCTATATAGTTATCTGCCATCATTTTCTATGTTTCTAAAAATGCTTCTTGGTGTGTGTAGTTTTGCAAGGGAAAATGCAATTCAAAACTCAAACTCAAGGTGTTCTTTTATAGCTGCTGCTGCTGCTGTTGTCATTAGATGAGAGAACTCTTGTTCAACAAAGTCAGTTAGTTGTCTAATGGCAGAGCAGAAAGTTGTGAACATTTACATTTTTAGGTCTCCCTGTGCACTAAATGAGCATGGAAGTCTAATGAGCAGATGTGACCTGAACCGATGTGTCAAGTATGTCTAGCATAGCATTCTCAACTTAATGCTTGGGACACATACAGCTAATTGAATAGTGAATATCTACAGTGAATATGAGTGAGGATTTGCATTTACAATATGCAAACCTTTCTTGCATGTTAATTGTGTATATTCTGAAAACCTGATGCTTGAGAACTAGTGGTTAAGCAGAACTGCAGTTATAAAAAGTAATAGTGAAAGGTAGCCCGAAGGTAACTTATCTCATGAGTGACTGGGTTTGGATCTTCAGCTGTATCAGTCAAAAAGACATCTTTCTAGGTCTTATGTGATTATTTTTTCACATTGAAATCTTTTCTGGATTCCAGTGGGGTTTTTTTTTTTACAGCACCAAAAGTGAGTTTTCTTGAACATAAATATTATATATAAAGTAGTAGTTAAAATAGATCCTAGGACTAGCTTCACCTCTAGAAAATTGGTGTTGGGCAGTTGTGGAAGCAGGAATTACATACAGCCTTTAGTTGGAAAGAGTTTGGTGCCAGATTTTGGGCCATGTGTATTGTACTCCTGAGGGAGTTTAGGTTCTGTGTCCCTTGGCTAAGGGGACTGTCTTTGCAGTAATATGTCCACATAGAAGTGGATTGGATAATGCAATTAGGGAAAAGAATTCCACTGTGTATTGTGAATGAAAGCACATGATGGCCCTGGTAAGGCTGAATTGGAAACCTAAGGGAGCAGAAGGAAACTGCTGGAACAAGAAAATATATAGTAATAACATTATCCTGAATGGTCCAATTTACTGTGAAAATTATCATGTCTTTCCCCCCCCCCCCCCCCCCCCCCCCACCTTGTTTGCAGGACTTCTGTGGATATAAATCGTACATTGATTATGAAGGTTTCTTGGATCACCTTTCTGCTTGCAAAAGGTAAATTAGTTTGTAATAGTTCATTAGATATGGGCATCAATTAAAATCTTAATCAAAATTGATTTTCTGATTATATTTGCATGGTTAAACAAAGGTATAGAAAGTGTAATTTTAAGAATTTTAAATTACACATTCAACCATGTTTTTATAAATGGAAATTGCTTTATTAGCATGTTATATGTCGAGCATGTTCTCCAAGAATTTCTCAAGATTTCTTTGGAGCACTATTCATGAGCAGGCAATGTACCTGAGGGACATCAGGCACTTATGACATTGATTTGATATACTGCTAAATACAATAAAGTGTTAAAGCAGTTTACAATAAAAAGGGGATCAATTGACATGTTATTAACATAATTAAATGCCTACCTTTAGTTTACATTGGTCACCGTGATTTCTGTAAATAAATTCTAGGCATATCTGACCTTATTCTTTTAGGAGACTGACATTGATGAGCAATTGGTCGCCTCTGTTCCCGACCCATCTTGATTTATTCTCTTCCCGTTCTACTCTAATTTGTTATTTCCTCTGTCCTATTTGATATTGGCATTTGTTTCCTACTCCTTTTGTTTTTTAGTTTTTTGTACACAGCTTTGATTGTTTGTGAAAGGCGTCATATCAGGTCTTCAATAAATATAAACCTTTGGGGTGTAATTAAAGCGAACTTGCTCAAGCTTGTCCCCATACCAGTGCATGGGCAGAATTTAACACTTCCTGATAGACCTGATCAGGCAAGTGGATTGTACTTCTCAACCATCTGCTGGAGGTAGAGAACACTGATTTGTGATATCACTACCAGTATAATGATTGGTGCAGTCCTGGAACCTGGCGGTATTCTTTGCCTCCAGTAGACGGTTGCAGTTTGGATTGGTGCAGGAGATTCTTGAGTGTGGCCTAATTCCCCAGGGCACATGCTGAAGCCGGTAGCCTGAGGCTGAACCTAGAGCCTTGGTGGGAGCTCTTAGGGACTTTTGTCCTAATTGAGCTGGAAGGGAGGCCCTTGGTCCAGGGCTCAGACCTGCTGGTTTCTGGTCTGGTGGGACAAACAACTCCATGCAGTGTAGGCTCTGTTAGGCTGTAGCGAGGGGGAGGGGGGAGGAAATGTGAGGTTGGTGCTTGCTACTGGCCTGCCTACCCTTGTCTTCTTTATTTCACTCTTGCTCTCTCTTCCTCCCTCCACTTCATTTTCTTCCTCTCTCTCCATCCCCTCTTACCTTAATTTTGGCTGTGATCTCTATGGTTTCCTACAGCCAAGAAGGTGATTTGAATTGCCACTTCATACACTGTATATGAGCTATTGCAATCCAAGCATAGTTGTTTAGTTATTTATTTACTGCCTTTTTGAAGGAATTCACTCAAGGTGGTGTACCTCAAGTGTTTGTCAGAGTGTCAAGGTTTGACAGGTTATAGCGCACAGTGTTGTTCTAGGTGGTTTATCTATCTTGCGATTTAACATCTGTATTTCACCAGTCCATGTTAATATTGACTCCTGACTCAGGCATGTTCAGCCGAAACATGGTGACTGTGTCGAAGGCAATTTTATTCACACACTGTTTATCTCCACCTGTTTTTTGTTGCCTTTGTGGTTTTGTGGAGGTTTGGACTTCTTCCTTTTTTTGTTGTGTTATTTTATATTCAGCGACATTAGTAACCTGTACTTCATTGGCTATTACTTTAAGATAATGAATAGAAATACAGCAAAACGAAGAAAATAAGTTCATACCTTTTTTTTTATTGGACTATCTTAATACATTTCTGGCTAGCTTTCAAAGGCAATACCACCTTCCTTGAGTCAGAAATGAGTAAAAGATGACAAATATGAGAATATTTAAGTGAAACATAAAAGCATTCCAGTGACAGTCTCATTGGGAAAGGTGGGGGGGGGGGGTGAGAAATGGAGAGAGAGATGGATGGGTCATCAGAGGATGACAAAGCAGTATGATTTATGGTTTATAATGTGATAGGAAATGCAGATCTTTAAGTCCTGAGGAGTATTAGTTTGAGAGTTGTTTATACTTGGATTGCATTTGAAATGTGTTGCATCAAAAACACATTTATTTCATGAGCAAGTTTGGTCGATATAGAACATGATGATGTGCATGCATGAACATAATGACCTTAATGTTGCTGTTAGGCATAGCACAAAGTCTTTAGACATACAGTTGTGGCCGGTATTGTCTGAGTGAGTTTTTTCTGTAGTAATTTTAAGTTCTATTATATTGTGCTATTCACTGACTTTTTCCTATTTGTTGTTTATAGATATAGTTGTCATTCTGTGTGTGTGTGTGTGTGTGTGTGCTGTTTTTTTTGGTGGAGAGCATTAGATTTAAATATAGAGTGTGCACTCACCATTTCCTTTTAATGTTTTCAGGAAAAGTGTTACAGATGGAGGATGACCTGGTGATTTCATTCCAGCTGTTGCTTTGTGTCTTTGAGTATTTTATCAAACTGTCACCCTCTGCTGTGCTCAAGGAACCATACAGTAAGGTTTCTGTTCTATATTTATCACTGAAAGGTCAAAAAGTCCTGAAATCTTAAAAGGGCTTCAGTAATGGGGCAGAGAGGACAATGGAACATAAGTTTAGTGTGAGTTCCATTTCATTACTTCTGGGTGGACCCCACACAGTTTCCTGTGCTTTGCCTTTTCCTAACCCTGAGTCCTGCAGTCAGTCCTGATGCCTCTGAGTCAGGGGGACAACACTTGTAATTAGTAAATAATTCAAGGAAGAGATCTCCAATAAAATCACTTTGCAAAAGAATATCAAAATATATCATACATGTATAAAAATGTCTGTTTCTTAAGAAAAAGAAACATACATAACAATGTGAGAATACGATGTATAACATTCTCTTTGTATTCATGAGGTTTTGTGGTGAAGAAATGTGTGTGGTCTCAGAAGCTCATGTTCAGCATTTCTTGGGAAAAATATTAGGTTGGGTCAGTGAAACAGATAATTACAGCCTGAAAAGTTGTCTCCCTGTTTTTCTCAGGATCCTCTAGAATGGTGCACCACTGCTCATTTTGAACAACATATCGTGTATAACAAATTCATGAGTTTAGATAGAACAATTTGCTTTTTAACCTTCTTGTGTCTGATTCCTCCTGCTCCTTTGGACTTCCAGTTACTTTAGAATCAGCTTCTACTGGGGCTGCAGTGTCCTAAGCCTTAATTCTCCCCATTTTTAACACTCCATTCTTTTCCTATCTTGGCTAGAGGACATAGATGGCACCATTCTTGGAAACCTGTTATTTATTGCACCCCAAGTCTAGGTATTGATGTTGCACAATAACTATGATTTCCTTCTTCCCTATTCCTTCCTCTTGCTTCCAAGAGGCTGTGTAATAATTTCAGTAATATTGCTTAACATAGTAGTATATACACGTATACACTTGTATTCTGCTGACATTATATTTGTTGCATGATATGCAATAGTGTTGAATGTTTATTTTTCATACTATCATGTTAGTCCTATCACTAGATCCAATTTGCCATCTTCAAGTTTACCTCATTGATTGTATTCTTGTTTATATTTTGTCCCTTTTACTATTGTCACATGTAAACAAAATTTTAAGTTGTCGAGCTGTACCTGCTGTAAACTGCCTTGAGTGAATCTCTTCTTATGGTTCAACATTTTTATTGATGACAACCAGGATATACAAGACCTGTGAGACATTTCAAGATCTGAACAGCTGACACAAATAAACAATACAACATTATCCGTCATCAAGTTTTACATTATTAATAGGTCTCCCAACTCCCCCCTCAACTCTCCCCCCCCCAACTTCACCATAAAGATAAAAGAGAAACAACCAATGAAGGAATAACCTCTTATCAGAAACGTATTAGTAACCACACTCCTTCCAGTGCTACGAAGATCATGTTCTATATTATCAGCAATGGACCTGCAGTTCCCAAATGATATGGTTAGCACCCTTTCCTGGGGCCCAAGCTGGAGAGCCTGTGTTCTGATGGCCCTCCCTCCTACCACCCCAAGGTGATCTCTTACCAAGACCTAATACGAGTGCATTGAACTAAAAATAACTCCCCTCCCCCCTCCCTATCCCCTTCTGCCTGAGCGACCTATGAACCCACCGAGTCAGTAACCTCGTTCTTACTTAAGTGACACAAGTTGCTGAAGTAGGATCCTTTAACGCGCTGAGTTTATTAAGAATGTAACTTCGTGCTTTGGGAGACATCACATTAATATAATCTGTCCAAGTTAAATAAAAATGTTTTTGTGTTTTGAAATTAAGCAGAGCATCCTGAAGCTCCAACAAAAGTAAGGCATGTAAACGATTACGCCATTGCCAGAAAGAGGGGGCCCTCTCCAATGTCCAATTCACCAGGATACATTTCATACCAACCACAGAGGCCTTGTGAACAAGTGCATTTTGGTAAGCTGTACCCCCCTCCACCGGACTTTGGCATCCCAGCAAAATGCATTTTGGCAAACGCCTGATCCGGGATCCTCCTACACCTTCCAAAAACCGTAATATCCGTCTCCAAAAAGCCTCAGTTGCAGGGCATTGCCAAAAAGCATGGTAAAAATCACTTTGGTTCGCCCCACATCGCCTACACTGAGCCGATTCTAGATACCCCATCCGGAATAAACGGGACTGTGATGTGTATGCTCTGTAGATTACTCTAAACTGACATTCCCGAAGTTCTACACTCCTAGTCCATTTCCCCACCCCTCTCAACCCCCGCAGAAGATCCCGGGTTGAGACCTCCGTCTGTGTGTCTTCTGCCCACCTAGCAGCCACTTTCCCTAAATCTCTCTGTGGGCGGGTAGCTATCAATCGCTTATACAACAGGGAGATGGATACAGGGTCCCCCGACGGTACCTCCAAAAGATCTTCCAGCTTGGTGGCCACATCGACACCCAGCGTCCTCTTAGGCAAAGAAGCTACATAGTGTCGTACCTGTTCGTAAGCAAATCTGGAGCTCCAATCTGTAGGATTTAGACCAAGGTCCTCCATGGATTTGATTGCTCCAGCAGGCTCCAGTACCTGATGTAAAAATACAATCCCCCTCTCACCCCATTCCCTCAATCCAGGATTTTCAGTGCCCGGACGAAAGGCGTCATTTCCTTGCAGGGGGAGAAGCCTACTACACCCACCATCAAAGGCCCAAATCTTAGCCAGGTCCCTCCACAACGCCCTCAATGGTCCTATCAAAACACTTGATCTAGCTTGTGCCTCCACTTCTTTCCCCCTCGCATGTAACATATAGAAAGTATGCCTTGGCCTACACAATGCCTTTTCCATGGCCACCGGAGTGTATGCCTCTGTCTGCTGGTACCAATCCCCTAAATGACGTAATAAACAAGCTATATTATAAAGTTTAATATCAGGGACTCCAAACCCCCCATCTCTCCCTTGTCCCATAAGGTACTCAAACTTAATCTGCGGTCTTTTCTTAGCCCAGAAGAACTTAGAAAGCATACTATGTAGTGCACTTACATCCCTTTGCTTAAGGAAAATCGGTATCGATTGCAGAAAATATAACCATTTAGGGAACAGCACCATATTAAACAACGCGATGCGTCCCATCAAAGACAATGGTAACCCTTCCCATCTCCCGAGAGTCTCCCTTCTGCTATTTAGCAAGTGTGCGATATTTGCCTCCCCAAGTTGTCTAGGGTCTTTGGTGAGTTGGATTCCTAAATATTTAAAGGCCGTTCCCGCTCTTTTAAAGGGGCATTTTAATCTCACCCACTGGTCTTCCCTCATATTAAGGGTCATAACCTCTGATTTCTCTAGATTAAGCCGAAATCCAGAAAAATCCCCAAACTCCGCAAAAAGTTCCATCAATGAGGGCAGCGAAACCTGGGGATCCTCTAGAACTACTAGCAGATCGTCCGCAAAGGCTGAAATCTTAAAAGACTCTTCCCCTATCTGCACTCCTCTCACCTCCCCTGTCCGCTTGATGTCCCTAATAAGGGGATCCAACACCAATATGAAGAGAAGTGGCGAGAGGGGACACCCCTGCCTAGTTCCACGGGCTATCTGAAACGGGGCCGAGGCCCTTCCATTCACCCAAACCTCAGCTGTCACTCCATGGTATAATGTTTTTATTGCATCATGGAAGAACCCCTCTATTCCATATGCCCGCAAGATGGCAAACAGAAAATCCCATTTAACATGGTCAAAAGCCTTTTCGGCGTCAAAACTGATTATTAAAGCTGGAATCTCCTGGTAATGTATTGTTTCTAAGGCCCCCAGAACTTGCCTCATGTTGCGTACTACTGTTCTGCCCCGGACGAAGCCCACCTGTGACTCTTCCACCACCTGTGGCAAAATTTTTGCTAATCTGTTTGCCAAAATTTTTGCAAACAACTTTGTCTCAAAAGGCAACAAAGAAATAGGTCTATACGATCCTGCACTCAAGGGGTCTCGGCCTGGTTTTAACAAAACCACTATTTGGGCCCTTCGTAGTGATTCTGGTAGTGCACCTATCTGTATGAACCGATTAAACACCACCGTAAGGCATGGTGCTATGTCCTCTGCAAGAATTTTGTAAAATTCAGCAGACAGCCCATCCCCCCCAGGCACCTTAAACAAAGGGCTATCTCGAATACCCCAGCTCACCTCATCCTCTGTTATATCCCCCTTGAGACTATCTTGATGGCTCTCCGCAATTTTAGGAAGTGATTGACCTGCTATATAACATTCCGCCTGAAGTCCCTGCTCATCTGGCGCCGAGTACAGCGTCTCATAAAACTGCCTAAAGACTTCATTCACTCCCTCTGACGTATGCTGCAATCCTCCTTTGCATCCCTTATCTGAGAAACAAAACGTGACCCTCCCACCTGTTGTACTAACCGGGCCAACAGCTTCCCTTGTCGATTAGCATGCTTGTATAATTGGTATCGGAAGTATTGATTAGATTTTTTTGTTTTCGCGTGTATTAATTGATTTAAAGCAGACTGAGCTTCTAATAACTGAGATTTATGTATGCTCGAGGGCTTCACTCCAAACCTCTGTCGTGCCTTCCCGACTATCTTTCCCAACTTGAGAATCTCTGCTTCCCTAGCTTTTTTCTTGTGGGAGTAATAGGAGATAATGGTGCCTCTCAGCACGGCTTTGGCTGCTTCCCAAAATAATACCGGGTCCCTTTGATAAGTGTCTTTATTAAACTCTGTGTACTCACGCCATTGGGCTTGTAGATAAGAAGAGAACTTCCCATCATAGTAAAGTTCCCTAGGGAATCGCCATCGGGCTCTCTGTGCTCTCTCCTGCCCGCAAGAAAAGGAGATCCACACAAACGCGTGGTCCGACACCTGGGTCGGTCCTATCTCCACCTGTTCCAGTTGTGTGACTGTACAAGATGAGACCAGGATAAAGTCAATGCGTGAAAGCGTATCATGGGCTCTCGATAGATGGGTATAGTCCCTCTCCCCCGGGTGAAACAAGCGCCAAGCATCTACCATATCCAACAAGGAACATAGCTTTGGGACTCCCTTTCTCATATTCACTGGGCCTACTCTAGAAGTCCCCGTACTGTCCAATAGCGGATCAAACACCGAATTAAAGTCGCCCCCCATAATTATGGGCATCTGGTCGAAGGAATGTATCCGGTTTACTATGGTTTGGTAAAACTGTCTATCATATTGATTTGGCGCATACACATTCACCAGTAGCAGGGGTTGATTATGCACTTGGACCTCCACTATGACAAATCTACCTTTCGGGTCTGTAACCACCCTCTTCCTGACAATAGGGAGCCCCCTGCGGAATAGTATGATGACTCCTGCTTTTCTGTTGGTCGTTGGGCTCTCCACGTAATCTCCCACCCACCATTTGCATAGTTTTTTGTGTTCCTGTCCAGTTAAGTGTGTCTCCTGTAGCATTGCTATGTGAGTTTTTTGTCTGTTTAAGGTTTGTAAAATCTTACTTCGCTTGATCGGGGAGGTCACGCCCCCCACGTTCCAGGAAACCACCTTAACCATTTTCTGATAAAAGCATGCCAATAATCCAGTTAATTGCAATATAAGAGAGAAGGTGTCCCAGCCTCCACCCTCCCCCACACTTGTCTTCCCCAGCAACAAGTCCCCAGATTCTCCTGCCACTTGCGCCGCGCTCACTCAGGCAGAATTCCCCCCCTCCCCCCCCACCCTAGCCCCCCGCCCCTCATCTGTACCCTCACCCACTCCCTCGAGTTCTCCAAGGAACTCATCACGTATAGGTGCACTAGCCCCTATCAAAATGATTCCTTTCCCTCTTTTTAGGGGAACCCACCGTTAAACTTTCAACTCCTCTCTCCCCTTCACATATCAAAACATTGTACCCCTTCACATATTAAACCATTGTACCCCATCTACCTTGATCAGTATACTTTTGAACACTTATAGTAGTTACAGTTTACATTTTAATCTTAGCAGACTGTTTATTAACTTATCAAAGCCATGGCTGGCTCTACTAGAGTCTCTGAAATATAGAGTCTTCTTTCAAACATTTATTCCAGTTTCAGGCCTCAAACAACATTTGCCTGAACCCCGTCTCTCCACAGTACCTTTCAATCCGTGTCTCCCTGTATCAGGTTTTGGAGGAAAGCAGAAGCTGTCGACACGTTTTCAAAGAACTTTACTGTACCTCCATGGTGTACTCTCAGCTTTGCAGGATGTACCAGAGCGAACCTGATCTTCTTCTCATGAAGTTGTGTACATACTGGTGCAAACTCCTTTCTTGCTGTTGCCACCCTCGAGGAATAATCCTGAAAGCAGAGAATTCGCTGACCGTCATGTTTAAGTTCTGCTCCTGCTCGTACTGCTTGTAGAATAGCCTGTTTGTGCCCATAGTTGAGGATTTTCAAAATCACCGCCCTAGGCCGCGCCGCTCCTTGCCTTCTTGGCCCCAGTCTGTGTGCTCTCTCGATTCTCAGGGGGCCTGGCATATTATTCAACTTCAGCGTGGTTGGAATCCAGGTTTCTAGGAAACTGCCCAACTCCGACTCTTGGATCTGCTCTGACAAACCGATCAGGCGCAGGTTATTGCGCCTGGATCGGTTCTCCAAATCGTCGATTTTATTCTCCAGGTCCAATATCCGTTTTTGCAGTGCTTCCACCGGCTGCACCTCAGACACCATGCGGTCCTCGATATCACTAATCCTTTGCTGGACATGGTCCAGGTCCAGATGAAATCCATCTAGGCGTTCGTGCGCCGAGTCTGAATCTCTTCTTAAAGATGGCTAGTAAATCATAATAAACTAATAAAAAAAAGCCCGTTTCTGGAACGAATGAAACGGGCGCTAGCAAGGTTTTCCTGGGAGTGTGTATGTTTGAGAGAGAGAGCCAGAGTGAATGTGCGGGTGTGTGACAGAGTGAGACTGTCTGTGTGACAGTGTGTTTGTGAGAATGAGAGTGTGTGACAGGGCCCCTCCCCTGATCCTAATGCCCCTCACCCCGTTCCCTCCCCTCCTTTTCCTCCTCCTTCCCACACTTTGGGTTCCTTAAGGCTTTCAAAAGTCTATGTACCCCCGTGGCCCTAACGCCCAGTATCCGGATACCCCACCGCTTTCCTCCTCACCCCTCCCCCAAGATGTAATACTTTCACGTCCTTCATTTTTTAAAAAAAGTGTCCTATCTACCCTGTGTACAAATGCCCGGCATTCAGATTGTGTTCGTCTCGTAAATTTTCATTTCTTTCATTCATTCAGAGCTTGCCCCCCCCCCCCCCCCCCCCCCCCCCCCCCTGAACACTTTTGGTTCCTTCAGTCTTTTAAAACTCTCCTATGTACCCTGTGTGCTAATGGCCAGCATTGAGATTGTTTTCCTTTCCCAAATGTTCATGTCTTTCAGTCGTTCAGAACTCCCCCCCTCCCCCCCCATTTAACACTTTCGGTTCCTTCAGTCTTTTAAAACTCTCCTATCAACCCTGTGTCCTAATGGCCAGCACTCAGATTGTTTTGCTTTGCCAAATTGTCTGTCACTGATGTCACTGAGGTCAGTGCGTGCCTGCCTAGCAGACCACTTCCGGCAGGCACGGTCCCAGGCACATCCTGTTGGAGGTGAGAATTATTATATAGGATATAGTAATGATGACATATAAAGACCAAAGTTATAAGTGCCACTCTGTGCAGGTTCCTCTGCATGCCTTCTTAGAAGTGGAAAAAGTAGTTTCACTATTGATTTTTTTTTTAAAGCTGAAGTGCTATATGCTTGGTTTCCATTCTCTTGCCATTTAGGCATTCTTTATTAAACCCGTCATCATTTGTTTCCACCATCTCTGAGAGGGCATTCCAGGAAGCCACCACCCTTTTTTTTTTTTTTTTAAATATTTGATCTTGCTCCTGAGTCTACCTTTTTGCATCATCTTATCATACCCCCTTGTTGTGCAACTTCCTTTTCCTTTGGAAAATGTTTGCTTTTTGTATGTGAATGTAATTGAGGTCTTTATCTGTGTCATATCTACCTGTCACTTCTCATGTGTCATCTGGTATAGGCTCAGCACTATTTTTGGTTACTTTCTTCTGGACAGCTGTTAGTGTCTTCATATCCTTACTGAGATTTAGTATCCAAAACTGCACACTGTGTTTAAGTGAGTCCTCATCCATCACCTGTACAGGGGCACTATCACCACTTCCTTTCTGTTGGTTATGTGTTCTGTTCAATCTAACATCCTTCCGGTTCTGGCCACCATGTTGTCACAGTATAGTGCTACCTTGAGATGATTAGATATTGTTACTCCAAGATCTCTGTCCTCATCCTTGCACATTAGCCTTTCAGCTCCCTCCATCAAATACAGCTCTGTTGGATTTTTGCATCTCAAATGCATCATGCTTCCTTAGAATTAAAGCTTAACTGCTAAGCATTCAACTGGTCTTCCAGGTTTTGTAGATCATGTCTTATTCTGTCTACTGTCTTGGGGGGGGGGGGGGGGGTATTCATTTTGCTGATCTTCATATTATGTACAAAAGGAATACTTGGATCCTATTACAAGTAATTGGGCTATTCCATTTTTCACATCTGAGGTGGTTGGCCCAGTTGTCCGTGTGGCCAGTGAGGATAGCCCATTCAATTATATGCACAAATCTGCAAAATTCATTGGCTTTTTATCTTAGTCCTCTTGTCCATAGGTAAATATTGATGTATTTGATACACTAGATCCAAAAAGGGAAAAGTAAAAGGGATGAGATTTGATTATAATCAAAACACTTTACCATCCATTTTTTTTTCTTTTAACTCTTTAGCAGTATTCCTTATGAAGACATTGAATTAAATCTGCCTCGGGACCAATCCCTTTGCTAGTCCATTACTCACTTACCTTTGCTTTTCTCTGTCAATCAGTGGCGTAGCCAGACTGCCAATTTTGGGTGGGCCTGAACCCAAAGTGGGTGGGCACAAAATTTTCTCTCTACCCCCCTCCCCCAGCAAAATTTAGTCACACTTTTCAGTGAGCTTTCAGAGGCCAAAACCTCCTGCCTCAGGTCAGTATAATGCTGTTACGGTATCCTCTCCTGACCTAAGGAAGGAAGTATTGGTCTCTGAAACTTTATTAACACAGGTACCATATTACTTTATCCTAAATTAAAAATAAAATTATTTTCTTTACCTTTGTTGTATGGCCATTTACTTTTTCTCATTGTGTTGCTCCCAGTCTCTAGATTCTGCTTTCCTTCGTCTTTCTCTTGCCAGGGTTTCCTGTCCATTCATCACCTATGGCTTTTCATCTTTTCCTCACCCTTGTTTGCCACATGCCCCTTCCTCTTATTCTCCAGTCTTTCCCTACTATGTCCTTTCCCTCTTTCCATCCAGCAGCTCCCCTCTTTCTCTCCCCATCCTTCCAGTGTCTCCCCTCTTTCTTTTGCATCCAGCGTCTCCTTTTTCTCCCTACCCTTCCATCCAGTGTCTTCCCTCTTTCTCTCCTTATCCTTCCACTCATCTACCCTCTCTCCTGATCCTTCCATCTAGTGTCTCTATCTCCCCTCTCCTTCTATCCAGTGCCTATCTCTCTACCCTTTTCTGTTCAGTCTCCTCCCTCTCTCCACATCCTTCTAGTTTCTCCCCTTTCTCTCTGCATCCTTTCATCCATCTCCCCTCTTTCTCTCCCTATCCTCCCATGTCCAGCAGCTCTCTTCCCTCTAGTCCCTTCTTCCTCTCCCTCCCATGTCCAGCAGCCCTCTCCCTTCCATCCAATCCCCTCCTCCTCTCCATCCCATGTCCAGCAGCTCTCTCCCTTCCCTCTAGTCCCTTCTTCCTCCCTTGTCCAGCAGCTCTCCAGTCCCTTCCTCCTCTCCCTCCCATGTCCAGTAGCTCTCTCCCTTCCCGCCAGTCCCTCCCATGTCCCAGCAGCTCTCCCTTCCCTCCAGTCCCTTCTTCCTCTCCCTCCCATGTCCCAGACGCTCTCTCCCTTCCCTCCAGTCCCTTCTTCCTCTCCCTCCCATGTCCCAGCAGCTTCTCCCTTCCCTCCAGTCCCTTCTTCCTCTCCCTCCCATGTCCCAGCAGCTTCTCCCTTCCCTCCAGTCCCTTCTTCCTCTCCCTCTCATGTCCCAGCAGCTTCTCCCTTCCCTCCAGTCCCTTCTTCCTCTCCCTCCCATGTCCCAGCAGCTCTCTCTTTCTTCCCTTAAGTCCGTTCCTCCTCTCCCTCCTATGTCCCAGCAGCTCAGCCACTTCCCCCCCAGGCCAGCGAATCCATATCCTTCCCGCGCTGTCGCTGCCCTTTTGTCTCGCGGAGGCAGCGTTCAGCGTTTCCTTCCTGCCCTGTCTTCTCCCCAGACTCCGCTGCATCGTCCCTGCAAGTGGAATCCTTTTCCTTTTCGGCCGTCGCGCTGCGCTGCCATACACACAGGCAGCTTCGCTCCTCCCCCACCGCATCCATTCTGGCCCTCTCTGATGCACTTCCTGTTAGGGCCGGATGATCGCGGTGGGGGAGGAGCGAAGCTGCCTGTGTGTATGGCAGCGCAGCGCGACGGCCGAAAAGGAAAAGGATTCCACTGGGACAATGCAGCGGAGCCTGGGGAGAACACAGTACAGGAAGTAAACGCTGAACGCTGCCTCCGCCGGACAAAAGGGCAGCGACAGCGTACGAAGGATGGGCGGGCCTGGAGGGAAAATGGGTGGGCCTGGGCCCGTCCAGGCCCACCCGTGGCTACGCCCCTGCTGTCAATCACTTTCTAATCCAGGTTACCACCTTGAGAACCCCCTCAGGCAACTCAATTTGTTCATGAGCCTCCTATGACTAACAGGTGTCAAAGGCTTTGTTGAAATCCAAATAGATCATATTCAGTGCATGCATTCAATTTGATTTTTATATCAGTCAGTTGAAGAACTTTAATCAAATTTGTTTAGCATGAACCATGTTTCTTTGGATTTTGCACCTCACTGGACTGTAGATAATTCACTATTCCTTCTTTCAGTAGGGTCCTCCGTTATTTTACTTACCATTGAGGTAAGGCTTACTATCCTGTAACATAGTCAATGCCAGCAGATAAAGAACTGCACAGTCCATCCAGTTTAGTTTCCTATCTTTTCTCTATGACCTATTTTTTTGAAGAGAGACCACATCTGCTTTCCAGTCCCATAGAAACTCTCTTGTCTCCAAATATTTATACATCTCAGTAGATAGCCAGAACCTCTCCTGTGCTCCATTAGTATCCTGTGATTGTATCCCTTCCAGTCCTATAATTCTTTTTACTTTCAATTTTGCAAGTTCTTCATATAGAGTCTCTTATATGAATGCTCCATTCCCATATGTACCTTTTGTTATCTGCTATCCTTCTCTAGGGTTGTTTACCATGAATACCAGACAGAAGTAGTCGTTTAACATTTCTGCCTACTCTTCATTCTCTCCACAAACTGATGCTTAGAATTCCATCTTTGGTCTTCCTTCTCTCACCAAAATTCCTGAAAGCCTTGTCAGCTCACCTTATGTCTGTAGCCATCTTTTCTTCTGCCTGTTCTGTTGCAACGCTTGGGTTGTTAAGTTTTTTGGGGGTTTTTTTTTTTATTTCTTTTGGCTTTACACAGTGTTCTTTTGTGGGTTGTTTTTTTTTTTTTTTTCATTTTAATGATCTTTCTGTGAGGACAAGCATACTGTTTTCTCACATGTGGGGTGATGTCATCCAGTGCAGAGCATTAAAAAGCAAATATTGCTTTAAGAGGACACACATGCACGAGTGCCTTCCTACCCATTGTGAGAGCATGGGACCAGCTGTCTCTTCTTACCCGTTGTGAGGAGAGGACGCGCTATCTGCGGCTCCTCACGCCGTCTTGCGCATGAGTACTTTTTCAGAGCAAGTAGTGCCTTGCTTAGGAGATTTTTTTTTTGTCTCCTATTTTTTTGTCCCTTTTTTTCCCTTCCTTTATTGGTTTAGGTATTTTTTCCCCACTTTTTTTTTTTTTTTTTGGCATTCTTTTGCACTGTTTAGGCACTCTTAGGCCTGAGCTCCGGTTGGGATTCATTCTTTATATTTTTTTCGGGTGCTTTGCCCCTTTTTTCTAGCACCATCGAACCATTTGATTTGGCCACTGCTGTTTTCCCTTCTCTGTCACTGAAGGTTCCCAATGGCTTTAAGCACTTTACCGGGTGCAATAGATAGGACCATCTCTGGCAGACACTCATTCTTCGTGTCTTCAGTGTTTAGGTCCTTAATATATGCCTTCCAGCTGTGTTCTGATGAAAAAAAGAACATAGCTGGCCAGAGAGGCTCAGTGAGAAACATTTTGGAGTCTGGTCTGAATCCTGGACTGCATCGGCATCAGCACCAGTGTCAATGTTGAGAGTTTCACTGGCATCAGGTGCATTGGTCCACATGGCTAAGGCTTGTCTCGGACACTGGGAGTGGACGTGCATCGAGTGGGTCTCCACCTGCACTAATGCTGGCTGTTGTGCAGAGCCACGTACTGGTAAGCATCGGACCTGACCTTGAGGTGACGTGAGGGTTTGACGGTGTCCTCTTTGTCACCAAGGAGCATCAATCACTGGCATCAGGTGAATGCAAAGAAGCATTGGCATTAATCCCCCTCGATACATGGTACCCGGGAACTCTGGGGCACCAAGGGAACCCCCAGTCCCCAAGAAGTGTCAGCGCCAGGAGGACTGCTCCCTTTCTATACAAGAGATGCCGATGCGCAGGTCTGTATGGGGCCAGGTGACTTACTACTCTTTAATTTGTCAGTTTGGCTCAGTACCCCCATTACCTCTCCACTCTCATCTCTCCCTACATTCCTCCCCGTGAACACCGCTCACTGGACAAATCTCTCTTGTCATCTCCCTTCTCCTCCACTGCTAACTCCAGACTTCGTCCTTTTCCCTCGTGGCACCTTATGCCTGGAATAGACTTCCTGAGCCTGTACGTCTAGCTCCATCTCTACCTGTTTTCAAATCTATGCTGAAAACCCACCTTTTCACCACTGCTTTTGGCTCCTAGCCACTACTCAATTGCCCTCCCCTTGTTCCTTCTCACCCAGTACTTCCCTCACCCTTAATTGTCTTGTCTGTCTGTATTTTTAGATTGTAAGCTCTGTTGAGCAGGGACTGTCTCTCTGTGTCAGGTGTTCAGCGCTGCTTGCGTCTGGTAGCTCTATACAAATGCTAATAATAATAATAGTACATCTTCCAGGTTCACCGATATATCTTTCAATTCGTCTGCATCATCACCCTTGAAAACCATTTCCAGTACAGGCAGATCTCTTACATCTTCCGTAAAGAGAGGAGCAAAGAATTAATTCAGTTTTTCCGCTATGGCCTTGTCCTCCCCAAGCACCCATTTTGCTCCTTCGTGATCTAACAGTCCCATGGATTCCCTTGCAGGCTTTCTGCTTCTGATGTACCTGAAAAAGTTGTTACTGTGAGTTTTAGCCTCTGCGGTAAGTTTCTCTTCATAGTCTCTTTTAGCCTTCTTTATTAATGCTTTGCGGCTGACTTGCCAGCGCTTATGCTGCTGCTTATTTTCTTTGTTTGGATCCTTTTTCCATTTTTTGAAGGACAATCTTTTGGCTGTAGTGGCCTCTTTTACTTCACCTTTAAACCATGCTGGCTAACGTTTTCTCTTCTTTCCTCCTTTGCAAATACGTGGAATGCATCTGGACTGGGCTTCCAAGTTGGTATTTTTGAATAATGTCCACGCCTGATCGAGTGTCCTAATCTTTGCAGCTGACCCTTTTAATTCTTTTTAACCATTTCCCTCATTTTATTATAATCGCCCTTTTGAAAATTAAATGCAGCTACAGTAGATCTCTTTTGTTGGTTCATCCTAGATAGTAGCTCAAACTTAATCATGTTATGATCACTGTTTCCTTAGCACATCAAACATTTGTCCTTTTTGGTGCCTTCCCTTGTTCAGGATATTTTTTCTCATATTTTACCTTTTTCTCTAGTTTATGAAATTTATTGGGGGGGGGGGGGGGGTTCAAATTATTTGTTATTTTTCTCTTTTTTTTTTTACCTTTGAGGCCTTCAAGCCCTTCTTTTGGCTGGGAAGCATCGACCATATTCAGATAGCAATTACTCAAGCTCCTCTGCCATTAAGCCTTTTGACTTTGCATCGGCTGTTTTTCACTCCATGTCATTGAGGGTGCTGATTGACTGACTTTCAGAAGCGTACTTGATGCATTAGGACCATTTAGGGCACAGACCCCCCCCCCCCCCCCATAACTGGTGTGTTCAGTGCTTAGGTCCGGAGCACAAGGACATAGAGTAGCATCAGCGCATGCAAACAAGGATATGTAACGCCCACAGAGTCCAGTGTGAAACCTCTTGGTTCTGCATTGGCATCAAGCATGACAGAAAATTCATCACTAGACGCGGAGCGGGCATTGGCATCGGGTGCACCGATACAACATTGAAAATGTCTGACATCGAATACTGTACCACGAACGCATAAGGATTCCATGTCCTCTTTGTCTATGCAGTGTGCACTGGGGGATACGCAGTGTATAAAACCTAAGAAGCATCGCCATCATTCTCCCCCCCTGGTACTCTGCCAACACATCACCTGCATCGACATCCTTGATGCATGTAAAGCGTCCTTTCCACAGTAACAACTGTACAACTTCTTTCTCATTGAGAGCCTTCAAGGCCTTCTGCACAGGCAATAACTCGGGCTGCCTTCACACCGGTGTCTCAGCCAGTACCGACGCATACTCTACAGGAAGAAATCCGGGCAATGCTCAGGAGCTCCCAGGGCAGCTGCACATGCATTCTGCTCAGGCTTACAGGGTGCTTGTGCCAGTCTTAGCCCAGCCCATAGATACATCAGAGAGACAGTCATGGGAGAGATCCTGCACACTGGTTCCATCAACCATCAGGGACACCATGAACCTGACAGACGCATGCATTGATGTCGGCAAAGGAACTTTCTCCAGCCTTGGAGACTCATTCGCATTGTTGTTCTCCAAAGCAGAGCTGACACTCTAATCAACACGTACTTCCCAAAAACAGTATTTTGAAGAGTCAGCCCTGGTAGACAGAACAGGACCCACAGAACCTCTCAGCTGAGGAGCCCTATGGCACTCCATCTGATCCTTCATTCAGAACTCTTTGAGGTTGTAAATTATGACTCTCCTAGAGAAGGAATCACTGTTTCACTTCATACAATTATGAGGAATATGCAGATCAAAAGCTGGGAGACTCCACTGACAGTTCAAGTTGCTCCAAAGAAAATTTATACAATGTTAGCTAACCAATCGTATATTAGTTTATCAACTTTATTCCACAATTTGTTTAGTCTCTAATACAGAGTACTCTCTCCTTTGCAGACTTCCTTCCTGCTGAAAAGACTGATGAGTTCCTCAAACTTCACAGGAAACTTCTAGATTGTCTATACTTACGACAATCTTTTGATGCCTTTGATGTCTCTTCTCACATTTCCACGTCTTTCCTGGCTCAGGATCTCTGACCTCGAATCTGTTCTCCAGGTGCATCTAGCAGATGTCCCTTATTGATCTGCTTTGTTTGTTTTTCCTGTGTTCTGAAGGCAGATCTTTTGCCTCTTTTTTTTTTTTTCTTCTTCTTCTTCTTTTGGTTGCTAATTAAAAAGCATACAGATACTATTAAAACCTTTTCTAGGCCATAAAGACTTCTGCTGCCTCTTCTAGAAGATTTGCAGGAGGATTTTGACACTCCAGTTACTATACATCTAAGAGTCATTATACACCCACTCCTCCTCCACCTCAAAGGACTATGCCCCAAAGCTCATGTCAGTTGCAACAGTAGGCACAGAAATCATAGACCTCTTCTCATTCTAAACAACCACTCAGTTGTTGACTCCTTCCTAGAGAGCATTGCCACCATTCAATTGTCTGCCAAGCAACCTACTGATAGGAGGCAGACTTATCCTCTTTTTGCAGAGGTGGCCACTCATAACCTCTGACCATTGGGTGCTATATATCGTACAGCAAGGTTACACACTGCATCGGGAAAATACGATCTCCTAGCCATCCACCAAGAGTCTCGTTTCAACTCCTTTCAAAGATAGTACTTTAAGACGAGCTGTCTGTCCTTCTCTGACAGAATGCAGTAAATCCAGTTCCTCCACCAGAGAGGGGTCAAGGGTTTTACTCCAGATAACTCTCATACCAAAAACATATGGGGGGGGGGGGGGAGTATGACTAATTCTCGACCTGTGAGATTTAAACAAAGTCCTATGCAAAGAAAAATTTCACATAGTTTCCCGGAGATCACTTCTTCCCATGATCCATCTCAATGACTTGCTTTTGCTCTCTAGATCTGAAGAAGGCATACATTCACATACCTATTCCCCACAGAAAGTTCCTGCGCTTCCTCTGTGGGACTCTGCTTTATTCTTACACAGCCTTGTCGTTCGGCTTGGCTTTGGACCCGAGAGTTTTCACAAACTGCCGGATAGTGGTAGCTGCAACACTGTGCAGGTGGAGCATATACATATCTTCCCCTACCTCGATGACAGCCTAAACAAGGCAACCCCCCGAGAGTCAGCACAGAACTCAATTGAATCTGCCTTCTATCTCCTTGGTTTTGTGATAGATTACCCAAAATAACATCTTCAGTCAGTTCAGACTTCACCCATTGGGATATCCAGGACACTACTCTGAGAGCAAACAACATAATACATCTCTCCACTCAGGTTTCCAAATCCACCCAGGTGTCTGCTTGTGAAATGATCCACCTACTAGGTCACATGGCTTCAACAGTCCATGTAACACAGTTGACTCCACTCCACTTCCAAAGTTTTAATTCGACTCTCTCCTCTCGGTGGTCCCAAGCCATGAGATTCCTCTTGGCCCATATTTGAGTTATTCCACAGCTATTGCCACTCTGCAGTGGCAGATGGTGCCCCAGAATCTAACCCGAGAACTTCCATTTCAGACCCTTCCACAACACAAAGTCCTCACCACGGATGCCTCCATGGTAGATTTGGGAGTTCATCTCAATCTCCATACACAAGGTTCTTAGTCTCCACGAAGGAAATGACATATCAATCTTCTGGAATTTTGAGCAGTCTGGAACGCCCTCAAAATTTTTCAAGACTACATCCTTGACGGATAATTCTTGTTCGCATGGCCAACCAGGATGAGATGTATTACTTGAACAAACAAGATGGAACAGGTTCTTACCACCTCTGTTGACAAGCAATCCAGATATGGATTTGGGCAGCTTCTTGAAACATCTTTATAAGAGCTGTTTACCTAGCCAGCAAACAGAATGCTGTGGCAGACAAATGGAGCCAGAGTCCTTCAAACTCAGGATTGGTCCCTCAGCATATCAGTAGCTCGTCAAATATTCCAGTAGTGAGGGACCCTAGTGATAGACCTGTTCGCTTCTACCCAAAACAAGCTTCCTCACTTTTTCAGAATCTATTCTCCCAACCGTGCGGTCTCAGGTGTCTTGCTCCACTGAGGAACAAATCTTCTATATGCTTTTCCCCTATTGCCTCTCATATGGAAAACTCTTCTCAAACTAAGTCGGAGACTAAGGGACCATGATCCTAATTGATCCCTACTGGCCACATCAAATTTGGTTCCCTCTTCTAGAGTTATCATCCAAGGAATCATTGAGATTAGATCCTTTTCCAAACCCAATAACACAGAATGAGGAGTCCCTCCTCCATCCAGACCCTTGCTCTCTAGTGCTTGGTTTTTGATGATACAGACTTACATTTCTTAAACCTTCCAGAATGGGTCTCTAGGATACTATTAGTCTCTAGAAAACCACCTAGGCAGTAATGTTACTGTTTTAAGTGGAAAAGATTTTCCCTCTGGTGTACAGCCAGAGCGCTCAACCCTGCTAGGTGCTCATGTAGCATGATATGAGTTCTGTACTCTAGATTCTATACTCAAGATTGTTCCAGAACTTAATGTGTAGCATGATATGAGTTTCATTGTCAGAGTTATTGATTTTGCTGGAATCGGTGTGTGTATATATATATATATATATATATATATATATATATATATATATATATATATATATACACACACACCTGCAAAGACTTATTGGAGTAGTCTTTTGGCGCCTAACCACCTTCCCCATTCCTGTTACCTACACTGACTACGTAGTCTGTTACCGTTAGATTGTAAGCTCTCTTGAGAAGAGACTGTCCCTCCCCGTGTTTAAACTTGTATAGCGCTGCGTAACCCTGGCAGCGCTATAGAAATGCTAAGTAGTAGTAGTAGTATCAGAAAAACTGGTCTGACTTTCACCTTCCCCCTGGAGACTACTGATAACAAAAGCTAGCTGAATGAATACTTACAGTCAATCACCACATCTCCAAAGAACAAAAGTACGCATATTGAGAGCAATCAAAAAGATTGGATGAAACTCACAATGACTCAGAAAGCACATCTATGCCAGAGTCCCTTAATCCTGCCAGATACCTTCTGGATGTATTTCACAGCAGATAGCCAGACAGAAACTCTTATGATGTCATTAAAACGTGAACAGTTACCATGCTCTATCTCAAAACTAGATGGAACTAGTTTGCAGCTATCCCTGAGTTTTCATTGGATCAAATACACCCCACCTGACTTCAGTTGATGGTTCAACAAGAAAATATAAAACCCTGGAACATTCTCAGATCTCTCTGCTTCTTCCTGATCTGCACCTCTATGGACCTTCACTGAATCCCTGGGCCTTGCTGGACTTCACACACATCCAAGATGAGACTTTCTCCAGGCTCCAGCAACAACTCTGCAACAAAAAAAGTTCTTTTCCAGCAGGGCCTCCTTCATCACTCCAACCAGCAGCCTCCATCAAAGTGAGTTACTATTAATCCAGCCTAATTTATAATTCAGACTTTCTATCTTGTAGCACATTTCCCTTGTGTAAGATCCCTAAAAACTGCCTCTCTTTAATATCATTGCATTACCTGTATTGTAAATAAACATTTTAAAGTTAAATATCTGGTCTTTATGTTCTGAGCACATGTCCTTAAACCTTACAGTGCAGGTTAATGTAATTCCCCAAATATATACTTTCATTCCCCTTTTTCACATATTATTATTTTTATATTAATACTCTTCCTACCTCCTCCATCTTTCTAATTCTGGCCTCAAAACTAATTCTGAGTATGCTTGAGTGCCATTAGCACTTTTCACTCCAGGATTGATAACAAGCCAATTTCTGTTCAATCCTTGATAATTAAATTTCTGAAAGTTTTATTTCATACCAAACCTCCTATCAAACCACCACCTGTAGCGTGAGATCTCAATGTCATCTTCACAGCTCTCATGAAACCTCTTTTTGAACCACTTCATTCATGTTTTCTGAAGTTCCTCACCTACAAAGTATTGTTCTTAATAGCACTTCTTCCAGAAGAGTAAGCAAACATCAAACCCTTGTGGCAGACCTACCTTATACCAGGTTCTACCATGAAAGGGTTGTTCCCCGAACCCTCCCTAAAGTGGTATCGGAGTTCCACCTCAATCCATTGTACTTCTATCTTCTTCCCTAAGCCACACTCTCATCCTGGAGAAGCAGCACTGGATACTTTAGGCTGGAAGTGTGCTCTAGTATATTATCTGGAGCGTACAAAACCTCATAGAAAGTCCTCCCAGCTTTTTGTATCCTTTGACCATAACAGATTAGGGATTCCCACCAAATGTACTATCTCAACTTAGCTGGCTGACTGTATCTCCTACACGTATGCTCAGTCTGGGCTGACCCTTCATGGCCATGTCACTGCTCAGTGTAAGAGCCTTGGTGGCTTCAGTAGCCCATTTCCGCTTTGCCGCCATTGAGGAAATTTGCAAGGCGGCAATTTACAGGGGCGTTTTCGAAAGAGAAGGGTGCCCATCTGCTGACACAAATCAGGAGATGGGCGTCCTCTCAGGGTCGCCCAAATTGGCATAATCGAAAGCTGATTTTGGGTGCCCTCAACTGCAGTCTGTCGTGGGGATGACCAAAGTTTACGGGGGTGTGTTGGAGGTGTAGCGAAGGCGGGACTGGAATGTGCTTAAGAGATGGGCGTCCTCAGCCGACAATGGAAAAAAGAAGGGCGTCCCCGATGAGCATTTGGTCAACTTTACTTGGTCGACTTGGTCCATTCTTTTTCACGACCAAGCCTCAAAAAGGTGCCCAAACTGACCAGATGACCTCTGGAGGGAATCGGGAATGACCTCCCCTTACTTCCCCAGTGGTCACCAACCCCCTTGCACCTCCCCCCCCCCCCCCCCCACAAAAGTTTTGTTTTAACTTTTTTGCCAACCTCTATGCCAGCCTCAAATGTCATACCCAGCTCCATGACAGCAGTATGCAGGTCCCTGGAGCAGTTTTAGTGGGTGCAGTGCACTTCAGGCAGATGGACCCAGGCCTAACCCCCCCTACCTGTTACACTTGTTTTGGTAAACGTGAGCCCTCCAAAACCCACCCAAAACCCACTGTACCCACATGTAGATGCCCCCCTTCACCCCTTAGGTTATGGTAGTGGTGTACAGTTGTGGGGAGTGGGTTTTGGGGGGCTTAGCACTGAAGGTAACGGAGCTATGCACCTGGGAGCAATTTGTGAAGTCCACTGCAGTGCCCCCTAGGGTGCCCGGTTGGTGTCCTGGCATGTGAGGGGGACTAGTGCACTACGAATGCTGGCTCCTCCCCTGACCAAAGGGCTTGGATTTGGTTGTTTTTGAGATGGTCGACCTAGATGTTGAGATTTGGGTGTCCCCGACTGTATTATCGAAATGAAAGATGGACGCCCATCTTGTTTCAATAATACGGGTTTCCCCACCCCTTCGCCATGACGTCCTTAGAGATGGTCGTCCCCGTTCGATTATGCCCCTCTTAATCTTTTATCCACACCTTAACTGCTCACTACTGCCTATAGCAGCATTCTAGGTGGGATAGCCAGTTTGGATAAGCAGTCCTTCAAGATCTTTTTATTGCTTGAATGTCAACTCTGCCTCTGGCCCTTTTTTCTTCCCCCTCCAGGCTCACTTTCTCCTTAGTTCACAGGATTATTATTATATCTGTGAGCCTGGAAGCTAGTGAGTCCCACATGTGAAAATATTATACCTGCTTGTTCTTGGAGAAAGAAAAGTTACTTTTCTTTGAGAGCAGCAGGCATATTTTCACATTCCTCCCACCGCTCTTTGGAGTTGTCTTCATAGCTTTATTATACTGCTGGTCCTGCGCTCAAGTGTCGGAAGGGAAGGCACTGGTGCATGTGTGGTGGGAGCATTGCCTCAAAGCTTTAAAGTGATAGTGCACTTGGCAGTGTTCACACTGGGCTCCGTAGATAGTCATCCACATGTGAGAATATATGCTTGCTGTCCTCTGAGAACATCTGTTACAAGTAAGTACCTTTACTTTCCCTTTCATCTTGCTTTTATTTACTTTCTTTGTATAAAGATCAGTTCTTTTCTTATAGCATGTTTCAATTTAGCGTACTGTTCTTCCACTTCTCTTCTCTCACTGCCAGCTATTCCTTCTAGTTGATCTCCATTTTATAGAAGGCAGCATTTTTGAAGTGCAGGACTTTAAGTGTGGTGTGTTAGGATGTTGCTTTAGCTTTTATATTGAATCATACTGTGTGATGATCACAGCTGCCCAAGTGGGCACCTAACTGGATTTTTGACACAGTAAAACTTTGGTTTATTTGTTAGGGAAGCTAGAGGAGGCCAAGAAATGACCCAGCATTTTCTCCAACATGTATGTGTATTGTAAATTGCAGCAATGTGCTCTCTCTAAACAGAAACAGCTGTGAGCAGCATATCATTAAATGGCCCGGCCCGGACTCACAGGCGAGGCCAGAGCAGGAATACTCGTGCATCAAAGCAAATGGAAACCAACACCAGAGTCATTGAAGCCCTCTGTAAAGAGAGCGATTGCTGTGTGGATGAGGTAAGGTTATTGTTAATAGAGCTTAAAACCTTAGCAGGCTGGTGATTTCAGCAAAGGAAATAGGCATGGTCAATAGCCTTCAAGGTTCCTACAGCTCAGCAGTAGACTCTGGAGCAAGAGTTAGGAAGTTTTGTGGCATAGCTTTCAAGATTCTTTGGCAATTCTGTGCCACCTTTGCATAAGTTTGTATATATTTTATATTGATACACACAATTGCAAATTCTTACATTTTTTTAATTGTTATTTTTTAAGCAAAGTTTGCTAGTGTTTGTTTGCCTGAATAATTTTTAAATTTCTTTCTCCACCCCTCTGAAGGGACACCACCTTGTAGTGGTGGAGGGGCTTCTGTGTTTCAGTTACTCAGAGGGCTATGCTGAAGGGTTACCCATATCAGACAAGCCTCTGAGGAGAAACCAGACAAAGAGTGTCCCAAACTGGGAGAGTGTAAGATGGTGACCTGAAGTTTGTATGCCCAGCTGCCCTCTGAAGTTTTGTCTTCTTTATGTAAATACCTTCTCTGCAATTGCACTTTCCTTAACTGAGAGGAAGGGAACAACCGGCGGTCAGCCGCTGATGGCCAGCGTTTTGTCCCCTGAGCAGCAAGTGCGGGACTGCTGCGCGTCAAACTGCCCACAGATGAAAGGGTTGGCGAGTCCTTTGATTAGCACCGGCGAAGGAGCATCGACGCTCTTGGACCTGGAAAAACAACTCCATCACTCCCGAATTATTCAACCACCATGTCCAGAGGAGTGAGTTAGAGGCATATGCTGAAACGGAGGACGTTTACAGCAGAACCCGAATCGGCAGAACCACTCCTAAACACCTCAAGAGAAATCACCTTGGAGTTTTTGGCTTCCGTGGAGGTTACATTGAATGCCATCTGGAAGGCGCTTTGGGACCTGACGGCGGTAGTAAATAACTTTGTTTCAGAGATAATCTTATTGGAGAGTTACATGGACAATTTGACTGAACCCTTTGAGAGTGAAAAATTGATATAATAAATGAAGTTCTACACAAGCTAGAAGTGGTTATGATCCTGAAAATGATAATGGACCAAAAACTTTGAATGATAAGGTGGATGTTATTGTGGATGATTAATGCTGAGATTATTGTTTTTCCCAGAGTTCCAGGTATGACTCCTAAAGTTTTCCTCAGAAATATTTCCTTAATTATTATTTTGAAAGGAGTGAAGCCTGTGAAAATTGGGATTGCTTTTAATCAGTGGGATTTGAATTAGAGACTTAAGTATATGTATTGTTAAATAATTTCTGGTTTTTAAAAGAGAGAGAATGTAATCAGATGTATTATTTCTAACTAAAAATCTAGACAATAACTATGTTCTCAATGAAATGAATTGACTATACACTGTATTTGGTCTTGAAGAAGCCAACCAGTTGATCAGTGTGGAATAATGAATTAGATGAGTAATATCTGGGGATAATCAGGTTAATACCATGTTTACTTCGGTTTACTGTTTAATTGATCTCCTTGTCTTATCTCACTCTCCATATTTTTCTTTACTTTGTGGTCTAAGAAAGAGAAAGATTGTATATAATCCATATATCAAGTTGGGCTTGTTTTCTTCTTATCTTGTATTAATGTGCAGTCATCTCTGTATTACTGTTTGCAAGTGACCCTTGTAAAATGAAAATTATAAATAAACTAGTAAAAAAGGCCCGTTTCTGACACAAATGAAACGGGCGCTAGCAAGGTTTTCCTCAGAGTGTGTATGTTTGGGAGAGTGTATGTGAGAGTGACTGTTTGAGAGTCAGAGTGAAAGTGTGAGTCCAATCCATGCTCCTCTGTCACCTGGCCCCTCCATTCATCCCTATCCAGCAATTCCCCTCTCTGCCTGAGGCCTGCCCTGCAATCCATATCCATCCATGCCCATCTGTCCCCTCCATTCATCCCTATCCAGCAATTCCCCTCTCCCTGAGTCCTGCCCTTCCAATCCATGCCCATCCATGCTCATCTGTCACCTGGCCCCTCCATTTTTCCCTATCCAGCATTTCCCCTCTCTGCCTGAGGCCTGTCCTGCAATCCATATCCATCCATGCCCATCTGTCCCCTCCATTCATCCCTATCCAGCAATTCCCCTCTCCCTGAGTCCTGCCCTTCCAATCCATGCTCATCTGTCACCTGGCCCCTCCATTTTTCCCTATCCAGCATTTCCCCTCTCTGCCTGAGGCCTGCCCTGCAATCCATATCCATCCATGCCCATCTGTCCCCTCCATTCATCCCTATCCAGCAATTCCCCTCTCCCTGAGTCCTGCCCTTCCAATCCATGCCCATCCATGCTCATCTGTCACCTGGCCCCTCCATTTTTCCCTATCCAGCATTTCCCCTCTCTGCCTGAGGCCTGCCCTGCAATCCATATCCATCCATGCCCATCTGTCCCCTCCATTCATCCCTATCCAGCAATTCCCCTCTCCCTGAGTCCTGCCCTTCCAATCCATGCTCATCTGTCACCTGGCCCCTCCATTTTTCCCTATCCAGCATTTCCCCTCTCTGCCTGAGGCCTGCCCTGCAATCCATATCCATCCATGCCCATCTGTCCCCTCCATTCATCCCTATCCAGCAATTCCCCTCTCCCTGAGTCCTGCCCTTCCAATCCATGCCCATCCATGCTCATCTGTCACCTGGCCCCTCCATTTTTCCCTATCCAGCATTTCCCCTCTCTGCCTGAGGCCTGCCCTGCAATCCATATCCATCCATGCCCATCTGTCCCCTCCATTCATCCCTATCCAGCAATTCCCCTCTCCCTGAGTCCTGCCCTTCCAATCCATGCTCATCTGTCACCTGGCCCCTCCATTTTGCCTATCCAGCAATTGCCCTCTCTCCCTGAGGCCTGCGCTCCCAATCCATGGCCATCCATGCTCCTCTGTCCCCTGCCGCCTCCATTCATCCTTTTCCAGCAAGTCCCCTCTCTCCCTTCCATGACCCCCCCCCCCCCTCGCATCCATGCTCCTCTCTCTCCCATGTGCCAGCCTGGGCCGGCCTCTTTCCCCCCCCCCCCCCCCCCCCCCCCCGCTCGCATCCATGCTGTGGTTGGCCACCCTCTTCTCTCCCCCCAACATGCGTTTTTTTTTCTTCCACCCCCTCCCGCGAACCTGTCGATCCCCCCCCCCCCCCGCCGGAACG